>NC_064624.1:77078314-77384206 GCF_023898315.1 Schistocerca nitens
CATACATGATTAACCGACCCAGTGTTGATCGACCAAGTACAACAGGAATGGAACTCCATCCCATAGACCAGGGGTCTCCAAACTACGGCCCACGGGCCGAAACCGACCCGCGAGGGCCGGCAAACCGGCCCGCGTTAGCTGGCCGGACATCCCGGGTATCCGGCCTGTCAAATATTTGAGGCAGTGTTGCCAACTCTAAAAAACCCGAGTCGCTAGATTCAATATCAAAAGTCGCTATAAAGTCGCTAAAACTGATTTTACTAGGGGTGTATTGAAAACTGCGTACTGTGAATGGTGCAATAAGCCAGTGGGGGGGGGGGGGTAATAAAATATTAATTAAAATTGTCTCACACGCAATTGCTATATTGTCTTAATTAAATGACGCATCGCTTGCAACAACATACATATAAAAATACGCTAACGTTTAATTAAACATGTTATCATAATCGACGCAACACATAAATTGTTGTTTCATTCACAGTAGTCAAATATACTAGAAATATAAAACTATATTTGTAACAAAAGAAAGCAAGAACTCAAATTAGGTTACAAAATATATACATACCGGCTATTCATCTGAGCTATTCATGTCAGCTATTCATCGTCGTCACTCAGAAGATTGAACAACTCTTCTGTTGCATGCTCTGACAGAACTGTAGTCATCGAGTGTTGAACGTCACTCAAAAGATGATGTCGCAGTTCGACTGGTTTTATCGCAAAAGAGTAACTTTTGTTCGCTCCAATAAGCTCCAATACGTCTGACGATATGTCAAAAGATGCACAATCTTTATTTTGTTTCTTCAGCTGGTCTCTCAATATGATCAAAGCATTAATTGTCTTTAACGATAATCTGTTACGTTGTTAAGTTTTTATAATGTACATAAAACTGAATATTCTTTCCACTTCCGCATTTGAATGCGGTAGCCATAGAACAGTCATTGTTAGCTGTGAAATCAAAGAAAAAAGATTCTCCCCTGCGGCATTTTTATACTGCAAAACCTCACCTGCAAAATCGAACAGTGTTAGTAGTGTGTAATCATTTCAGGATCGTAACGTTACTTGGCAGTCTTTGTTGAATTTCTTTTATGAGTTTCAGACTAAACTGAATGCATCTCTTCTTCAAATAAACTTTATTTTCTTCAGACAAACTTGACTCAGACAATTTATGTTCAAACATAAAGCCAAGATTCGGATTTGCGTACATACATTCGCTTGGAACTGGTGTTGTCAACAAATCAACAGTTGGAAAAACTATGTTTTGTCCGACTGACTTCATGAGAAATACAAGTGTATCTAGTAATTTAGTGGGGTCATTGTCTTCTTCTTCAAAAGCTTTTATTGCTATTTGTACGTCTTTTAAAGCATGTTTAATGTAAAACATGTAAAGATGATCTGAGTCGTCACAATACATCTTGTAAAAAAGATCGGCAGTGTAACAATTGTCTTGAATCATGGCACGTGAAAAATGTAGCTTTAGTTCTTCCCACTGCTCCAGAATTCTTCGTATTGCTGGTTCAATTGAAAGCCAACATGTTGCACAGAGCTTCAAAATTTTTAGTGGCTGTTTTCCACAATTTATTGTCTCATAAACCTTTTTATATTCCTCTTGTCTTTTGGGTGAAATGGAGAACCAATTGTAGATTTCCTGTACAAGAAATTCTATGTTTCTAGGTATGGTATTCACTGAGGCGTGCGAAACTGCAAGCTGAAGAGAGTGACAAATGCAACGGATCAATACCAAATGCTTCAAACCATATTCTCTCTTGAGTTGTTTGAAAAGCCCATTGTTTATTCCAACCATTGCAGAAGCATTATCTGTTCCAATTCATACCATATTAGCGATTGGAAGTTTGAGATCTTTCAAAGAATTCACAAGAACAGCAAACAGATCCTTTGCATCTGCAGTTTCTACTGCAGCGAGTTTGAGAAATGCTGATCTAATGGTTTGGTTGTTTACACTATAGTACCGTATAACGATATCTAGCATTATAGATATTGATACAGCTGTGGATTCATCCATTAGTACACTGTATTTTTGGTTACCTATATCTTCAATCAATGATTGTGTAAAATATGGAGCCAAAACTTCAGTTAAAATGTTAGTGCACTTAGTACGATGTAATTGCATGTTTTTAGCGCCCTCATCACCGGAAAACACCTTCTGGCACAGTATTCCTAAATGATCTACAGCTAAAATAGAACAATGTTCAGCAATAAATAAAGAAAGGGCGCCTATTCTAACTGTAGTTTTCGGAACCATTTTCACAGGTAAGGTGGGTTGTGTATTTTTAATCAATTTTTTGTTTATGCTTAATAGTTTTCGAATGCTTTCTAATATCACATAACATAGCATAAAACTCTGTTGCACATACTTCACATCTTGCCTTGGATAAATCTCCAACGACTGGTTTCAGCCACCCATTGAATTCAGGTTCTGCTTCCGACGCACCCCCATATCTTTGAGCGTACTGCTTCTTCTTCTGCGGTAAATCCATTATATAAGCCACCAAAACATAAGTTTCACTAATTTATAATCAATGAAAATACATTAAAACTCAGGCGAACTAGAGGTCATGAAACAATGTACTCACTTGGTAACTCCATATCAGTCCTATTGTTCATTGTTTAAAACGTAAGAATGTCTGAGATAACCCCACCGAATTGTTCTAGCGTTACCACTGTGCATGTGGTAATAATTTGACTGCGAGTTAACTTTTCGAATAATTAGAGGTTGCTGGACAGAAATGTATTTTATCATACTTAATATTACGTATGTTCTTTGTCATTTCGAAAAATAAAGGGAGTTCAAAAGCTGAAGAATTATAGATCGATGCGCTATCGACGATAACAGGCTAGTGGGTAATGAATAATGAATTGTTCTATAGTCAAGGTTTTCTTACTCTGTAGACAATTCCCACATTTAGGTTTACTAAATGCTGAACAATGCTACATGATCTGCTAAGAACTTAATTTAACTTAGTAAATCTAGAACAAAGTCAGTGTAGTACCCATTCTATAGTTAAAATCTTAGTTTTGTTAATGAAAATACCTACCCAAAATAGTTTTTATTTGTACTTCAAAAGTCGTCAGTACTCGAAAAGTCGCCAGATAAGTCGCTAAATAATTTTTGTCGCTAAAAAGTTTTTTTTGTCGCTAAGACGAAGGCAAAAGTCGACATTTCTAGCGACAAAGTCGCTATATTGGCAACACTGATTTGAGGTGGTACCTATACTGCTAACAATTGAGTTTCGAGGCCTATCGTGACCAAAGCACCGCGACATTGTCGGAGCTCTATCTTTACAAAGCGGAAGGTCATGGTTAAACTTGTGGCTATCCACAATAAACAGACAGACCATTCTCTGTGCGATAGTGAAAAAAAAACGGTTAAAAGACTAGTTCGGCGAAAACATTTTAAGTAAAAAAATTCTTTGCATTTCATTCTACTCACGAGTCTGGTGCAAGTCTCAAATGGACGCCACTTCGGAGACTATCCTTAGTAATCAATCATTATGGAAGATGCTTCTTAAGTGAGGTTTCACTTTCTTTACGTATTTAGATTTTCAGATTTTCCTTGTCTCTTCGCATTCAAACTTTGAATTGTCCCACACTTACTAGTACAGCGCATAAAAGACTAAAAAACTCGTGAGACACTCGCAACACAGACACAATCACGCAACGAAACCATCAAATATATGCTCTGGCTCTGCTACTCGCTACAAGACTACATAACTAAACTTATTGTTGCGCTGCTTGAAATAACAATGCGTTGACATACTCTGCCTCTGTTACGTCTTGTAGTAATAGTGTTACTAACAATGATTTTGAGATTTCGTTAACTTTGCAGGACGCTTTCGTGAGGAATGTGCAGTGACATACTTTTTTGTCGGTGAAATTCGCCAGAATAAAATTTGCCAGAAATTCGGTCAGGTACGTCCACTAATCAAAATTATGTAATTAAATAAAAATCGTAGTTCGTTTCAGTGCTAGCTATCCCCACAACCTTAGATTTTTGCGATTTCATCCTTTCTTTAGCCTTACATTACGGTGATCATGGAGTGCTAGGGTGCTGTAACCCCACTAGGTGGCCGGCCGAGGTGGCCGATCGGTTCTAGGCGCTACAGTCTGGATCCGCGCGACCGCTACGGTCGCAGGTTCGAATCCTGCCTTGGGCAGGGATGTATGTGATATCCTTAGTTAGGTTTAAGTAGTTCTAAGTTCTAGGGGTCTGATGACCTCAGATGCTCAGAGCCAAATCCCACTAGGTAGATCTTGGCCCTTATGACTTCGTGGAGGAGTCAGTATGGCCCGCAGACTAAAACCCTGCCATAGACTGACATCTGACACTTGCACTGACAATGCTTGTCTCGCTCTTGCGTTAATCTGTGATCTTGTAGTGTTAATCACTTACATATGTTACCGAGACAAATGTATTATTACTCGACGCTAAATATTTTTGGTGTATAAGGCGCAATCGATTCAGGCTGTAATATAATATTGAGACAGAGATTTGTAAACCATATTTAAAACTGAAAGACATTTCCAGGAGAAAATATAGCATCTGACAATCTACATCTGCTTACACATCTACAAGATTACTCTGCAACTCACAATTAAGTGCCTGGCAGAGGGTTCATCGAACCACCTTCAAGCTACTTTTCCACCATTCCACTCTCGAATGGAGCGCGGGAGAAACGCACACTGAACTCATTCCGTGAGATATCTGACTTATCTTACCTTATTGTGATGCTCATTTCTCCCTACGTATATTTTCAAACTCTGAGGAATAAGTTGGTGGTCGAAATTTCATGAGTAGGTCCTGCTGCAACGAAAAAAGCCATTGTTTTAATGACTGCCACCTCAATTTTGCGAATTATTTCCATGTCACTCTCTCACCTAAAAATGGCTCTGAGCACTATGGGACTTAACTTCTGAGGCCATCGGGCCCCTAGAACTTAGAACTAACTAACGTAAGGACGATCACACACATCCATGCACGAGGCAGGATTCGAACCTGCGACCGTAGCGGTCGCGCGGTTCCAGACTGTAGCGCCTAGAAGCGCTCGGCCAACCTGGCCGGCTCTCTCACCTACTTTGTGGTAATACAAAACAAGCTGCCCTTCTCGGAATTTTTACGATGGTTATTCATCAATCCTATATGAATCGCATCCCACACTCCACAGCAGTCTTCCTGAAGTGGCCGGACGAGTGTAGTGTAGGCAGTCTCTTTAGTAGACCTGGTACATTTTCTAAGTGTTCTGCCAATAAATCGCAGTCTTTGGTTTTCTTCCTCCACAACATTACCTGTGTCGTCGTTCCAGTTTAAGTTATTCGTAATTGTAATCCCTAAGTATTTAGCTGAGTTTACAGCCCTTACATTTGTGTGATTTATCGTGTAACTAAAATTTAGCGGATTCAGTTTAGTGATCATGTGGATGACTTCACACGTTTCATTGTTTAGAGTCAATTGCCAGTTTGTGCCCCATATAATATGTAATCTAAATCATTTTGCGATTCGTTTTGATCATCTGATGAGTTTCAAAGAAAATAAATGACAGCATCGTCTGAAGACAGTCTAAGTGGGCTGCGCAGTTCGTTTCGTAAATCTTTTGTGTAGATCAGGAACAGCAGTCAGCCTATAACACTTCCTTGGGGAATGCCAGATATTACAGGGTTATTACAAATGATTGAAGCGATTTCACAGCTCTACAATAACTTTATTACTTGAGATATTTTCACAATGCTTTGCACACACATACAAAAACTCAAAAAGTTTTTTTAGGCATTCACAAATGTTCGATATGTGCCCCTTTAGTGATTCGGCAGACATCAAGCCGATAATCGAGTTCCTCCCACACTCGGCGCAGCATGTCCCCATCAATGAGTTCGAAAGCATGGTTGATGCGAGCTCGCAGTTCTGGCACGTTTCTTGGTAGAGGAGGTTTAAACACTGAATCTTTCACATAACCCCACAGAAAGAAATCGCACGGGGTTAAGTCGGGAGAGCGTGGAGGACATGACACGAATTGCTGATCATGATCTCCACCACGACCGATCCATCGGTTTTCCAATCACCTGTTTAAGAAATGCCGAACATCATGATGGAAGTGCCGTGGAGCACCATCCTGTTGAAAGATTAAGTCGGCGCTGTCGGTCTCCAGTTGTGGCATGAGCCAATTGTCCAGCATGTCCAGATACACGTGTCCTGTAACGTTTTTTTCGCAGAAGAAAAAGGGGCCGTAAACTTTAAACCGTGAGATTGCACAAAACACGTTAACTTTTGGTGAATTGCGAATTTGCTGCACGAATGCGTGAGGATTCTCTACCGCCCAGATTCGCACATTCTGTCTGTTCACCATTAAGAAAAAATGTTGCTTCATCACTGAACACAAGTTTCGCACTGAACGCATCCTCTTCCGTGAGCTGTTGCAACCGCGCCGAAAATTCAAAGCGTTTGACTTTGTCATCGGGTGTCGGGGCTTGTAGCAATTGTAAACGGTAAGGCTTCTGCTTTAGCCTTTTCCGTAAGATTTTCCAAACCGTCGGCTGTGGTACGTTTAGCTCCCTGCTTGCTTTATTCGTCGACTTCCGCGGGCTACGCGTGAAACTTGCCCGCACGCGTTCAACCGTGTCTTCGCCCACTGCAGGCCGACCCGTTGATTTCCCCTTACAGAGGCATCCAGAGGCTTTAAACTGCGCATACCATCGCCGAATGGAGTTAGCAGTTGGTGGATCTTTGTTGAAGTTCGTCCTGAAGTGTCGTTGCACTGTTATGACTGACTGATGTGAGTGCATTTCAAGCACGACATACGCTTTCTCGGCTCCTGTCGCCATTTTGTCTCAGTGCGCTCTCGAGCGCTCTGGCGGCAGAAACCTGAAATGCGGCTTCAGCCGAACAAAACTTTATGAGTTTTTCTAGGGATCTTTAGTGTGTCGTGACCACATGTCAATGAATGGAGCTACAGTGAATTTATGAAATTGCTTCAATCATTTGTAATAGCCCTGTACTTCTTTTCTACTCGATGACTTTCCATCAGTTACTGCGCACTGTGACCCTGTTCGCCATCTGGATTTGCACCTCCTTGTGTTTATCGCGTTTGGAGTTAAAATTGTTGAATGCAAGGTCGACCTGTTACGCAAAACACCGATATTTACTAAATGATTACAAAATTACGGGAATATTTAGTTCAAGCAACAATTTGTTTTTTTTAGTTAATACCTTTACACTCGGTTTGCAGATGACAAGCTACCTGTAATAAATAATACACAAGTGGTCCTGAAAAACTATGTAAACCGAGAGTAAAGCTATTAACTGAAGAAACAAACTGTTGTTTGAACTAAATATTCCCGTAATTTTGTAATCCTTTAGTAAAACTTTCACATTACAGATTAAATAAAGTAGAAACCCACAGATGATGGCACAGAGGTGCTGAAATACGTTTGGGAACTTGGAAGAAACGATGTTTAGCATAACTGGCGGACTTTGTGACCTTCCTGAGAGGAAATCATCAATACTGTCTCGCAACTAAGGCGATACTCCACAGGCACGAAATTTGATTAGAAGACGGTTATGAGGAACAGTGTCGGAAGGCCTCTGGAAGCCTGAAAATACGGAATCAGTTTGACTTTCCTAGTCGATAACAGTCAGCACTTCGTGAAAAAATGCCCTCTGGAAATCTGAAAATATGGAATCAGTTTGACGTTCTCAATCGATAATACTCATTATTTCGTGAGCATAAGGAGCTAGTTGTGTTTCACAAGAACGATCTTTTCTGAATCGGTGTTGGCCATTTGTGAATCAGTCGTTTTCTTCGAGGTAATTCATAAGGTTCGAAAACAGTATAAGTTTCAAAGTCCTATTCTAAATCTACATTAGCGATGTTGTTTTTGTTGTGGTCTTCAGTCCTGAGACTGGTTTGATGCAGCTCTCCATGCTACTCTATCCTGTGCACGCTTCTTCATCTCCCAGTACCTACTGCAGCCTACATCCTTCTGAATCTGCTTAGTGTATTCATCTCTTGGTCTCCCTCTACGATTTTTACCCTCCACGCTGCCCTCCAATGCTAAATTTGTGATCCCTTGATGCCTCAGAACATGTCCTACCAACCGATCCCTTCTTCTAGTCAAGATGTGCCACAAACTTCTCTTCTCCCCAATCCTATTCAATACCTCCTCATTAGTTACGTGATCTACCCACCTTATCCTCAGCATTCTTCTGTAGCACCACATTTCGAAAGCTTTTATTCTCTTCTTGTCCAAACTGGTTATCGTCCATGTTTCACATCCATACATGGCTACACTCCATACACTCCATTAGCGATATGGGTCTGTAATTTAGCTGATTACTCGTACTTGCCTGTCTGGGTACTGGTGTGACTTGCGCAACTTTCCAGTCTTTGGGTACGGATCTTTCACCGAGTGAGCGGTTGTATCCGACTGGTAAGTATGGGGCTATTGTATAAGCATACTCTGAAGGGAACCTGACTGGTATACAGTCTGAACCGGCGGCCTTACCTTTGGTTGGTTGTTTGGTCTGGGGGAAAAGAGCAAACAGCGAGATCGTCGCTCCCGTCGGATTAGAGAAGGATGGGTAAGGAAGTCGGCCGTGTCCCTTCAAAGGCACCATCCCGGTATTTGTCTCCAGCGATTTAGGGGAATCACGGAAAACCTAAATCGGAAAGTCGGACCCGGGTTTGAACGTCGTCCTCCCTAATGCGAGTCCAGTGTGCTAACCACTGCGTCGCCTCGCTCGGTTGGCCTTGCCTTTATTAAGTGTTTTAAGCTGCTTTGCTACACCGTGAATATCTACTGTAGTTCTAAGCATGTTGGCCTTTGTTCTTGATTCGAGTTGCAGAATAGTTACTTCTTCTTCTTTGGCGAAGGAATTTCAGAAGACCATGTGTAGCAACTCTCCTCAATATGATCTCCATTGGTACCGCACAATTAAGGTACTGACTGCGTATTGCCGCTGGTGTACTTTACATACGACGAGAATCTCACTGTGGTTTGTGGCAGATTTGGAGAGAGAGCTTCGTCATGCTCTTGCAGAAGTAGAAGTACCCTACTGGCCATTAAAATTGCTAAACCACGAAGATGACGTGCTACAGACACGGAAATTTAACCGACAGGAAGAAGATGCTGTGATATGCAAATGATTAGCTTTTCATAGCATTCACACAAGGTTGGCGCCGGTGGCGACACCTACAACGTGCTGACATGAGCCAAGTTTCCAACCGATTTCTCATACACAGACAGCAGTTGACAGGCGTTGCCTGGTGAAACGTTGTTGTGATGCCACGTGTAAGGAGGAGAAATGCGTACCATCACGTTTCCGACTTTGATAAAGGTCGGATTGTAGCCTATCGCGATTGCGGTATATCGTATCGACATTGTTGCTCGCGTTGGTCGAGATCCAATGACTGTTAGCAGAATACGGACTCAGTGGGTTCAGGAGGATAATACGGAACGCCGTGCTGGATCCCAACGGCCCCGTATCACTAGCAGTCGAGATGACAGGCATCTTATGAGCATGGCTGTAACGGATCGTGCAGCCACGTCTCGATCCCTGAGTGAACAGATGGGGACGTTTGCAAGACAATAACCATCTGCACGAACAGTTCGACGACGTTTGCAGCAGCACGGACTATCAGCTCGGAGACCACGGCTGGGGTTACCCTTGACGCTGCGTCACAGACAGGAGCGCCTGCGATGGTGTACTCAATGACAAACCTCGGTGCACGAATGGCAAAACGTCATTTTTTCGGATGAATCCAGGTTCTGTTTACAGCATCATGATGGTCGCATCCGTGTTTGGCGACATCGTGCTGAACGCACATTGGAAGCGTGTATTCGTCATCGCCATACTGGCGTATCACCCGGCGTGATGGGATGGGGTGCCTTTGGTTACACGTCTCGGTCACCTCTGGTTCGCATGGACGGCACTTTGAGCAGTGGACGTTACATTTCAGATGTGTTACGACCCGTGGCTCTACCCTTCATTCGATCCCTGCGAAACCCTACATTTCAGCAGGATCATGCATAACCGCATGTTGCAGGTCCTGTATGGGCCTTTCTGGATACACAAATTGTTCGACTGCTGCCCTGGATAGCACATTCTCCAGTTCTCTCACCAACCGAAAACGTCTGGTCAATGGTGGCCGAGCAACTGGCTCGTTACAATACGCCAGTCACTACTCTTGATGGACTGTGGTATCGTGTTGAAGCTGCATGGGCCGCTGTACCTGTACACGCCATCCAAGCTGTGTTTCACTCAATGCCAAGGCGTACCAAGGCTGTTATTACGGCCAGAGGTGGTCGTTCTGGGTTCTGATATCTCAGGATCTATGCACCGAAATTGCGAGAAAATGTAATCACATGTCACTTCTAGTATAATATATTTGTCCAATGAATACCCGTTTATCATCTGCATTTCTTCTTGGTGTAGCAATTTTAATGGCCGGTAATGTATTAAACGCATGTCACACTGAAGTTCGCGCTAAATTTCGAGCGTCTGTAAAACTCCGCCAATCTTGAGGGTTTTGCGTTCTTTTAAATTTGACGTGCTTATTTTCGTTCCTTCTGGAACAGTTTTCTGATCTGTTTTGTGTACCAAGGTGGGACTATTACTAGCCTTATTAAATTACTTGGTATATACCTCTCAATTGCTGTCGATACCATTTCTTTTAATTTAAATCACATCTTACCTACGCTTACAAAGTCAGAGAGGAAGGAGCGGAGACTGTCTCCTAGGAAGGTGTCAAGCGAATTTTTATCTGTATTTTATACAAATATATTTAAATTTATTGCTTACGAACTGCAAAATAAAACTAAAGAAATTGCAAAAAGTTAGGATTTTGAAGCGTTGGCAGTTCGATAAACTGAAGGAACCAGAGGTTTTTGAGACATTTAGAGGGAATATTAGGTCCCGTTGGACTGAGACGGGGGAAACTAATACAATGGAAAACAAATGGGTAGCTTCGAGAGGTGAAAAAGGGAAGGCATTACAGGATCACCTATGAAAAAAGACATCTTCTCTACGACAAGGGAAGGAGGTCACATAACTTGACTGGTTTGTTCTTTCTCATCCACCGTACGGCTCGAATCTCGCACCTTATCCCTTCCGCCTGGTTGGCCAAATGAATGATGCATTCCACGGGAAGCAGTACATATGTAATGGGGAGGTTATTGATGCAGCAAGAGGTTGGCTCCGACAGGAGTGGTACCATGCGAGCATACACCCGCTCCTACTAAGGTGGCGTAACGGCGTCCCATTAAACAGAAATTGTGTTGAAAAAGAGAGTTTCGCAGCCAAAGAGTGGGGAATGACATGGTGTATCGGAACGCTGCTGAATGAAACCAACCTACTTTCAGAAAAAAAAATTTGCGCTACTTATTGAACGGCCCTTTTAATTCTGTCAGAGACTGTAAAGTTATTACAAGACCGTTTGAATGTAATGGGTGGTGTCTTGAAATGAAGGTATGACATGAATATCAACAAAGTTACGTAATTACGAAATTAGACCACAGAATGAGACCCTGAAAGCAGTCGATGAGTTTTGCTATTTGGACAACAAGACCCGTAGTAGACAGGATACAGAACAGGAAGAAAGCCACTTGAGAAACAGAGGGAAATATTAATACCTAACGTAAATAGGTAAACAGCTTAGATGAGAAGCGAACAAAAGGCTTTGAAACGTGGTGCGACAGAATATTCTGAAGATTAGATGGGCAGATAGCGTAACTAATGAGGAGGTACTGAATCTAATTGAAAAAAAAAAAAGAAATCTGTGGCACAGCTTGACTAAAAAGGAGGGCTATTTTGATAGGATATATCCTGAGGCAACAAGGAATCGTCAGTTTGGTAGTGGAAGGCAGTGTAGCGGGTATAAACTGTAAACACAAAACCTAGTCTTGAATGCAGTAGGGAGGTTAAAGTGCATTTAGGCTGCAGTAGTTATCCAGAGATGAGAGACTTGCAAAGCTTGGAGAATCTATTCATCTTTGCAAGAGATTTTTCACTCGTTAAAAAAACGAAAGAAATACCTTTCGATAAGAAAACTGGTTTCACTACCTGGATTGATAGAGTGAATGATACACTAATCGTATAACTAAGATACATTACAGTATACACGATATCGTTTGATAAAAACCTCATTTTGGGTAATATACTGGAGAGTAAAAGCTATGTTATTTCTTACGGCAGTCGCCCTGTACAAAGCCACCCGTTTGGGAAGACCGTTAGAGTACCGAGAAGATAATTGAAGTGTACTCACCTCGCGAAGAGCTCGTTGAGCAGGCGTACCAACTCTTCGGCCGTGCACTGGTCTGAGAGGCTTGTGAAACCGCAGATGTCGGCGAACAGGATGCTGCAGAAAGACAGACGTACAATTAGTGTGACAGCAGTTTAGTAACAACTGAGTGACTGAATATGCAAGGTTATTTATCTGTCAGTATTGATCCGCAACGTCTTCAAAACCCACACATAAGATTTTCATTTTCTCTCACTCCCTTTGCTATAGACCAAAACAGACAGGACTTTTTTGGGAGGAAATTTAATGAAGCTAAATTTTGTACGGGGATACATTTTCACCGGAGACCATGGTTTTCGAGTAATTCAAGAAAACGCGTTTGAAGGTCTCTTTTGAACCTTTTTCTTGAATAATTCGAAAACTGCAGCCTCGAGTGAAAAGTATCCACAGCACATAATTTAACTACATTAAAGTTCCTACAAGAATATCCTGTATATTTTTTCTGTAGGACTAATGGTTGCATATGGAGAGTGAGAAAATATGAAAATCTTGCATGCGGTATTTGAGGGCATTGGAGGTTGCATAAAACACATCGATAGGGGCAGCTAGGTGACCCTGTATTCACAGGCTTTCAGAAACAATCTGAAAAAGTAGTGAGGGTGTGGCGGGGTAGGTTGTGCTGAGAGATAATTTTTCGGACAAAATTCGATACGTTGGGCTGTTTCCGAGTCAGTTAGCATTGAAGTTACCCAATCAGTCCATTTCGTGCGCAAATTCAAGTGGCCCGCCAGAGATGGTGCCACCAAACGTGTTTCTCGTTTGGTTTCCTAAAACCGAACAAGAGAGCAATACAAGAACTTGACATGAGACTTCAGAAGTGATCGAACGCGAGACAAAGACTGAGCAGTCTCGCGCACTATCATGCATGCTATCAGAAGAACTGACACTAATTGCATCTGGCGGACCGTTTGTATTTGCGTGCGGGGAGGTCAACTTTTAAGTTTTAAATTTTTATTTTAGATTCGGATTCTGCGGGAAAAAAAATCTGGAACAATTGTTTCCATTCTTGGTACACGATGCAGCAATCGGTGGAAGAGTTACGAAAGAGCACACTGAAATCAGTCAGCCTCATGGTGAGATTGGAGGGGATTCCCCTAAATCAAGCATCCTCATGGTTCGGGGGCTCACCGAAATCGGTCCTGAAGCGAACAAGAAAGTATGTAACTTTAAATGTAGTTTATTTGTCAGACTCTTTTAAATGACTAAATGTAAAAGTTTTCCAGCAACATCAAATTTGTAAAACTAAATTAAAATTTTAACTATAATATCAACTGTTTGGAACAGAAAGGTTTATATTTCTATCAGAAATATAAAGTATATTAAGTGAATCGGTTCATAATTGCAAAACTCGTAAAATTTTTGTTTTGTCGAGAACAGCAATAATCAGCTACGAATGGTCAAAAAAATGTTTCTGGTAAACCGTAGGCTTTTTTTTTTGTTGGTAGAATTCGAATCTGCAATGCATATGGTGTGTTCCCATTTGAAAACTGAAAGTTGATCTGCAAGGGGTACGTGGGGGGGGGGGGCTGGTGGAGGAGGGGCAGTTTCAGAATAGAGAAGTGCCCTTCTTGAAAATGGCTCTGAGCACTATGGGACTTAATATCTTAGGTCATCAGTCCCCTAGAACTTAGAACTACTTAAACCTAACTAACCTAAGGACATCACACACATCCATGCCCGAGGCAGGATTCGAACCTGCGACCGTAGCAGTCTCCCGGTTCCGGACTGCAGCGCCTAGAACCGCACGGCCACCGCGGCCGGCCCTTCTTGAAAATATTAACTTTTCATCTGAAGCAAATTTTTCGTACAATGCGTATTTTTCGAGATATATAGTTAGTCCATGTTAAAAGGAACACCCCATACACGAACGAGAAGGTACAAAACGGAGTGACGTGGGACAATGTTGAAGAGGTGATTGTTCAGCAGTGCATCGATAGGGTCTACAGGAATTTTCAATACTAGGGTATCTGTCAGGTTTGACCACAGACGTAACGGTGATTGCTGCTCTGGTGCAGATTTCTTTACACCGCTATATGCTGTCATATTTTAGTCAATTTAGAGAGAAATTACGTTTTTAATCTCAACTGTGTGTAAGAAAGAAAACACTATCCTTCCCCTTTTGGTGGGAGTTATAATATTTAGTCGATTTATCCATCTGTTTTTCTTTGCGATGAACATTTTTTCCTCAAAATTTTTACTCTTTCTCGGGGTACCCACTACAGCTGCTTTTTTATGGTACTCGGTTGGTGTACTTTCTGATAAATATTTAAAGTTCTTGTGTGGTAATCGTTTCGATTTATTACTGATACATACGCCGTGAGATCGTGGGTATCTGGTCACTCTTTTTTTAATAGAGGTAGGGGTGTAAATGTGGAAACCCAGTTTGTTTACTTCTCTTTCAGCTTCAAAAATTAGCCAAAGCTAATTCATAATGTTTTAGCAATGAATGTAATATTATGAAACACAAAAACTAAATATGTTAATAATTAAAAAAACATTATCTGGTTGCACAACAACTCATTAATTTTTGAACAAGTGCGGGTAGTGTGGAAAGGCCTTAAATTTGTGGGAAACGAAAACTATTAAACATTTTAGGAACTATTTTATTTCATATTAAATTAAAATTACACAAAAATATTTTTAAACGCAACTGTAATAGAAAAGTGCTTCATAAGCGAAGTTCACTTGCAAAAATCGCATATGTAAATATCTCCTTCATTTCTGGCACACCAAGAGTGACTCCACTCCTCACACACTACAAACTTAATCCACAACTCTCCCCGAACGTCTGTGGAAAATGCGCGTCCACAAAAAATGGCATATTCTTAAGTGGGTTTTTCTTCCCCAACTGGGAGATCCAATTCTGACTCGCCTGAAGAGACAGTTGGTGCATTGGGTTCTTCATCTGAATCCTCAGGTAACTTAAGGAGGGTTTGCTGCACTCAGCTTCCAAAATATCAAAAAACTTGTCTACTGCTTCTTTGTTGAACCCGTTTGCTCTCGAGAATGAGGTCCCCATAGGTTTGTGGATTGTGAGTTTATTTCTGTGTCGTCTAAGAACAAGGTCAAACCAAGCTCTACCTGAAGCATTTGAAGTAAAAGGATGATTAATATTATTTTTTCCACTAGCTGATATGCCATTCTCTTGACATCTAATCTGGTAAGGCCGTAGAAGCGATTATCCATTTCAGTGAGATTCTGTACCAACTGTTTCTCAATAGCATCAGGTAGTACAGACTTACGTCCAAGTCTCAAAGAAACACATTCTTCAGGTGACATATTACTATGTACAAACCTTTGAAGTGTCGTCTGAGGTACACTGAAAGCTTTTACTGCTCTTCTTAACCCCACCTGCTTTCCCTTGAGGCTATTATAGCCTTAATCGTGTTTCCAGCAACCCACTTCTTCACAATAGCTCTTGGTTTCCGATCAGTTAGCTTTCGTGGCATCTAGAAACAGACGCAAAACATATTGGAAGTAATGTGTTTGATGTTGGTATAGTGGAAACGTTTCCACAATGCCATCGTATGTATGCTTCCACATTACCTACACAATGGCCATTTTAAATTTCGGTGGGTTACATCAAGCAACTATCCATTTAAGGTTGACAAACGACTCCTAAAACCTTCTATGCACCTCCCTTTATAAGCTATCAGACGTAAAGAAAAGATAACTACAAAGTATGTGGATAAATGTAATACCAAACCTTACCTCGAAAAAGGTTTAGAAAATGCGCGAACGTAAACTGCATCACTGCCGCGGCGTCTCTTGCTCAACTGACTGCTAACCCTCTGCCGTGACAAACAGGAAAACATTGCAACTTCTTCTGGCTGCCCCGCTACAGTGCAGCACTCTGCAGGCCAGATACTAGACCTTTCCACACTACCCACACCCTTCCACATTTACACCCCTACCTCTACTGATTTGACCACTAGTTGTTACGAGAGGCAGATTCGCCAATATCAATGGAGATGGTGGGTAATGCGTTGTCACTGGAGAAGCAGCGACAGCAGAACTGGTCAGTCAGAGGAGCAAAGTGTTGTTGTTGTTGTGGTCTTCAGTCCTGAGACTGGTTTGATGCAGCTCTCCATGCTACTCTATCCTGTGCAAGCTTCTTCATCTCCCAGTACCTACTGCAACCTACATCCTTCTGAATCTGCTTAGTGTATTCATCTCTTGGTCTCCCTCTACGATTTTTACCCTCCACGCTGCCCTCCAATGCTAAATTTGTGATTCCTTGATACCTCAAAACATGTCCTACCAACCGATCCCTTCTTCTAGTCAAGTTGTGCTACAAACTTCTCTTCTCCCCAGTCCTATTCAATACCTCCTCATTAGTTACGTGATCTACCCACCTTATCTTCAGCATTCTTCTGTAGCACCACATTTCGAAAGCTTCTATTCTCTTCTTGTCCAAACTAGTTATCGTCCATGTTTCACTTCCATACATGGCTACACTCCATACAAATACTTTCAGAAACGACTTCCTGACATTTAAATCTATACTCGATGTTAACAAATTTCTCTTCTTCAGAAACGCTTTCCTTGCCATTGCCAGTCTACATTTTATATCCTCTCTACTTCGACCATCATCAGTTATTTTACTCCCTAAATAGCAAAACTCCTTTACTACTTTAAGTGTCTCATTTCCTAATCTAATTCCCTCAGCATCACCCGATTTAATTTGACTACATTCCATTATCCTCGTTTTGCTTTTGTTGATGTTCATCTTATACCCTCCTTTCAAGACACTGTCCATTCCGTTCAACTGCTCTTCCAAGTCCTTTGCTGTCTCTGACAGAATTACAATGTCATCGGCGAACCTCAAAGTTTTTACTTCTTCTCCATGAATTGTAATACCTACTCCGAATTTTTCTTTTGTTTCCTTTACTGCTTGCTCAATATACAGATTGAATAATATCGGGGAGAGGCTACAACCCTGTCTCACTCCTTTCCCAACCACTGCTTCCCTTTCATGCCCCTCGACTCTTATAACTGCAATCTGGTTTCTGTACAAATTGTAAATAGCCTTTCGCTCCCTGTATTTTACCCCTGCCACCTTCAGAATTTGAAAGAGAGTATTCCAGTTAACATTGTCAAAAGCTTTCTCTAAGTCTACAAATGCTAGAAACGTAGGTTTGCCTTTTCTTAATCTTTCTTCTAAGATAAGTCGTAAGGTCAGTATTGCCTCACGTGTTCCAACATTTCTACGGAACCCAAACTGATCTTCCCCGAGGTCGGCTTCTACCAGTCTTTCCATTCGTCTGTAAAGAATTCGCGTTAGTATTTTGCAGCTGTGACTTATTAAACTGATAGTTCGGTAATTTTCACATCTGTCAACACCTACTTTCTTTGGGATTGGAATTATTATATTCTTCTTGAAGCAAAGTGTAGTCCGCACTAAATGCCGTGGCCGGTAGATGCACAGTTGGCTGGATGCGTGTCGGGAGAGTGGTAGTGGTGGGAGCCATGGGCAGGCGCTGTAGGGGAAATGCACAGCGCTGGAGGGGAAGCGCCACTCTAAACTGACGCCTACACTCACATTTTTTGTAAATATTAAGTGGGACCACCCCACGCCCACACTTGCCTGGTGACCATTCAAAATGCTCTGGCAGCCTGTTTTGATCAGTAATCTGAAAAGAACTCCGCTGAAAATGCAGCGATTGATTTTCACTTGGCTTGTTAACCATTTGTAACTTTCAGAGAAGAGTAACGAGTGGCGAATTTTGACTATAATTTACACATTTGTCTGGTTGCCATGTTAAATTCGCTTCTTCTGCCAAAGTACAGCGGAGTATACATAGTATCAAATTTATAGCATGCTGTGGATCCGCAAATTTGAGAGAATTCTTAAACAGTGGTTTATTAATTTTATTAAATTGGGAATTCAGGAAAAGTGACGTCAGTAGCTTATTAAAAAAGCACAATTTCGGTACAAAATAAACGTGTATTGTCTACGCTTATGCTGTTCCAAAACCCAAAGCATTTCTCGTTTCAGCAGTTATTCATGGCACCTAAAAAGTACATTATTTCATCGAAAAAATCTGTAGTTACAGAATGAGCGCGGTAGATAATGAAGTTTTGCATAATAACTATACGGCAAAATACAGTTAGTTTACTATGATCTGCCAAAATCTCATTTCGATATCTCAAACCATTGAGGAACGTTGTGGATATTTTATTCTGGATTCATCGCTGGCACGGCGAGATCGGAAATGAGTGTGTTACATCAGACAAATTTCTTGAGACTGGTCACAGATAGAGACCTCTACTTAAGTCTAAAGAAAAATTCGATGTCTTAGCTAAATTACTTACACAGAAACATATTATATAATTTGTACCAAACGCAAAATCACAGCGACCTCCTTTTCCCCTTATAAACTTGTTCGAATTTCGTGCAGTGTCTTACTTTCACCTAAATATCACAATAACTTTGACAATTAACGAAATGATGGGCAAACCATGAACCTGACACATAAACCTATAACTAACACAAAACTTCTTTTTTTTTTACCGAATGGTTTCCGTAAAAACGTTTGAGAAAGGTTACAGGGCGTGTGCCTCGATTCTGTCATGGCGGCCAGCCGAAAGGTGGCAAACACTTGTTGGCCTTCTTTTCCAAACAAAAGAACGAACTCGTGCAGCGCTTTAGACGGAAACTGGTCACTGCATATTGACCACTTTATCCTGCACGAACTACAGCTTCCAACGTGGACGAGTCATTGGATGTCATCTGAGTAAAAGATCCATCACGAATATTTCAACTCTTCTCGACTGTAGGTGGCATCAGTGTGAAGTGGAAACCCGAAGAAATAACCACAACTAAACCGACACCAGACCGATATCATCTACTGACAAACAGAGCCGGCGAGAATTTTCGAGGGTGCTCATCAAAAATTGTATGGATCAGCAGAAGAAATCACTTGTGCATTCCAAAGTTCTCCCATCAGTCCAGCTACCACATCGACTGTGTGTGGCGTGTCAACAAAAATGAAGTGCAGTGGTCAAGCAGCTCTCACTACAGGTGGTACAGACCATCCGTCGTGTGAATTACTTTTGAACCCATTATCCGAAAACTGTCTTGAGCAGCTAAATCGATAGCCAACGCGTAATGCAAATATTTTAGATCTGGTAGCCACGAACAGACCAGACCTCATCGACGGTGTCAGTGTTGAGACACGGATTACTGATCATGATGTTGTCATTACGACTACGGTTACGAAAGTTGAAAAGTCGGTCAAGAAGGCTAGGAGAGTATTCTTACTAGAAAGAGCAGACAAGCAGTTGTTAGCATCCCACTTAGTACATGAATCTACTTCATTTACTTCCAGTACGATGGACGTGGAAGAATTATGGGCAAATTTTAAACACATTGTAAATCACGCATTGGAGAAGTATATGCCGAAAAAGTGGGTTAGGGACGGAAAAGACCCACCGTGGTTTAACAGCGCAATTCGGAGCATGCTCACGTAGCAAAGGCAGTTGCACTCGCGGTAGAAGAAAGATCGGGAGAATGAGGACAGGCAAAAGTTAGTAGAGATTCGTGCTGCTGTAAAAAGAGCGATGCGCGAAGCATACAACCACAACCACCGTCATACCTTAGCAAACGATCTTGCTGAAAACCCAAGGAAATTCTGGTCTTACGTAAAATCGGTAAGTGGGTCGAAGGCTTCCATCCAGTCACTCACTGATCAGTCTGGCATAGTAAAGGAAGACAGCAAAACGAAAGCTGAAATTTTAAATTTAACATTTGAGAAATCTTTCACGCAGGAGGACGTACAAACATACCGCCGTTTGAGTCTCGTACAGATTCCCGTATGGAGGACATAGTGATAGACATCCCTGGGGTTGTGAAGCAGCCGAATGGGTTGAAAATAAATAAATCGCCAGGTCCTGATGGGATTCCAATTCGGTTTTACAGAGAGTACTCTACTGCATTGGCTCCTTACTTAGCTTGCATTTATCGCGAATCTCTTGCCCAACGTAAAGGCCCGAGCGACTGGAAAAAAGCGCAGGTGACGCCTGTATATAAGAAGGGTAGAAGGACGGATCCTCAAAATTACAGACCAATATCCTTAACATCGGTTTGTTGTAGGATTCTCGAACATAATGAATTTCCTTGAGACAGAGAAGTTGCTGTCCATGCATCAGCACGGCTTTAGAAAGCATCGCTCCTGCGAAACTCAACTCGCCCTCTTTTCACATGATATCTTGCGAACCGTGGATGAAGGGTATCAGACGGATGCCATATTCCTTGACTTCCGGAAAGCGTTTGACTCGGTGCCCCACTGCAGACTCCTAACTAAGGTACGAGTATATGGGATTGGTTCCCAGGTATGTGAGTGGCTCGAAGACTTCTGAAGTAATAGAACCCAGTGCGTTGTCCTCGATGGTGAGTGTTCATCGGAGGTGAGGGTATCATCTGGAGTGCCCCAGGGAAGTGTGGTAGGTCCGCTGTTGTTTTCTATCTACATAAATGATCTTTTGGATACGGTGGATAGCAATGTGCGGCTGTTTGCTGATGATGCTGTGGTGTACGGGAAGGTGTCGTCGTTGAGTGACTGTAGGAGGATACGAGATGACTTGGACAGGATTTGTGATTGGTGTAATGAATGGCAGCTAACACTACATATAGATAAATGTAAATTAATGCGGATGAATAGGAAAAAGAATCCCATAATGTTTGAATACTCCATTAGTAGTGTAGTGCTTGACACAGTCACGTCGATTAAATATTTGGGCGTAACACTGCAGATCGATATGAAGTGAGACAAGCATGTAATGGCAGTTGTGGGGAAGGCGGATAGTCGTCTTCGGTTCATTGGTAGAATTTTGAGAAGATGTGGTTCATTTGTAAAGGAGACCGCTTATAAAACACTATTACGACCCGCCACGCACCGTATTGTGGATCTCGGAGTATGTATGTAGTTGTAGATGTAGATGTAGATGTAAGCCACACATATGTCTGTAGTCGATGCTAAGTGATGCTTGGGGGAGGTGTAAAGAGCAACGCCAGTGGACAGTGGATGGCATTTAGAAAAATGAACCACAACATATCCTGTGGCGACCCGATGGAAGGGTTTGGGTTTGGCGAATGTTTGGAGAGCATGATCTGCCATCATGTGTGGTGCCAATAGCAAAGCTCGCAGGAAGTCATGTTACGGTATGGGGATGTTTTTCATGACTAGGATGTGGTCCCATTCTTGTGCTTAATAAAACACAAAATACAGAAGGGTATGGACCCATTTGTCACCACTGTGCACTGTGCGCAGTACAGGGACAGTTTGGAGACGATGGTCGTTTCTATCAGCATGACAATGCACCCTGTCATAAGGCAGCATCTCTGACAGAATGCACTGTGATCAGAAACATTTCTGAACTGGACTGGCCTGCCCAGAGTCCGACCTGAAGGCAATGGAACTCATTTAAGTTTAGTTAGAATGTCGACTTCACCCCAGATCCCCGTGTTCAATATCAGTACCATTTCTGATTTTGGCTCTTGAGGAGGAATGGGCTGTCACTTCTACAGACATTCAGGCATCTCTGTTCAGAACCTCCCTCACAGAATTCAAGCTGCCATATTAATGTCCACTAAGGGTCCATTGCAGTTTGACTGTGTGTTTAGTTTTGAGATATCTTGAACAGAATGACCTCTTCAATGCCAACCAGCATGGATTTCGGGAAACACTGATCATGTGAAACCCAACTCGCACATTCCTCACATGACATTCTGAAAGCTTTGGGTCAGGTAGACGCAGTATTTCTTGATTTCCGAAAAGCATTTCACTTAGTACCGCACCCACGCTTGTTGCAAAAGTACGATCATATGGGGTATCAAGCGTAATTTGTGATTGATTTGAGGACTTTTTGGTAGGGAGGACACATCATGTTATGTTGGACTGAGAGTCATCGTCAGATGTAGAAGTAACTTCGGGGGTGCCCCAGAGAATTGTGTTGGGACCACTGTTGTTCATATTGTATACTAATGACCTTGCAGGCAATATTAATAGTAAAATAAGGCTTCTTATAGATGATCCAGTTATCTATAATGAAGTACTATCTGAAAGGAGCTGCATAAATACTTAGTCAGATCTTGATAAGATTTCAACATGGTGCAGAGATTGGTTGTTGTTGTTATGGTCTTCAGTCCTGAGACTGGTTTGATGCAGCTCTCCATGCCACTCTATCCTGTGCAAGCTTCTTCATCTCCCAGTACCTATTACAACATACATCCTTCATAATCTGCTTAGTGTATTCGACTCTTGGTCTCCCTCTACGATTTTTACCCTCCACACTGCCCTCCAATACTAAACTGGCGATCCCTTGATGTCTCAGAACATGTCCTACCAACCGATCCCTTCTTCTAGTCAAGTTGTGCCACAAACTCCTCTTTTCCCCAATCCCATTCAACACTTCCTCATTAGTTATGTGATCTACCCATCTAATCTTCAGCATTCTTCTGTAGCACCACATTTCGAAAGATTCTATTCTCTTCTTGTCCAAACTGGTTATCGTCCATGTTTCACTTCCATACATGGCTACACTCCATACAAATACTTTCAGAAACGACTTCCTTACACTTAAATCTATACTCGATGTTAACAAATTTCTCTTCTTCAGAAACGATTTCCTTGGCATTGCCAGTCTACATTTTATATCCTCTCTACTTCGACCATCATCAGTTATTTTGCTCCCTAAATAGCAAAACTCCTTTACTACTTTAAGTGTCTCATTTCCTAATCTAATTCCCTCAGCATCACCTAATTCGACTACATTCCATTATCCTCGTTTTGCTGTTGTTGATGTTCATCTTATATCCTCCTTTCAAGACACTATCCATTCCGTTCCTCTTCCAGGTCCTTTGATGTCTCTGACAGAACTACAATGTCATTGGCGAACATCAAAGCTTTTATTTCTTCTCCATGGATTGAAATACCTACTCCGAATTTTTCTTTTGTTTCCTTCACTGCTTGCTCAATATACAGATTGAATAACATCGGGGAGAAGCTACAAACCTGCCTAACTTCCTTCCCAACGACAGCTTCCCTTTCATGCCCCTCGACTCTTATAACTGCCATCTGGTTTCTGTACAAATTGTAAATAGCTTTTCGCGCCCTGTATTTTACCCCTGACACCTTCAGAATTTGAAAGAGAGTATTCCAGTCAACATTGTCAAAAGCTTTCTCTAAGCCTACAAATGCTAGAAACGTGGGTTTGTCTTTCCTTAATCTAGCTTCTAAGATAAGTTGTAGGGTCAGTATTGCCTCACGTATTCCAATATTTCAACGGAATCCAAACTGATCTTCCCCGAGGTCGGCTTCTACTAGTTTTTCCATTCGTCTGTAAAGATTTCGCGTTAGTATTTTGCAGCTGTGACTTATTAAACTGATAGTTCGGTAATTTTCGCATCTATCAACACCTGATTTTTTTGGGATTGGAATTATTATATTCTTCTTGAAGTCTGAGGGTATTTCGTCTGTCTCATACATCTTGCTCACCAGATGGTAGAGTTTTGTCAGGACTGGCTCTCCCAAGGCTATCAGTAGTTCTAATGGAATGTTGTCTACTCCCGGGGCCTTGTTTCGACTCAGGTCTTTCAGTGCTCTTTCGAACTCTTCACGCAGTATCATATCTCCCATTTCATCTTCATCTACATCCTCTTCCATTTCCAAAATATTGTCCTCAAGCACATCGCCCTTGTATAGACTCTCTATATACTCCTTCCATCTTTCTGCTTTCACTTGTTTGCTTAGAACTGGGTTTCCATCTGAGCTCTTGATATTCATACAAGTGGTTCTCTTTTCTCCAAAGGTCTCTTTAATTTTCCTGTAGGCAGTATCTATCTTACCCCTAGTGAGATAAGCCTCTACATCCTTACATTTGTCCTCTAGCCATCCCTGCTTAGCCATTTTGCACTTCCTGTCAATCTCATTTTTGAGACGTTTGTATTCCTTTTTGCCTGCTTCATTTACTGCTGTTTTATATTTTCTCCTTTCATCAATTAAATTCAAAATTTCTTCTGTTACCCAAGGATTTCTACCAGCCCTCGTCTTTTTACCTACTTGATCCTCTGCTGCCTCCACTATTTCATCCCTCAAAGCTACCCATTCTTCTTCTGCTGTATTTCTTTCCCCCATTCCTGTGAATTGTTCCCTTATGCTCTCCCTGAAACTCTGTACAACCTCTGGTTCTTTCAATTTATCCAGGTCCGATCTCCTTAAATTCCCACCTTTTTGCAGTTTCTTCAGTTTTAATCTACAGTTCATAACCAATAGATTGTGGTCAGAGTCCACATCTGCCCCTGGAAATGTCTTACAATTTAAAACCTGGTTCCTAAATCTCTGTCTTACCATTATATAATCTATCTGAAACCTTTTAGTATCTCCAGGCTTCTTCCATGTATACAGTCTTCTTTTATGATTCTTGAACCAAGTGTTAGCTACGATTAAGTTGTGCTCTGCGCAAAATTCTACCAGGCGGCTTCCTCTTTCGTTTCTTACCCCCAATTCATATTCAACTACTACGTTTCCTTCTCTCCCTTTACCTACTGACGAACTCCAGTCTCCCATGACTATTAAATTTTCGTCTCCCTTCACCATTTGAATAATTTCTTTTATTTATCATACATTTCTTCAATTTCTTCGTCATCTGCAGAGCTAGTTGGCATATAAACTTGTACTACTGTGGTAGGCGTGGGCTTTGTATCTATCTTGGCCACAATAATGCGTTCACTATGCTGTTTGTAGTAGCTTACCCGCATTCCTATTTTCCTATTCATTATTTGACCTACTCCTGCATTACCCCTATTTGATTTTGTATTTATAACCCTGTATTCACCTGACCAAAAGTCTTGTTCCTCCTGCCACCGAACTTCACTAATTCCCACTATATCTAACTTTAACCTATCCATTTCCCTTTTTAAATTTTCTAACCTACCTGCCCAATTAAGGGATCTGACATTCCACGTTCCGATCCGTAGAACACCAGTTTTCTTTCTCCTGATAACGACGTTCTCTTGATAAGTCCCCGCCCAGAGATCCGAATGGTAGACTATTTTACCTCCGGAATATTTTACCCAAGAGGACACCATCATCATTTAATCATACAGTAAAGCTGCATGTCCTCGAGAAAAATTACGGCTGTAGTTTCCCCTTGCAGTTCGCAGTACCAGCACAGCAAGGCCGTTTTGGTTAGTGTTACAAGGTCAGATCAGTCAATAATCCCCTGCAACTACTGAAAAGGCTGCTGCCCCTCTTCAGGAACCACACGTTTGTCTGGCCTCTCAACAGATACCCCTCCGTTGTGGGTGCACCTACGGTACGGCTATCTGTATCGCTGAGGCACGCAAGTCTCCCCACCAACGGCAAGGTCCATGGTTCATGGGGGGGGCAGAGATTGGTAACTTGCTCTAAATGGTCAGGAATATAAAATTTTGCACTTCATAAAACGGAAAAACGTAGTATCCTATGATTATGATATCAGTGAGTCACTTTTGGAATCGGACAAGTCATTCAAATACCTGGGTATAACACTTTCTAGGGGTATTAAATAGAATGATGACATAGGTTCAGTCGTGGGTAAAGCAGGTGGTAGACTTCGGTTTACTGGTAGAAACTGGGGAAGTGCAGTCAGTCTACAAAAGAGATTGCTTACGAATCAATCGTGCGATTTCCAGAATATTGCTCAGGTGTGTGGGAGCAAGTACCAGATAGGACTAACAGGGGATATTGAACGTATACAGAGAAGGGCAGCACAAATGTTCACCGGTTTGTTCATTCCGTGAGACAGTGTCCCAGAGATACCGAAGGAACAGAACTGGAAGACTCTTGAAAATAGACGAAAACTATCGCGACAAAGTCAATTAACAAAGTTTCAAAAACTGGCATTAACTGATTACTCTAGGAAAGTACTACTATCCCCTACATATCGCTCACATAGCGAATGTCAGGATAAGATTAGAATAATTGTTGCACGCACAGAGGCAATCCAAACAATCATTCTACCCGCACTCCATACGTGGATGGAACAGGAACAAACCCTAAGAACTGGTACAGTGGGACGTACGCTCTGCCATCCACCTCGCAATGATTTGCAGCGTATAGATATAGGTCTGTAGTTGACTTCTTAGTCAGTCTGTTGTGAGGCGCTGAGACTTTCTTTTGAGGCATAGTGGAGTGCAGTTGAGTTTTTCAGTGAATAAGGTCTGTCACCGTCAATCTGGGAGAAGCTGTCTGGAATACTATATTTCAGGGAAGGAAATTAATTTGATACTATCTTGTTATTTATGTTAATAGAGAAGATTTTGGAGGAATTTTAAAGGTATGTTTGCAGTTTCTTGGTAACGAGAGAATTTTGTAAATTTTTGGTTTCTCGAAAACGATTTTCGTAAAAGTAAAACAATCCTCCATGATCTGTACCAAAGTTTTGAATTTTTGTCGTGAGAGCATTGCACCTTATGCAACACGAAGCAACAGACTGTTTCTGAGAAAAAGGATTTAGAGTGGATCTGTAAGTACATTAATTTTCAGTGAAGATTGTTAGTAATTACAAACAATTATTTTCTTCCTAGTGATCACTCTAACATTGCAATTTACATCACGCATCGTCCACAATGTGCTTCGGTACTGAGTTTTCGTAATATAGTTTTGACTGAGCGAACAATTAGTTTCTTTTGATATTTAATTAGATTTATTTTCTTTATTTCAAATTTTGCACTCCATGAAGTTTTAAGATTTTACTTCATTACAGATATTACTTAATTACACAGTTCACATGCGCAACACAGGGCCAACCAACAGTCGGTATTGCTCTGCAAGTGAATACGTTACATAAAGTACAGGTTACATGACGCGAATGTTTATGAAATCAATATATTCAGTTTTCCAACACACAGACAAACATTTTATAGAAAGCTTACACATATCGACCCTTTTCGCCAAGGAAAGTCCTCTGGTTTTTCTGTAACTACGTAACTGAAACACAGGTTCTCGGAAGCAAATCACTGCTACCTGTATATGAACCAATATTGTATTTTCTCTTTCAGCTACTGTTATTTCATTCTCATGTTTGTGTATTATTTTCTCGGATTTTTTTTTTTTTTTTTTTGCAAGGAAATATTGAGTGTGTTGATCTTTGTTGGGTAGGAGAAATCCGTGTGAAATATTTCAGCGTTATATAGATTTTTCGCAGCTATTTCAGTTGTGTAAAAGAATTTATTGTTTTCGGTTATTTGACTACAAAAAAAATTGTTCTTTAATTCAGTTTTTACTTTTCAGCATTATGGCCAGCAACGCAATAATTCGTCCTGCTACCAGATTGCAAAAAGGCCCAAAGTAATGACGCAGTTATTAATGTTACAGGAAAAGCACAACGTCGTTACACATCAATAATTTATTTCTAATTTCAGAGAATCCAAATAACTATCGAACACAGATGAGTTTTTTATTAGGAAATGCGACAGAAGAGATTTCCAACAGTGAACAAGAAATTGCAGAAGACGAATCAGCATGAGACAAGTCGCCTCATCTGTCCATAATTTCGCACTGACCAATTACTGAGACAGGCGATTCGGGTTTTGTTTTCGTTTCTTTCAATCAAACGGTACAGGAGCCAACCTCAGTTACTGACAATACACACTCAGTCGTTACAAACAGAGTAAACATGCATGCGGAAATTAAGAAATCAAATTTGTTAGAGTTGCTACAAAATATGAATTAAACCTCAAAAGGTACAAGTAAAACACCTGAACAAAGCACAAAACAGTTTCAGAAAAGAGATAAAAGCGTTGAATAAAATAAAAAATCACAAGAAGTTATTAAAGATATCAAGAAACTTGAGGAAAATACAGTAAAACATCTCTGTAGAAAATCGACAAGAGATTAGAAATGACTTGCAACCAATTATTAAGAGGTTAGAGACCAGGCTACGTATCCTTGAAACTGAACAAAATAATTTAAAAACGACACAGCGGAACTACAAATAAGAGTTACTTGTAAAACTTAATACCACTGTACTCAGTGCAGCAGTCTCGCAAATTCGCAGAACGTCACGGATCACCTAAATGCCATTGTTGAATCAATTAGTGAACAGATAAACGCATTACGACTGAACTCTGATGAGCAAAAATAACAACTTTGTACGTTAATAGAGAACAAAAAATTAGCCGACACGAGTTTAAACAAATCCGCGCAATGACAAAATATTGAAACTCTCTAAAGAAAACATTGTAATATCCTGTACCATTACGGCTGATGGACAGCAAATTGAACAACTTGCTATCGCAACCCGTGAAGAACACGAACAAAGAGCTATGATTTCGAATAACGTAAGCAGGAACTCAGATAACATTTTACTGGCTCGGTCTTCACATGTATAGAAACGTAAAGTTTTGAAACAACATATAGACGATCATATAAGAACAATGGAACAACAGCCTACACGTAGTGAAAAAAAATGCAAGTGCAATGTACTGATTACCATTGCTTATATTTCGGCACTTTCCGCATTAATATGTATTCATGGCATTTAGATGACTTTTCGCGAGAACACAGTTCTACTCGGAACCGAAACAATAAACAGCCTTGGCAGCATACCAAAGAAGTTTTGTGGCACAGAGAGATTACAATGACGATTACAAACATTTTCATACAGCCAACTTACGTCATTATACAGAAATGCACTTACACGCAAGACAGCCAAGAATTAGCGCGTTATTAACTGTTTCAGCAAAAGAACTACCAAAAAAGGTGACAATCTGAATTCCGCTCATTTTCCTACGTTAAAATGTGAGTAGGGGATCCATTTCACGTTTTTGGATACATTGACTGGAGAACGATGTGTCCCCGAGCTGGTTTTTACTATTTTTCAGCTTCTTAGTACACTCGTCTTGTTCTGCAATACTTTTTAATCGACGAGCAGAAGAAATATTCTACTACTATCCTATTGTAAATATGTGGAAAGAAATTCTAGTGACTTTCGAGCTCTTCTTAGGAATGTGTCATATTGGCGACAAAGTACATCCCGATTCTCACAAAAAAAAAAAAACTGCGATTACACGCGTTTAGTGACTATAACGAAATTTGACTCCGTTAGAAACATCTTACTAATGGCCCTGAGCAAGAAGTTAAACTACCCACCACTACAAACTGAAAAAGTTAATGTATTCTTAGTAAACATTTTCTAATGTGAAATTTTTGGAAGTGAAACATGTATACAGATTTGAAAACCATCATTTTCACATAAAGCAGTAGTAGTCATGTATTATAAAATGATATTAAGTGGCAATTATGATGAAATATACGGGTCATTGAGATTACAGTTGGTTGTTCAAATGGAAAATTAGTTTTGCAAACTAATAGTGGCACTGACGAATTACGAGTATAAGAAGGATTTTGCACCAGTTCAAAGAATAATTACAAGCTGTTAAAGGTAAGGCAGTGTTATCTGAAAGAACTTATCAGTCTCCAAGGTAATATGTATTTTTGTGCAGATTTTCTTTTCATTATCATTGTGCAGTAATGAAAGTCCGTTTGTTCAGTAGGTTATTTACGAAGTATCACTGTGGAATGTTTTTCGTGTGAGGATTGATTAAGTATTTACTATTGACGATTGATTATCTCCTGTTTTATTTATTGATTATTTACTTTTTTATTTGTTGATTATTTACTATTGGTTATTTACGAGATATGAGGATACTATGGGATATAAGGTTATTACGACGATGATACAGTAGAGATAAATATGTTGAAGGTATTAGTGATTATTGAGAACAAGATTACGAGAGTAATGATGAGAACATCATAGGGAGATGTAATGCTTAGAAATTGTGATGTATTATGAGGAATGAGTAGGTAATGGTTATGGTATATGTTAGGGAACCTGTTTTTGTTAAAGTTGATTTTTTTTCTTTGCATGGATACATTTTATTAGGTTGTATATAGTAAAATGATGAATTATTAGATGGACAGTCTAGAAGTACTGGAAAGAAGGATTATTAGAAAAATAATGGGTGCAATAAAAACTGCAGATGGTTGGAAAATAAGGAGTAATGAGGAGATCTAAAAAAATATAGAGAAACTGTCTGAAGTAATGGCCAAACTAAGATTAACCTTTTTTGGACACCTCTACCAAATGGATGGAAATAGGCTAACGAAACAAATACTTCTATATTTCTGCAAGAAGAAATCGACAATAGCATGGATTACAGAAGTAAGGAAATATTTAGAAAGAAGCGTCATCAAACAGTCAGAAATGGCAAAAAGAAAGTGTTTTTAAAACAAAATACTAAATCTCGAAGGCTTTCAAAGCAGAAGAAATAAAAAATCGGGAACAACATGGACAGAAGAAAGGAAGAGACTTCATGGGGAGAAAATGAGGGAACGCTAGAAAAATAGGAAACAATAAAAAGGAAGAACAGGAACTGAAGTTGTTAGCGTGAGCCTAGTTGGTCAATACGATTGTAAAAAAAATTAACGAAGGAAATGAACAGTTATATGGTTAGAAGCACAACGAAAGTCTGAAATGGTAAGTAACACCAATATGGTAAAAAGCAACACAGTTATTTTTTCATTTGAAGTTTTTTTGAGTGATCAGGTACAACTCGTATGGCACACATTTCTGACATATTATGTTCCTTAGGACGTTATGTGATTTTCTTTGGTGCCTGTGACATGCGAGAGCATTAACCTGTGGTAATATGTACTTTTTCTTTTGTAACTGATTACACACCTTTTTGTCTTCTGGTCAGTTTATGACAGACATGATTTTATATATATACAGGGTGGTCCATTGATGGTGACCGGGCCAAATGTCTCACGAAATAAGCGCCAAACGAAAAAACTACAAAGAACAAAACTTGTCTAGCTTGAAGGGGCAAACTAGATGGCGCTATGGTTGGCCAGCTAGATGGCCATAGGTCAAACGGATATCAACTGCGTTTTTTTTAAATAGGAAACCCCATTTTTATTACATATTCGTGTAGTAAGTAAAGAAATATGAATATTTTAGTTGGACCACTTTTTTCGCTTTGTGATCGATGGCGCTGTAATAGTCACAAACATATGGTTCACAATTTTAGACGAACAGTTGGTAACAGGTAGGTTTTTTAAATTAAAATACGTAACGTAGGTACGCTTGAACATTTTATTTCGGTTGTTCCAATGTGATACATGTACCTTTGTGAACTTGTCATTTCTGAGAACGCATGCTGTTACAGCGTGATTGCCTGTAAATACCACATTAATGCAATAAATGCTCAAAATCAGGTCCGTCAACCTCAATGCATTTGGCAATACGTGTAACGACATTCCTCTCAACAGCGAGTAGTTCGCCTTCCGTAATGTTCGCACATGCATTGACAATGCGCTGACGCACGTTGTCAGGCGTTGTCGGTGGATCACGACAGCAAATATCCTTCAACTTTCCCCACAGAAAGAAATCAGGGGACGTCAGATCCTGTGAGCGTGCGGGCTACGGTATGGTGCTTCGACGACCAATCCACCTGTCATGAAATATGTAATTCAATACCGCTTCAAACGCACGCGAGCTATATGCAGGTCATCAATCATATTGGAAGTAAATCGCCATTCTGTCATGCAGTGAAACACCTTGTAGTAACATCAGAAGAATATTACGTAGGAAATCAGCATACATTGCACCATTTAGATTGCCATCGATAAAATGGGGGCCAATTATCCCTCCTCCCATAATCCCGCACCACACATTAACCCACCAAGGTCGCCGATGTCCCGCTTATCGCAGCCATGGTGGATTTTTCTGTTCCCAATAGCGCATGCGCAATGCATTACATTTATCTATGTCAAGGGTCAGTTGCCACTCCCTGCACCAAGTGCCTATCCGCTGCAGATCTTCCTGCATTTCGCTACAATTTTCTAATGCTGCAACTTCTCTGTATACTACAGCATCAACCGCGAAAAGCCGCATGGCACTTCCGATTTACAGGTGTCTGACTATTACAGCGCCGTCTATCACGAAGCGAAAAAAGTGGTCCAACTAAAACATTCATATTTCTTTACCTACTACACGAATATGTAATAAAAATGGGGGGTTCCTATTTTAAAAGAAAACGCAGTTGGTATCCGTTTGACCTATGGCAGTGCCATCTAGCGGGCCAACTATAGCGCCATCTGGTTTCCCCCTTCAAGCTAGACGAGTTTCGTTTTTTGTAGCTTTTTCGTTTGATGCTTATTTCGTGAGATATTTGGCCCGGTCACGATCAATGGACCACCCTGTATATATACACTACTGGCCATTAAAATTGCTACATCAAGAAGAAATGCAGATGATAAAAGGTTATTCACTGGACAAATATATTATACTAGAACTGACATGTGATTACATTTTCACGCAATTTGGGTGCATAGATCCTGAGAAATCTGTACCTATAACAACTACCTCTGGCCGTAAAAACGGCCTTGATACGCCTGGGCTTTGAGACACACAGGGCTTGGATGGAGTGTACAAGTACAGCTGCCCATGCAACTTCAAAACGATACCACAGTTCATCAAGACTAGTGACTGGCGTATTGTGACGAGCCTGTTGCTCGGCCATCATTGACCAGACGTTTCCAGTTGGTGATAGATCTGGAGAATGTGCTGGCCAGGGCAGCAGTCGAACGTTTTCTGTATCCAGAAAGGCCCGTACTGGACCTGCAACACGCGGTCGTGCATTATCCTGCTGAAATGTAGAGTTCTGCAGGGATCGAATGAAGGATAGAGCCATGGGTCGTAACACATCTGAAATGTAACGTCCACTGTTCAAAGTGCCGTCAATGTGAACAAGAGGTGACCGAGACGTGTAACGAATGACACCCCATGTCATCACGCTGGGTGATACGCCACTATGGTGATGACGAATACACGCTTCCAGTGTGCCTTCACCGCGATGTCACCAAACACGGATGCGACCATCATGATGCTGTAAACAGAACCTGGATTCATTCGAAAAAATGACGTTTTGCCATTCGTGCACCTAGGTTCGTAGTTGAGTACACAATCGCAGGCGCTCCTGTCTGTGATGCAGCGTCAAGGGTAACCGCAGCCATGGTCTCCTAGCTGATAGTCCATGCTGCTGCAAACGTCGTCGAACTGTTCGAGCAGATGGTTGTTGTCTTGCAAACGTCCCCATCTGTTGAGTCAGGTATCGAGACGTGGCTGCACGATCCGTTACAACCATGCGGATAAGGTGCCTGTAATCTCGACTGCTAGAGATATGAGGCCGTTGGGATCCAGCAGGGCGTTCCGTATTACCCTCCTGAACCCACCGATTCCATATTCTGCTGACAGTCATTGGATCTCGACCGACGCGAGCAGCAATGTCGCGATACGATAAACCGCAATTGCGATAGGCTACAATCCGACCTTTATCAAAGTCGGTAACGTGTTGGTACGCATTTCTCCTCCTCACACGCGGCATCACAACAACGTTTCACCAGGAAACGCCGGTCAACTGCTGTTTGTGTATGAGAAACCGGTTGGAAACTTTCCTCATGTCAGCACGTTGTAGGTGTCGCCACCGGCGCCAACCTTGTGTGAATGCTGTGAAAAGCTAATCATTTGCATATCACAGCATCTTCTTCCTGTCGGTTAAATTTCGCGTCTGTAGCACGTCATCTTCGTGGTGTAGCAATTTTAATGACCAGTAGTGTATATAATAACAATTTGTTCTGGTGATAGTAGATAGAGGTGGAGAACATGTGATACTTTTTGTGATAAATCAATATTTTTACAAATAATTTGCTAATGATGCATCATGTTTTCTTCCTTTTTGTATTTTAGCTCTTATTAATTAATTTTCTTGCCATAGCGTAGGTTAGTATTGTGAAATGTCTATAAATCTGTCACATAATACGACTATTGCTTGATATAGCTATTGCCTTGTGTCAGTTCATCATTACACAATTATTGGTCCACCAACAAACTTTTAACACTGCTGTCTTATCGGCACTTTGTGATGAAATTGGTTTCTTACTTTTTTGCGATGACATACGAAACTTTAGTTAGTGCAGCGCTTTTATGATGAAACTTTTCTGTGTGATTCGTCTTAACCTAAGAATGTGTACTTCATTTTGTTTACTGATTTACCATAATGATATTTTTGCTGCATCTGTTTAGGATAAGATACTTTCCTACACTGCGTTTTTCATGAAATATTTGATGTTTATGGTGCATGAGGAATTTGTCTGCATTGCTTTTCTGATGAACTGTTTTTATCAATATATGTATATTGCGACGTCTATAGCTTTAGGGGAGATCAATTTGGATAAGAACTGACTGTTGTAGGCTATAAATAAGGTAAATGTCATGACATAACAGAATGATGAAAAATGGGTACAGGAAGAGAGTAAGTTGAAAATGTAACAGAAGCATGTAGAAATAGAAAAGAAATGTCACTGTAATGTGGAAATAGGGGCATATGCAGGTTAAATAATGATTTTATTGTATGGCTACAATGTAGTGTAGCAAACTGAGACGATGTTTTTGACAGGAACATTGACACAAAAAGTACTATTTTCTTAATATGATGTTCTCGGCAGGTAAACTGGGATATTTAAAGATATTATGAGAAATCTCTGAGGTAGTACAGAACTTAGGAAACTGATCAGGACACTAGAGTAGTACAAGACACTAGGATAAGTTAGTACAGATACTGACATGTAGACTTTGTAGTGCACTTAATCCCTTTCCTTCTTTTTACAGAAACTATGTTACATTTGTTTAGCTGTCCTTTATTTCTGATCTATATACCTTCTTCCTCTCACAATGTGTTTATGTTCTTGTTGATTATATTTTTATTATCACTGCCCCTATGCTTTATGTGTTAGTTGTTAGTTCTGAGTAACAAAACATTTTCTGTAACGTAAAATCTATTACTGTGTGTGCATTAGATTTTATTGCACGTTTTTATGGCCATTTGGCACCATTAGAAGATAATGATGTTTCGTTAGTTGCTTCACTTGACAACTTTACTTCGCATCTGGCACAGAATACTGTATAGTTCTTTCTGTATGTAGATGTTTTCTGGTTATGCTGACTATTGAAATCTACAAGTGTTCGTCTTTTTTATATCTACTTCTTACATTTCACTCAGTGCTCTTGTACTGTTTCAAATATTTTCTAGGAATAATGTTATTTCTTGGACAGACAATAGTTCATATACAGTTTACATAGACTAATTGTCATGTAAATCACAAAATCAAGAAGTTGCCGGGCACTTAAATAAATTTGCCACTCGCTTAATGGAGATAGTATAACTTCAAATGGGCATATGTGCTATCAGTGGAAAGCAGCTTCACTGAGTCTGCTCATGTTTACGAGACTTTAACTGGTCATACGGGTTGTCAGAGGAAAACTACTTTTCTTAGTCTCCTTGTATTTGATTCTGCATTTACTGCAGCCAGTGACTGACATTCAATTAAGTTACTGGCTGCCCCAAGCCTGAAACATTCTTCATATTCGTATGTGTTACTAACCTGTGGGTTCAGTACTACAGGACCTCATCAATGGTTGTACTTATATGTGATAGTTGCATTCCTTTCCTTAGCCACAAGATTAATGACAAGAGACATTAACAGTATCTTTGCTGGTGTTAAGTGATGCAACATTTCACTTTCAATTCTGTTCACATATTAGAGTCAAGATTAATAATATGAGACATTAAAGCAAATCTTCGTGGTTTATGAGTGATGCAATATTTACGTACAATCTACTGATTTGACAAGTAGTGTGTGCGCTTTCTCCACGTGCAAAGACAGTCTTCATATGTAAAACCCCAATCATAACATACTTTTACACATTTTATATCCTAAGTTCTAACACTTTTAATGTCATTTATAATAGTAATTTACTGTACTCACAACTTTGTAATATTTAAAAAAATATCATTCCTCTTGCCTTACCACGGCTAAGACAATCCACATGAATCTCTTTTTCTGGGGGACAGGGTTAACGTAAGGCTCTCATATGTTTTCTGCTAGTGTAAGTAAGGGGATGGGTAATGAATAAGATCCTTCACACTGTGTTTAGTTTTATCTGTGGCTGACTTGCTAGTCAATGTTACACAGCGCTGCGCCGTTCTTATATCAGGCATAGTGGCGAGCAGTTGAGTTTTTCAGGGGAGGAGATAAGTTATTTATGAATCTGGAAGGAACTATCTTGAACAGTTTATTTTGGGGATGGAAATTCATGTAATAATTTCTTGTTATTTATGTTAAGAGAGAAGATTTTAATGAAATTTTAAAGGTGTGATTGTAGTTTCTTTATAATGAGAGAATTTTGTTGTCGTTAGAGTCTTCTTATGTTGTGCAGTATTTTTCTCAATAATCAGTATGATTTCTCAAAAACGATTTACTTTAAAGTCAAATTAATCTACATGGTTTATAGCACGGTTTTAGTTTTTACTGTGTGTGCATTGCACTTTATGCCACAACAAGAGACAGACTGTTTCTGATAAAAAGAAATTAGAGTAGATTATTTATCTTTAGCTTTGTTGATTTTTATTTCCTTTCGAGAACATCAGTACTCCAGACAGAGAAGCAGCATGCTGAGCAAGAAGTAAGTCACTTTGATGTGAGGGCGGATCTGATCTTGCATTCTTGTGCAAACGGTGTGTAGCCAGGATTGTCAGACGTCGTAGTAGCAAGTACAGTAATTTTCAATGATCAGTGTTGAAAATTTCAAACACCTATTTTGTTCCAAATAGAGCATTAATGTATTTTTTTTATATTCTTAGTCTAACTTTGCACTTCATATCACACGTCGTTAATAATGTGCTCTGTTCAAATGGTTCAAATGGCTCTGAGCACTATGGGACTTAACATCTATGGTTATCAGTCCCCTAGAACTTAGAACTACTTGAACCTAACTAACCTAAGGACATCACACAACACCCAGTCATCACGAGGCAGAGAATGTGCTCTGGTACGGAGTTTTAGTTACATAGCTCTGGTTGAGCACACAATCAGTTTCTTTTGGCATTTAATTAGATTCGTTTTCTATATTTCAAATTTTTGTATTTCATGAATTTTAAGGTGTTACTTCATGACACTGTTCACATGTGCAACACAGGGCCAACCAACAGTCAGCTTTCAACTGAATATGTTAAGTACATGTTACATGAGCAAAAAGTTTATGAAATCAATATATTCAGATTTCCCACATACAGACGAGTATTTTAAAGAAGGCTGTAACTGCGTACTGCAGTCTTCACTTGAGTTACATTGCTAAAGTGTATTTTTCGATACTGAGTTTGGTTTCATTTCCATATACTCTATTTTCTGTTCGAACTGTGTAGCAAGGTATCAGACATATCTGTCGATATTTTTCTTTTTTTTAGCTTCTCTGTTCGTCTCCTCTCCGAAAAATAGCTGAAATTATTCTTGTCAAAACCATTCTAATTTTCTACTAATGCGACCATATGTTCGTAATTATGTACCTCGCACTCCAGTTCAGCTATATAGCAAAAGGCAGTTTTCTGATGTTACGCAAGATCTATTTACGATATATAATTTTTTAGTTCTAGGTATATGTCATTATGGCTATAACAGCTGCAGAACTTGCTTTTAAGGTACTCGATTCGTTTTCTTTCCAAGAAACTTTTCTCTTATTTATGTGCGGCTGATCATAATAGTTGTAATTTGAACTATTTTTTGCGATATAGTGGATTGTAAAATCAATATTGTGTGTGTCGTTTACGTTTCAAAATATCACCAATGATATGACGTCGCCATGTTGTTCACATAGATCGCTGCATGTGTACCGCATCACTGGTCAAAGTCGAAGATTACTATCGCAGTTTCCCCTTTATCCCATTGATTACGTCTGAAGAAGAAGAATATAATTAGTAGACGCACAAACGATAATGTATCTGCCCAGTACATAGTACGCGGTCCAGTCACGTGAACACGATCATCGCCTAAGTTCTACGTCAACGTGCAATAACCACTCACAGACTTCAGGTGGCAGCACTAGCAGTGGAGGGTATGTAATGTGAGTCAGGTGGACGCGGATAAAAGTGAAGTCTTTGTCGTAATGCAGAAGGATTTAATTGCCATCCAAAAGACACGATCCTTGGCTTTCGGGCCAAGGCTGGAACCATGGCTGAGGAAATAGCGCTATCCAAATCCGGCGTTGAGGCAACTGTGGTGCCCCAGTGGCTGTAGATAACAGGGGTCAACGACGGCTGCGGAGGTGTGTACAGTCAAACATACATTATGTGATCAAAAGTATGCGAACACCTGCCTGAAAATGACTTACAAGTCCGTGACACCCTCCATCGGTAATGCTGGAATTCAATATGGTGTTGGCCCACCCTTAGCCTTGATGACACCTTCCATTATTGCAGGCATACGTTCATTCAGGTGCTGGAAGGTTTCTTGGGAAATGGCAGCTCATTCTTTACAGCGTGCTGCGCTGAGGAGAGGTTTCGAAGTTGGTTGGTGAAGTCTGCCACGAAATCGGCTCTCCAAAACACCGCAAAGGTGTTCTATAGGATTCAGGTCAGGACTCTGTGAAGGCCAGTCTATCACTGGGATGTTATTGTCGTGTAACCACTCCGCCACATTACAAACATGTGCTCGATTGTGTTAAAAGATGCAATCGACATCTCCGAATTGCTCTTCAACAGTGGGAAGCCAGAAGGTGTTTAAAACATCAATGTAGGCCTGTGCTATGATAGTGCCACGCAAAACAACGAGTGCAAGCCGCCTCCACGAGAAACACGACCGCACCATAACACCACCGCCTCCGAATTTTTCCGCTGGCACTGCAGACGATGGCAGATGACGTCCACCGGGCATTCGCCATACCCACACCCTGCCATCGAATCGCCACGTTGTGTGCCATGGTCCGTCACTCCACCCAATGTTTTTTCACTGTTTGATCGTTCATTGTTTATGCTCCTTACACCAAGCGCGGCGTCGTTTTCCATTTACCGACGTGATTTATGAGAAGCCGCTCGACCATGAAAGCCACGTATTCTCATCTCCCGCCCAACTGTCACAGTACATGCAGTGAATCCTGATGCAGTTTGGAATTCCTGTGGGATGATCTGGATAGATGTCTGCTTATTGCACATTACGACCCTACGACGCTCTTCAACTGTAGGCGGTGTCTGTGAGCCAACAGACGAGATCAGCCTCTACGCTTATGTGCTGTACCTGTCCCTTCACGTTTCCACTTGCACTATCACATCGGAAGCAGTGGAATTAGGGATGTTTAGGAGTGTGGAAACCTAGTTTAGAGGCGTATCAGACAAGTGACACCCAATCACTTGACGGCGTTCGAAGTCCGTGAGTTCCGCGAAGCGCCCCACTCTGGTCTCTCACGATGTCTAATCACTACTGAGGTCGCTGGTATGCAGTACCTGGCCGTGGGTGGCAGCACAATGTACCTAATATGGTAAACGTATGTTTTTGTAGGTGTCCGGGCACTTTTAATCAAATAGTGTATGTACAACTGTTGAGCACTGGACGGTCGATACAAATCAATCAGCTACCAACAGTAACTGTTCAGCAAACGTTGCTGTACACGGGCCTCCGCAGCATGCAGCTTGTGCGCTCGTGCTAACCAGTGTTCATCTGCAACGAAGGCTGGAATTTGCTCGGCAGTGCTGCAACTGGACGCCTACTGAATGGTGACAGGTGGCCTCTTCAGATGATCAAGTCTTATGCTAAATCGGGAAGAGGCCGTTGGGCTGTATGGCGTGAAACGTCTGAAAACAAACACACTGCAACAATAGTCGGAAGTGCCATGGTCAGAGGTCATTGCCTCTGTGTTCTCGTCATTCTGGAAGGCACACTGAATCAATAGAAGGATTCATCTATCCTTCGGGACCATTTCCACCCCTACGTGCAGTTTGTTTTTCCTCAGCACGATGGCATCTACCAACAGAAAATGCAACATGTCACATAGATCGCAGTGTAAGTGCGGAAAGCACCAGGGTGATGTACTGTAGTCCCCTGGCTGCCAAACTACGTAGATTTAAACCCAGTCTATTATTTGTGGGTCCACCACGATTGGGCTATCCGAGCTATGGATCCTCGATCGACAGACCTATCGCAGCCCGCCACGGCACTGAAGTCGCCATGGCTCCACCACTTCCCTGTCGGTACCTTCCACATTCTCACTGACTCTGCTCCTATAAGTCTGTCAGCGATCTGCGCTGCAAAATGTGGTTACTTAGCTTCTGACAGGTGGTCCCATTAATGTGACGCGACACTTCATGTTTGTAGGCAGAGTACAGGTAAATTCTAGTGTCCGATTCCACTCGTCGGCTTTGACCAATGGCGTCGTATCTAAGACAAAGACGCTACGCATAGGCAGTCTATGAAAACAACAGATCATACTCGTAAACAAACGAATATAGCATACGATAAAATTACAATCACATTCACGCAGTTATTTAGTTACTCATGAATTGAATCGAACGAGACATTGCTTTCCCCGACAGTCGATAATATTTTTTTTTCTTTTGTGCATTACCTTGTCATAGTACGTATGTATCATTTATTTCAACTATTCGTTATTTGTTAATACGTCACATTGTTTCTTCATTCATTTTGCTACTCTTTTATATTTTATATTGTACGAATATGAATGTTCTGGTTCTATATGCTTTGTAAATCTTTGGTTAGGCTAGGAGAAGTACTGTGTCAGAGAGAGAGCGAACGACTATCGATAGAGAGCGTACGAGTTGTTGTGGTACCGTGTTCGGTTCGCGGGTGAAAAACGTTGGAAAGTTCGGCGTGAAAGGCGGTGATGCGTGGAGGAAGAATTGATTACAGTGCGTCCGCTCTGTTAATAGGAGATCGTGCATTATTAAGTGAACAGTAAAACCTGAAAACTATATCGAGTGTTTGCGGTGACGATTTTACATACTGCCGGCTGGAGTGGCCGTGCGATTCTGGGCGCTACAGTCTGGAGCCGAGCGACCGCTACCGTCGCAGGTTCAAATCCTGCCTCGGGCATGGATGTGTGTGACGTCCTTAGGTTAGTTAGGTTTAATTAGTTCTAAGTTCTAGGCGACTGATGACCTCAGAAGTTAAGTCCCATAGTGCTCAGAGCCATTTGAACCATTTTTTTTTTTTTTTTTTTTTACATACTGTGTGAACTTGTGACAATTAGCCGTGAACCAGACACCGTTGTCGTGTGGAGACACTAACTGTTAGAACTGCGTGAAAGTGGAACAAACCAAAATGTTAAGTAAAAGAACAGTGCATTGATTCGATCAAGAAACCTTTATTATATCATCCAAACGGTCTTAAAGACGGCGACGTAAATTGAACTGATGTTTAACGGACTATTATTGTCATAAACACATGTGACTGCTTTCCTGTAGCAACACAGTGAAAGAACTGTGCGAAGTATTGGTATTAACCAGCTATATAACGTAAATACTAAAGACATTGCATAATTCCGACCTACCCGCAACGCGTGATTAATAAACTTTTAATAATGAAACGTCGCGCGCGTAACGACAACGCACATACTGGGACTATTATTATCGCGCCAGTGCTGCCAGCTGATTCGACTACAACGGAGACGTGGACCACCGCCGTAACTGGAATATTCATGAAACAGGAGGATCCATCATTATCTTCACGCCACTGACCGGGATTAACTTCACACATCGTCCGCGCGGACAACCGCTGACGTCATCGCAGTGCCTGCAGCAACAGTTAAGTCATTAAAAGAAAATCATTACGCTCTCATTTCAAAATGAAAGACAATTGCAGTTAAATTATCTATTTTAAAAATACTGTCACTTTGTTTGGTTCCATTAAATATTCTTTCCATTATTTCGCCTTCCTGACAGTGTTGAAAACCCGCCAATTTAATTTCAATTGATAATTTTCTTTAAAAATTCTTCTCAGACATTTTGCTGCTCATTATAACTTTATTTTAATGTTTGTGTGTAGCTTACTTTGGAGGGAGTTCATATTTTATTTTTTGTGCAGTAATATTAGCTACCATAAGATTACGTACATTAAAGGTATAACAAAGGTATATTTACAATTTGTACAGAAACCAGATGGCAGTTATAAGAGTCGAGGGACATCAAAGGGAAGCAGTGGTTGAGAAGGGAGTAAGACAGGGTTGTAGCCTCTCCCCGATGTTATTCAATCTGTATATTGAGCAAGCAGTAAAGGAAACAAAAGAAAAATTCGGAATAGGTATTAAAATCCAGGGAGAAGAAATAAAAACCTTGAGGTTCGCCGATGACATTGTAATTCTGTCAGAGACAGCAAAGGACTTGGAAGAGCAGTTGAACGGAATGGATGGTGTCTTGAAGGGAGGATATAAGATGAACATCAACAAAAGCAAAACGAGGATAATGGAATGTAGTCGAATTAAGTCGGGTGATGTTGAGGGTATTAGATTAGGAAATCAGACACTTAAAGTAGTAAAGGAGTTTTGCTATTTGGGCAGCAAAAAACTGATGATGGTCGAAGTAGAGAGGATATAAAATGTAGACTGGCAATGGCAAGGAAAGCGTTTCTGAAGAAGAGAAATTTGTTAACTGCGAATATAGATTTAAGTGTCAGGAAGTCATTTCTGAAAGTATTTGTATGGAGTGTAGCCATGTATGGAAGTGAAATATGGACGGTAAATAGTTTGGACAAGAAGAGAATAGAAGCTTTCGAAATGTGGTGCTACAGAAGAATGCTGAAGATTAGATGGGTAGATCACATAACTAATGAGGAGGTACTGAATAGGATTGGGGAGAAGAGGAGTTTGTGGCACAACTTGACCAGAAGAAGGGATCGGTTGGTAGGACATGTTCTGAGGCATCAAGGGATCACCAATTTAGTATTGGAGGGCAGCGTGGAGGGTAAAAATCGTAGGGGGAGACAAAGAGATGAATACACTAAGCAGATTCAGAAGGATGTGGGTTGCAGTAGGTACTGGGAGATGAAGAAGCTTGCACAGGATAGAGTAGCATGGAGAGCTGCATCAAACCAGTCTCTGGACTGAAGACCACAACAACAACAATATTACCAGCTGATGCTGTCGGCCACTACTGGTTGAAAACTGACCAAAAATATTTTTGTACCTTTTTTCCCATTGGCTGTCAGTTTCAAAACAAAATTACGTATTTCGTGGGCATCTAGCAGATGCGCGATGTCTATGTAGGCCCCTACAGTATTTTTTTTTTTTTACTTTTGCAGGTTTACTGGAATTATATCGACTTTAATTGTTCATTTGGCCCCGTTACAGTGATTTATCGCTTGTATATAATAATTGTACTGAATTACGTAATTTATTTTTTTATTACATAAACATTGGCATACCACATTTAGATTAAAATTGACGTCTTATTGGCCCCACATAACATTCTGCACGTTCTATCAAAGACTATGCCAATTTTTTTTTCCGTCCATGACTAACAGGGGTAGTCAGGTTCCTTGTATAGGCCATGTTTTATTATTTAAAAGTTTTTTTTTCAGAAGTAGAGAACCAGTTTCTTTACAAGGTGAAGGTAACGAAAATTAAGAACAAGAATTAACAACAAATCACGTCTGGTAAGAAGTTTTCTGGTGATTTATGCGACTAGAAAAGCACAGAGTACCTTTAATGTCGTTACAGTAAAGCGCATGGTGATATCATACTGTTATAAAATAGCGTTAATTCTACATTAATTATTGAATCTGACAGGAGGAGCGCAGGAAAGTTGGAGTTTTGAGAGGTGACAAACTAAAACGTATCAGACAAACGGAAAAATTAAATGAATGACAACAAATGCGAAACAGTAGCGTAAAATGATGAGAAATCGATGCACTAAATGCTAAAAGAAATGACAATACATGGCAAACGAATATCAACGAAAAATAAATAATAATGGAATACATAACTAGAATTAACCTACGTACGTAAATTCCAGTTACAGATGCCAACCGCTCCATGATACATGTGTAAATTATTTTTGCAGTTGTATACACTGAAACGTAATACCATTTCTAATTGCTCTCTAAAACTACTGCGGTGCATAACAAAAATTGGAATCGGTAACTAGAACTGACCTTCTATATAGGTCAATTATACTTGCCGATTCCTATAGTAGTACCTTTTTTGCAGTATTTCAGAGAGCAAATACAAATGCAGAAATCATATTAGCCTACATTTTAGTACACACACATGCTCAAATAATGATCTAATTAATGAATCACCAAATGGATGGAATCGGTAACTAAAATTGACGTATATTGGTGGTCAAATTTCGTTACCGATTTCAACTTTTCAATGGTTAATAATTTCGGACATTTTTTCTTTAAATCTGTAGGCTATGGTTTTGTAAGATTTCTACATTTCTTATTGATCTCAGAACTACTACGAAATACAAATTTTTCTCTTTTTCATAGTAATGAAGATAGTAATACCATTCGTATAAATACTGCAACACTTTAGTGCGCACACTTGTTTAAGCGATCTAAATAACGATTTGTGCAATGGTTGGAATCTATAAGTAGAATTAATCCTTATAGGTCAGTTCCAGTTACCGATTCCAGCATTTACTAGACCCTGCTTTTGGTCAGTTTTCGTTATTTCTGTACTCGTTCCGTTATATTTAACAATTAGTATTAAAAGTTAACGGTGATTCATAATTTTGTGACTTCCCCATTCGCTATATTGCACTAGATTTAAAGGCTCTCTGTGATTTCCTGGTTCGAATAAATTACGATAATAATTTATTTCTGTTATGTGTACTTCTCTTTTTCGGTTTTTATTTATTTTCGTTACCTTTAATTCTAGTCGGTATAATTTGTGGCTAAGTAATTAATCACGCGAGCTGTGTTTGTAATTTTATCGTATGCTACATTCGTTTGTCTACGAATATGAATTCTGGAGTACTGCGGTGCGATGTGGGATCAGGTTAGACTGACGGATGACATCGAAAAAGGACAAAGAAGGGCTGCTCGTTTCGTATTATCGCGAAATAGGGGAGATAGTGCCACAGATATGATACGTGAATTATAGTGGCAATCATTAAAACAAAGGCGTTTTTCGCTGCCACGGGATCTTGTCATGAAATTTCAATCACCAGTTTTCTCCTCCGATTGCGAAAACATTCTGTCGGCACCCACCTATGTAAGGAGAAATGATCATCAGGATAAAATAAAAGAAATCAGGGAACGAACAGAAAACTTTAAGTGCTCGTTTTTAGCGCGCGCCATTCGAGAGTGGAACGGTAGAGAGACAGCTTGAAGGTGGCTCATTGAACCCTCTGCCAAACACTTTATTGTGAATAGCAGATGTAGATGTAGAGTATGATCAGTTGTTCTCAAAGATTGCCCCTACGAAGCGTCTGTACCTTAGGAATGACGTCATTGTTAAAAGAGCCGAAGAGTGGAATCGGACACTAGAACTGACCCCAGAGCACTGTAATGACTAGTGACTGTACTGACAGTTGCGAGTTACCTGACATTCTCGTGCCGCTGGATGTAGATCTTGTGGAACATGGAGTCCTTGGGTTTGCCCGCGATGTCTGCCTTCATCTCCATGGCAACGTGGCGGGGTAGAACCGACAGCAGCAGCCGCTCCTGCAACAATCACATTTACGTCAAACACGGTGACACGCAAATATTGACTTTATAAAGTGGATGGTACCACTGCGAAGAGTACTTTTACGTTTGAAGGGCACTCTGTGGCATGTAATGAACCGAAAGCGTTTCACAAGAGAGCAAATAATAATAAAAAGAGGCAAATCCCAAAAGTAAGGTGTCCTATTTTCTTATAAGTACACTACTGGCATTAATATTGCTACACCACGAATGTGACGTGCTATAGACACCAAATTTAACCGACGGGAAGAAGATGCTGTGATATGCAAATGATTAGCTTTTCAGAGCATTCACACAACGTTAGCGCCGGTGGCGACACCTACAACGTGCTGACTTGAGGAAAGTTTCCAACCGATATCTCATACACAAACAGCAGTTGACCGGCGTTGCCTGATGAAACGTTGTTGTAATGCCGCGTGTAAGGAGGAGAAATGCGTACCATCACGTTTCCGATTTTGATAAAGGTCGGATTGTAGCCTATCGCGATTGCGGTTTATCGTATCGCGACATAGCTGCTCGCGTTGGTCGAGATCCAATGACTGATAGAAGAATATGGAATCGGTGGGTTCAGGAGGGTAATACGGAACGTAGTGCTGGATCCCAACGGCCTCGTATCACTAGCAGTCGAGATGACAGGCATCTTTTCCGCATGGTTGTAACGGATCGTGCATCCACGTCTCGATCCCTGAGTCAACAGATGGGGACGTTTGCAAGATAACAACCATCTGCGCGAACAGTTCAACAATGTTTCCAGCAGCATGGACTATCAGCTCGGAGGCCATGGCTGCGGTTACCCTTGACATTGCATCACAGACGGGAGCGCCTGCGATGTTGTACTCGACGACGAACTGGTTGGTCGAATGGCAAAACGTCATTTTTTCGGATGAATCCAGGTTCTGTTTACAGCATAATGATGGTCGCATCCATGTTTGGTGACATCGCGGTGAACGCACATTTGAAGCGTGTATTCGTCATCGCCATACTGGCGTATCATCCGTCGTGATGGTAAGGGGTGCCACTGGTTACACGTCTCGGTCACCTCTTGTTAGCACTGACGGCACTTTGAACGGTGGATGTTACATTTCAGATGTGGCTCTACCCTTAATTGTATCCCTGCCGTACCCTACATTTCAGGAGGATAATGCACGACCGCATGTTGCACGTCCTGTACGGGCCTTTCTGGATACAGAAAATGTTCGACTGCTGTCCTGGCCAGCACATTCTCCAGATCTTTGACCAATTGACAACGTCTGGTCAATGGTGACCGAGCAACTGGCTCGTCACAATACGCCAGTCACTACATGAACTGTGGTATCGTGTTGAAGCTGCATGGGGAGCTGTACCTGTACACGCCATCCAAGCTCTGTTTGACTCAATGCCCAGGCGTAGCAAGGCCGTTATTACGGCTAGAGGTGGTTGTTCTGGGTACTGATTTCTCAGGATCTATTCACCCAAATTGCGTGAAAATGTAATCACAAGTCAGTTCTAGTATAATATATTTGACCAATGAATACCGGTTTAGCATCTGCATTTCTTCTTGGTGTAGCAATTTTAATGGCCAGTAGTGTACATGGCCTGTTTGTTTCTACAATGGCATACGTCAGTTTACAATTTGAACATTTAGCTATTTTTCGACATAATCACCATTTCTGTCGATCCATTTTTGTAGAAGCTGTGGCAGTTTTTGTATGTCCATGTCATACCAGCTCGCCGCCATGCTGTTCATAAAGTTATTAATCTCTTCTTTCACCTCGTCGTCGGAGCTGAATCGCTTTCCGGCCAAATGTTCTTTTAACCTAGGGAACAGGTGGTAGTCACTGGGCGCCAAGTCAGGACTATGAGGTGGGTGGGTGATTATGTTCCACTGAAACTGTTGCACAGAGAGCAACGGTTTGCCGAGCGACGTGTGGACCAGCGTTGTCACGGGGAATGTGTACGCCCTTGCTCAACATTCCTTTTCTCCAGTTCTGAATTGCCCGTTTGAGTTTTTCCAGAGTCTCACAGTTACTGTCAGCGTTAATTATGGTCCCAGTGGGCATAAAGTCGACCAACAATACCCCTTTCCGATCCCAAAAACCGGTTGTCATGACTTTACTGGCAGACTGTGTTTGTTTGAATTTCCGCGGCTTTGGCGAAGAAGGATGCCGCCACTGGCGTGATTGTTGCTCGGTCTCAGATGTAAAGTGGCACGCCCAGGTTTCGTCACCCGTGACAATTGAGTCCAGAAAGTTGTCCTGTTTGGCTGCAAGGCGGTGAAGAAATGCGCGGGAAGCGTCAACTCGTTGCCGCATGTGGACCTCAGTCAGCATGCGTGGCACCCATCTTCCGCACACCTTCCGGTAGTTCAATCTTTCCGATAAAATTCTGTGAGCGGTGCTTCGGGAAATCTCAGGAACCAAGGTGCAGAGGTCATCCAGGGTGACCCGCCGATCTTCACGCATGCTTTGCTCAACCTTCAATGCTGTCTCCTCAGAAATTGACGGTCACCCGCTCCTTTGTCCGACCAGCTTCAAACTCTCTACACCACATACCAACATTTTTGACATCCAAGCACGACACACCATACACTTCCGTCAATTGGCGATGGATCTCAATCGGCGCAGTGCCCTTTGCGTTCAAAAACCGAATAACTGCGCGCAATTCGCACTTGGCGGTAACATCCGACAGGAGCTCAATTCTCAGTGGCTACCAAGCCAAGACTGAGCCCCTCAGCGCGTCGTTCGCATGTTTACACACAGCGCGTGAAGCACTCTTCATAACAATGTGACCAACTGCCACACAAACAGAGTTCTGTACTTATAAAAAAAATAGGAGACCTTACTTTTGGGATTGCCCTCGTAATAGTAATAATAATAATTTTATTCAGTCGTCAGCAGCAATCTTGTCCCGTTTAAAATAGTGCCTATTATATACTCTTCTGGCCATTAAAATTGCTACACCAAGAAGAAATGCAGATGATAAACGGGTATTCATTTGACAAATAAATTATACTAGAACTGACATATGATTACATTTTCACGCAATTTGGGTGCATAGATCCTGAGAAGTCAGTAACCAGAACAACCACCTCTGGCCGTAATAACGGCCTTCATAAGCATGGGCATTGAGTCAAACAGAGCTTGGATGGCGTGTGCAGGTACAGCAGCCCATGCACCTTCAACGCGATACTACAGTTCATGTAGTGACTGGCGTATTGTGACGAGCCAGTTGCTCGGCGACCATTGATCAGACGTTTTCAGTTGCTGAGAGATCTGGAGAATGTGCTGGCCAGGACAGCAGTCGAACATTATCAGTATCCAGAAAGGCCCGTACAGGACGTGCAACATGCGGTCGTGCATTATCCTGCTGAAATGTAGCGTTTCACAGGGATCGAATGAAGGGTAGAGCCACGGGTCGTAACCCATCTGAAATGTAACGTCCACTGTTCAAAGTGCCGTCAATGCGAACAAGAGGTGACCGAGACATGTAACCGATGGCACCCCATACCATCACGCCAGGCGATACGCCAGTATGGCGATGACGAATACACGCTTCCAATGTGCGTTCACCGCGATGTCACCAAACAACGGATGCGACCATCATAGTGCTGTAAACAGAACCTGGATTCATCCGAAAAAATGACGTTTTGCCATTCGTGCACCCAGGTTCGCCGTCGAGTACACCATCGCAGGCGCTCCTGTCTGTGATGCAGCGTCAAGGGTAACCGCAGCAACGGTCTCCGAGCTGATAGTCCCTGCTGCTGCAAACGTCGTCGAACTGTTCGAGCAGATGGTTGTTGTCTTGCAAACGTCCCCATCTGTTGACATGGGATCGAGACGTGGCTGCACGATCCGTTACAACCATGCGGATAAGGTGCCTGTAATCTCGACTGCTAGAGATATGAGGCCGTTGGGATCCAGCACGGCGTTGCGTATTACCCTCCTGAACCCACCGATTCCATATTCTGCTAACAGTCATTGGATGTCGACCAACGCGAGCAGCAATGTCGCGATACGATAAACCGCAATCGTGGTAGAATACAATCCGACATTTATCAAAGTCGGAAACGTGATGGTACGCATTTCTCCTCCTTACACGAGGCGTCACAACAACGTTTCACCAGTCAACGCCGGTCAACTGCTGTTTGTGTATGAGAAATCGGTTGGAAACTTTCCTCATGTCAGCACGTTGTAGGTGTCGCCACCGGCGCCAACCTTGTGTGAATGCTCTGAAAAGCTAATCATTTGCATATCACAGCATCTTCTTCCTGTCGCTTATATTTTGCGTCTGTAGCACGTCATCTTCGTGGTGTAGCAATTTTAATGGCCAGTAGTGCACTGCACACTAATGTCAGGCTCAATGTTCAGAAGCGGCGCATGCGACATGAAACTTTTCTCGTGTTTGCCGGGCAAATTGTGACGAGTATTTTCGTGCAAAAATACGACGTCGGTAATAGAGAGAGCCTAAAACTTCACAAAACTTGTCCTCATAGACATACGTCCATAGTTTTACCTATTCTGTACGTATCACAGTGTTTTGTGTGTCTGAGCTGCGTGCAGAAAACGTGAAACTACAGATATGTGAAATGGTATAAAACTCAAAGGCAGCAAAAACAAAAGCCGTTTCGTAAAAGAGGAAAAAGTAGTGTAGGTGAAACTGAAACGAAGTTTTCTTTTTCTTTTTGAATTCAGCATCCGCTAAAAACGAGGGAAAAAATCCAGTGGACTGCACGACATGTAAAAGAGAGCGACAAACATCACTGACCACTGATGATGCTTTGTAAATAAAAGGGGAACGCGTCTGGGAGAAAACGGGAGACAGAAAAAAAATAATAACTGGTAACATCTGCCACGGAGGGTGGACATGCAAACAGACATATTTTTTCGACAACTTTTGTGCAGCAGTTCGTGGTCGACTACACACATATGGCTGCTTCCTTTGTCATGAATATTCATCAGTCCACTTTTAAGGCAGCCTCAACATTCATAGACAAAACCACTGCTGATCATGTTCGGCCGGTATAGAGAACGAATTGTACACATACTCTGTTGACAATATTTAGCAGCGTATTTCTGTTGACTACGTGGAGGTACGGAAATTAAGGGGTGTTGTCATGACGCCGTACACTTGAATCTCACGTTCTGCACGTCATTTGTCCCAAACACTATCTTCAGGTAGAACTGTTTCGATGAAAAATGCCAGCTTGCGTTACACAGCTTATAGTGGGTATAAGTAGAAATATTTCTATATGATGTAAATACTGCTGTAATGTTGCCCTGTACACTGTCCTCAGCCACTGACAAAAATGTCTGCGCTTCTACGTGTTACATTCTGTATGCTAAAGAGTAAATTAATCACATTTCGTTCGCAACTGGACGCGTTCAAGCGCTATTTTCTTTAGTGTACATCAATTTTGCTTGTGCTGATTACTTCTACTGCAGCGGTTTTATTTCTAGATTTACTATCAGTCCAACTCTAAAAGCTCTCTGGGTGAAGCTGTGAGAAACAAAGACTGGACACCGATCATAGGTAACAAAGAATATGCTCTAATTATTTTCATGTTCAGGACATAGACCAAACATCCGTTTCATCAGTCTGTATTTAGGAAAACTACGACAACAGCCTAGTCACATTTCATACTTCTATTTTTGTCTATCCGAAAAGTATAGCAAAAACAATAGTACTTTAACGAAGCGTATGCATTTAAAGACATATGAAAATGAGGTCCTGGCAGTGTGTTGTTTGCCAGTGCTCTGCAACAATAACTATTTGAAACAACTGTTGTGTGCGCTTGTCAGAAATAAAAACAAGAACTAATGTTAAACGGTAGTCTGGTAATATTTTGGGGCATCTGATATGGCGATGCTAGCTTCAGACCAACGCACAGAGTAAGTGTGTAGTTTCATTCGCCCTTATTACACCTCCATGGTTTACTTCAAGTAAAGTATTTTTTGACTCTGTTAGTGTACGTTTCCATTTTCAATGTAAATTGCGTTCAGTAAAATTTGATGTTGAATATGCGTCAGTTTTTGCATGAGAGGACTACAAAAAAGCACAAAGTATTTTTTTTTACAAATTCGCTATTAGCTATATATAAAGACCTATTATTAATTACAGAGCTATGTGTGTTTATATATTAAAGGCAATGGAATACGGCAGACCTAGCATAAATATGTTGAATAAACGCCACGAGACACGAAAGCAAATCGCGGTTGAAAGAGGGAAACGTTTCTCGAAAACTCGCTGTGCAGGAAGTAAATAAAACAGCGACTGGTTGCTGCAAAAGCTATTTTATAAGAAAATGGCTTGATACAGTCGAAGGACCTCGCCGACTATTTGCAAACGATAACTTTTTTTTAGTTAATTTTCTCCTATAGTCATGTTGAAGACTACCTGTTGGTGCACATCCTATTTAATGTTAACCAATTTTTGTTTGCACGAATGTCTTCAGCTGCTCCTTTCTTCATACCTGTGCTCAACTTCAACAATTATCTTAGCGGTAAAATCTCAGATCCTGTAAAAATAATCACTCTCCCATGTATAAAACAGCTTCAGACTTACGTTCACTTTACGAAAGAGTTTGTGTTAAATATTTGACGTTTACCATGTAAGCGGTTTGAAATTATGTTTATCGTTCGATGCAAGTCAAATAGTTCACGCATCACCAATGATGCACGGATCTAGTCTGAATAATACGTTACGCTGCCTCAAGCCATATACACTACTGGCCATTAAAATTGCTACACTACGAAGAGAACGTGCTACAGACGCGAAATTTAACCGACAGGAAGAAGATGCTGTGATAAGCAAACGATTAGCTTTTCAGAGCATTCACACAAGGCTGGCGCCGGTGGCGACACCTACAACGTCCTAACATGAGGATAGTTTCCAACCGATTTCTCATTCACACAAATCAGCAGTTGACCGGCGTTGCCTGGTAAAACGCTGTTGTGATGCCTCGTCTAAGGAGGAGAAATGCGTACCATCACGTTTCCGACTTTGATAGAGGACGGATTGTAGCATATCGCGATTGCGGTTTATCGTATCGACATTGTTGCTCGAGTCGGTCGAGATCCAATGACTGATAGAAGAATATGGAATCGGTGGGTTCAGGAGGGTAATACGGAACGCCGTGCTGGATCCCAACTGCCTCGTATCACTAACAGTCGAGATGACAGGCATCTTATCGGCATGGCTGTAACGGATCGTGCAGCCACGTCTCGAACCCTGAGTCAACAGATGCGGACATCGTGATGGTCACATCCGTGTTTGGTGACATCGCGGTGAACGCACAGTGGAAGCATATATTCGTCATCGCCATACTGGCGTATCACCCGGCGTGATGGTACGGGGTGCCATTGGTTACACGTCTCGGTCACCTCTTGTTTGCATTGACGGCACTTTGAACAGTGGACGTTACATTTCAGATGTGTTACGACCCGTGGCTCTATCCTTCATTCGATCGCTGCGAAACGCTACATTTCAGCAGGATAATGCACGACCGCATGTTGCAGGTCGTGTACGGGCCTTTCTGGATACAGAAAATGTTCGACTGCTGCCCTTGCCAGCACATTCTCCAGATCTCTCACCAATTGAAAACGTCTGGTCAATGGTGGCAGAGCAACTGGCTCGTCACAATGTGCCAGTCACTACTGTTGATGAACTGTGGTATCGTGTTGAAGCTGCATGGGCAGCTGTACCTGTACACGCCATCCAAGATCTATTTGACTCAATGCCCAGGCGTATCAAGGCCGTTACTACGGCAGAGGTGGTTGATTTCACAGGATCTATGCACCCAGCATGAAAATGTAATCACATATCAGTTGTAGTATAATATATTTGTCCAATGAATACCCGTTTATCATCTGCATTTCTTCCTGATTTATGGCCAGTAGTGTAGACCATCTCCAACTGCGTTACTCGTCTTACTGTATCAGACCTTTTAACATAAGATCACCCGTCTAAATGAGTAAAGTGCGAGGGCGTGCTGAAAGGTAATGCCTGCGAATTTTTATGTGAAGAAATAAAACAAGCGTTATTAACATTCAACACCTTTATTCTTCATTTATAGATATTAATTTGTCAACATAGTCACCCTGGCGGTAAACACATTTCTCCGAGCGAGAGACTACTATTGTTGATGCCATCACTCTAGAATGTTTGACATTGTTGGCGGTGCCACAACCTCACCTCAGCATGCACTGCTTTATTGCTATCACTGTGACGTCCGCAACGGTGCTCCTTAAGTTCTGGACACAGTTGAAAATAGGATGGGGCCAAGCTGGGACTGTATGGAGGATGTTCGATGTCAGTGAAACCAAAGTGACGTATTGTTGCGGATGTCGCAGCGCCCGCGTGTAGTCTGGCATTGTCAAACTGAAGGACAGGGAGCTCCATGTGTGGAAGAACTCTACGAATTCGAAACGCCATTACAACAGGCTGTTTCTTACGCACCGAGATACACTATATGATCAAAGTATCCGGACATCCCCAAAAACTTGCGCTTTTCATATTAGGGGCATTGCGCTCCTCCATATCAGTGATCCTGCCACCGGATCGCCACAATGTATACCGTGATTCGTCACTTCACACAACGTTTCTGCACTGTTCAGTCGCCCAATGTTTACGCTCCTTACACCAAGCGAGGCGTCGTTTGGCATTTACCGACGTGATGTGTGGCTTACGAGCAGCCGCTCGACCATGAAATCCAAGTTTTCTCACCTCCTACCTGTGTCATAGTACTTGCAGTGGATCCTGAAGCAGTTTGGAATTCCTGAGTGATGGTCTGGATAGATGTCTGCCTATTACGCATTACGACCCTCTTCAACTGTCGACGGTCTCTGTCGGTCAACAGACGAGGTCGGCCTGTGCGCTTTTGTGCTGTACGTGTCCCTTCACTTTTGAACTTCACTATCTCATCGGAAACAGTGGTCCTAGAGCTGTTTAAGAGTGTGGGAATCTCGCGTACAGACGTGTGACACAAGTGACACCCAATCACCTGACCAATTTCGAAGTCCGTGAGTTCCGCGGAGCGCCCCATTCTGCTCTCTCACACTGTCTAATGACTACTGAGGTCGTTGATATGGAGTACCTGGCAGTAGGTGGCAGCACAATGCACCGGATACTTTAGATCACATAGTAGATGTTGTACATTTCCATGCACATTTCACTACAACATTTCACGTTTCCACATGTGTATTATTTTTTAGAAACGCGTCGAATTTATGTTTTGTTGCCTGCCTCCAACTAGCTGCTGTTATCCATTCTTCTGCAATCTTTCGTGTTCAAAAATGTGAACTGAAGGTGGAGGGAGGAGAAAGGAAGAAAAAGGTGCAGAACTAATAATGTCGGCTGTATTGCGACTCTATGCGGAAGTGCCACCGACGAGCGAAAATGTCTGATGCACCGGGACTCGAACCCAGTGTCTCCTGGTTACTAGGCATTTGCTTTAACCACTGCGCCACGGGTACGCATTGTTAATCGGAAAGGCGCGGAGCCGGCCGCGGTGGTCTCGCGGTTCTAGGCGCGCAGTCCGGAACCGTGCGACTGCTACGGTCGCAGGTTCGAATCCTGCCTCGGGCATGGATATGTGTGATGTCCTTAGGTTAGTTAGGTTTAAGTAGTTCTAAGTTCTAGGGGACTGATGACCACAGCAGTTGAGTCCCATAGTGCTCAGAGCCATTTGAACCATTTTGAAAGGCGCGGACTATCTCGAAACACTGCCTGCCTGACTCACATTCCCACCCAGCGCACCTGTCCGCAGTCCCCGTTCATGTACTCGATGCTCGCTAATTTTAGATTGGCGCTGGACGTCGAACGCAACTGTGCATCCGCGATGAAAGTTGTGGATTCATTGTCCATTCGTGTCTGAGTGAAAAGACACTACATGTCCATATAATTGACTAGCTTAGCTCCCTCTGCTACGTTCGCGTGTCCCCTGCAGAGATTTCGTTTTGTTTTTATTTAATCGAACTTTTATACTGTTCAAAAATTGCAACGCCCTCCAAGGTTTTCTAGCTAATTGAGGCCATATAAGAATGGTCTATTCCGAATGTACTTCCAACGAAAAAAACCATTCTGGTAGATGAAGTCCAAAGTTTTGGTTAATCAACCCTTTTGTGATCTTGGGGAGGTATTTCCATAGCAAGTTTCATGTTCTAACAAATATTTCTTTATATCTAACTGAGAGCTGGAATGCCAGTTTTTATGAATTTAGCTTTAAAATATTTTTAATGTAACGAAATATTTTTTAGCACTTTTCATCCCCTATTGCACTCCTTTAGCGGTTGAATTTCCAGAAACATTGAAAAACTTTTTTTTTTGTTTGTAACCATGAAGTCAGATACCAATTGTCATATAAGTAGCTTTATAATTATGTAGTAGGTGTTTCGTAATTATTTATTTTCAAAAAACTTTCACCTACTATTTTACCTCCTCAGTGCTTGAACCTCCAAAAATGCTGAGACACGTATCTTTCATTTTCTTCCGTACCACTAGCTTCAAAATTCTCTTAATAGCGACATACTTTCAGAAAGTCTTCCATCCCTTATTTCGCCCCCTTAGGAATGGAATTTCAGACGCTATCTTCTTAAACGAGGCCTGCAATATGAGATCAACACCCTCTCCAGACATCAAGTTTCCACCCTTAACAGTTTGGGGTGGGGGTGGGGGGGATGATGAATCAGTGAATCACTCTGATCCTGTGTAACTCTGTTAGGGGTTGAATTTCCAAAAACAGTTGGACACCTATTTTTTCACCTCTAATCGATAAGACAAACAAAAATTTCCAGTGATTTAGCGTTCGGAAGGAAATATTTTCGTAAAACATTTCAGTCCCTATTTCACCCCTCATGGATTGAATTTCTGAAAACTGTCAAACACCTACTTTTTTTTACTCATAACCACTGTCTGTACGTGAAGCTTTAAAAAGACTTTAGCAGTTCTTTAATAATAATACATTTTGAGAAGAAAGTTTACCCGCTATTTCACCTGCATACAGTTAAATGTCCAAAACTGCTGAAACACGTACATTTCTTCATTGCTGACCAAGAAACAAAATACTAATTTTGGCAGGTCTAGCTTCAAATTTGCCTTAATAGCGACATTAAAAAGCACCCTTGATCCCCTAATTCACCCCCTTAGGGCTGTAATTTGGAAAAATCTCTTCTTAAAAGACGCACAGGGTACAAGATCCACACCTTTTCCACATTTGAAGTTTCTATCCTTACTGGTTTGGGCTGGGCTATAATGACTCCGTTACGTTGTCACACCATTGCCTTTTATATACAAAGAAAATCAGCCTCCCTGGGGAATGAATCCACAGCCTTCTGTGCTGATGACTGCTGACAGGCTAACCTACCTGTCGACTGTGACGTCACTCGTGCTCATGGCATCGGCGTATCTGGGCAGATGTTGGTTCCACGTTCGCTGTGGCAGCTTGAGTCTGACGATCGAAGGATCCCACGCCACCCTAAGCTGTAAGGTGGCGTCTCTATTGACGGTGCGGCCGGTGGCTTTTATTTCGAGGTCTTCTTTAATCATATTCATAGCAGGTTTTCACATGGTAACCCTTCACGCCCTCCTGTCCTCTACCATCCTCTTCACGTCCACTTCCCTTGATGCCGTCTATCAACTTCCCTCCTTCTTTTCAACTTCCTCCCACAAACTAGATCTTACAAAACGTCTGTTAGCACACACTCTCGTTCCAGCGAATGTCCCATTCAGTTCTTCCTTTCTTTGCAGCTTGCAGCAGTCTCCTTCTCTCACCAACTGTTTCCAACACTCTATTTTTCTTTTCCAGGGTACATTTCATCTATTAGTTGTAAATAAATTTAATTATGCTTCGCCGGTCCCGACAAATTAATTTGTCATCTTCAGAAGCGTAAAAAGTTATGGATATTATAAATCTTTAAACCTTGGCTATACATTTATATGAAGTATAACAAGTACATTACAGAAACTGAGTTACTTTAGCAGACAGTCAGTATCTTCTTCAAAGAAGGATAACGCCATGGTACATTCAGAAATTTGCATATTGTATGTGATTATTGTAAACACAGTAGGACAATTTACAATAACTGAATCACATCTGTGTATTTGTTTTACTAGCAGCAAGAATCATATATAAAAGAACATATAAAAAATATAGCCAAGACATTTAAAGAAATTAAACATAACACATTTGAAAAAAAAACAAAAAACATGACACATAATTCTAGTATATGAAATGAATGGGCTAATTCTTACATTTCGTAAGAGATGATAGACAAGCAAAACAGTGTCTGTTTCTTAGTGCAAGTTGATCATTCATATTTTGATTGCATAGAATCTCTTATAAAATGTGCAAATTAGCCCATACCTGTCATATGTTGGAATTATACAGGGTGTCCCATTTTCCTTGACCACCCTAAATAACTGTTTGTCCAGATGCAAATTACAAAATGTTTCAAGGAAATGTTCTTTAGCCGTCAGGGGGACATCAATCAGCATGATTGCCTTCGTTGTAGCTTTGTTTTTTATAAAGATATGAACAGCAGTATGATTTTTTTAAACGGCATCCTGTATTTTTTATTCGGTAATTCATTTCCTCTCCTTAAGACCTATTCAAAAATGTATCACAGTGTACCATTCACTGAAACGCAACGTTATTAATTACATAACACAACATTGACTTTTAGCTTGGGATCACAAACTCATCCACTTGCTGGAGTTGTCAGAAAACAAATGGAAAGCAAGTAAAAACATAACACAAAACTGACTTTGACTCTCCTGTACCATTGCCCAGGAGTAGAACATTCAAAGGTTCTCAAAGTGGTGACCCTGGAAACAGATACATTGGTGCACTCGTTGAATGAAAGAATTATTTACTGCTTCCAGTGTTGCCTGCTGAAGGGAATTACAAGCAACCACGATACGTTCCTGCATGTCCTCTGGAGTTGTTGGTATATCGCGATAGACAATGTCTTTAATGCATCGCACAAGAAAAAAGTCCAGAGGATTTAAGGGGCTCCGGTAAGGCTCAAAATCATGAAAAGTTCTATTTTTACTTTTTTGCGTTTTCTGAATCTGCAGACTATTACCTTTTAATAGATATATAATTTATTCAATTCCGAAGACTACAACTATTTTTAATTTTTTTTTGAAATGTGTTCTACATGGGCGTGACCCACTGTGGCGCTGTTAAACTGCTGTCAAATGGTGTTATTATTAACGTCCGTGTTCATAAGGTACATTTTAGTGATGTGAGATAAAGTATGTGTTGTGGCTAACCTGTGATGGTTCAATATATATCGCTGGTGTGATTGTCGATTGTTTCATGTTTATTTACTCTGTCGTTATCTCGAAAATATTCGTAATTAATTCTGTTTCTTGAGTCTCTGTTTTGTTGAAGTATAATAATGAGTAAAAGTAAAGTTATTAGAAATCCTCTGAAGGCTTTTAAGAAAAGGAGAAATGTTGGAAAGCCAAAGCTATGTGTTATTACTGTAAACAATAAAGACGATAACCAAGTGAGTGAACCTAACCTCTCAAGTACACCTGCCCATAGCAGTCAAAGTGGGAAAGACAATACTTCACAGAAGAAGCTTGGTTCAATGAGTGAGAAGTATGAATGTTTTATGGGCGAATCGGATGTGAATGAAATATTTGATATGTCGGTTGCATGGGGGCTTAATTAAATGAAATGAAAATAATTTTAATTTCTGCTTTAGTAGCTGTTTGTCCGATTACGAAGTCTCGTAAACGGTTGGCCCTGACTAGTATTATTACGCAATCTGACTGCTTAGAACAATAACAAAGAATGAAATGGAAATTTTCATTAACACAATTAATTAATTAAGTCCCCAGCAACTATAAAAACCTACGAAACCAAAGCACAAGTGTAACTGTTCTGTGTGTGGAAGTATGACTCAACGTACGCATCTGGCACGGTTCTTCTTCAATAACACAAGAAATTTTAAATATCATTTACACTGAATTAATTAAAGAAAATAAAAATACCATAATTACTCAAGAAAACCAGAATTACACTCTAATACAAGAACACAAGCCAGATGCTTTGTTGACTGAACCTGTAATGACGCATTATTTAAAACATGGAAATAATGAAAAATAAATCAAGTTTCGTTACCTTCATATATTGACCAAAATCACTCTAATCATTACAATATATCTCCACACCGACTCGCTATTACCACATCTCAACAAGAACTTTTCAGTATCACATCTCAGCAAGCACTCCCTACTAGCACATCTGAACACGAACTGACTACTACGAGTCCTCGACAAGCACTGCCCACTACGAGTTCTCAATAATCACTGCCAGTGGAGGCGGCGGAACAATGCTCTCTAGCGATCTCTGGCGCTGTGGCTCAGTGTAGCCACCTTTCATATGCCCTTCCTCCACGGCTAGAATTTGATGGTATTTTTGCCAGCATTGGTGGTGAAAATACCACCAAATTCGTCAAAAAAATACAGACAAAAATAAAAGATAATATTAATACGTAAATATCGTATAACTAGATAAAATTTTGGCTTTGCACTGACCTTTCAATAACCTATTATATAGAATACAGTAAGCAATACAAATTCTTTCATACATGTGACTTTACATAATAGTTTACACAAGTATTATGTGGTTAAACAATTCAATCAATAGCGTCAGCAATGACGAATATGTGCAGGTAAGAGTCTCATAACTTTTCACAACCAGTAATACACAAAAAATCAGTTTATACAAATATTCACATAAACGCTTTCCATAGCTCAAGAATTAGCAGTTGACAGTTCCAGCAGTAGCACCCAGCAATGGTCAACAGGTGCAAAAACCAACAAGTAACATTTTTTCAATAGAAACAGTCCATCAGTGGCACCCAGTAATGTTGAATAGGTGCAGACACCAACAAGTAACACCATTTCAGTATAAGCAGTTCCATTAGTGGCACCCAGCAATGTTGAGCAGGTGCAGACACCAACAAGTAACACCATTTCAGTAGAAGCAGTCCATCAGTGGCACCCAATAATGTTGACCAGGTGCAGACAGCAAGAAGCAACATCATTTCAGTAGAAGCAGTCCATCAGTGGTACCCAGCAATGTTGAGCAGGTACACACAGCAACAAGTCACATTTCTCAGCAGAAGCAGTTCCATAAAATTCAGTATCACTGATCACACTGTTCATCAGAGTTTATAAGCAGAAATTAAACATGTCCTAGTGGCACCAATCATGTAGAAAAGGTACAAGTAACAGTCCATAATTTTTACAATCACTGATCACACAGTTCATCAGCAGAAATTAAACATGACTAAATGTCACACATCATGTTGAAAAGTGCAGCACCATCACTAATCAGACAGTTCAGGCATGAACAATAGTTTGAATACACATACAATGCTTTTACACTAAACATACAAATCATAACAAACACACAAATGATATCAGATAATTGTCCTATTAACTATTACAATACACAAATACCAGTAAACATATAACATTTATGGGTGTCAGTGCAAGCCACTACCAACAAATAAAATATTTAGGAGATAGGTGGGTAGGATTAGGAAAGGAAAACACACAAAACACACTCACTCATCTTTCAACCACATTAAGTACTACTGTGTAACTGAATAGTGTTAACTGTGTAAATGTAACTCTGTCCAAGATTTGATGTTCATCATGTGTACCAAGAAGTAGTGGCAGCAATGTATAACAGTCAATAATAGTTAAGTCAACGTCATAGTCATCATGTCAAGACCAATGTTTGCCAAGCCAGATCAAAATGTACGGTTGCTGAACAACTGTCAGTGTACCAAGATATGCAAATGCTTCCTCTCTAAAAAAAAAGTATATACTGCTTTGTGATTTGACAAAGTGTGTGTGTAGACAATCTTCCTTCTACTTGAGTGTTCTAGTCTGCCATCTTCATCCTCCTTGTTCCATATGGACCAACAAAAAAAATATGCTCCTCACTTACTTTACCTCTTATCCACCAAAACTCCAATAATCATCAGCATAATCTCAATACTTCACTAATACCTCTTCAATACGTCGATACATATAAACCTTATCATCAATATCATTTACCTTACCTCTTGTCCACGAAAACTCCAATAATCATCACTTAATCTTAATACTTCAATAATACCTCTTCACTACGTCGATATATATAAACCTCAGCACCAATATCATTTCACTTCCATAACAACTCTTTCCTCTAGTCAGTCTCCTCGAACAAGTACAGACAAAATCCTAGTGCAACTTCAATTCATCATCCCATACAATCCGAAGACACAGTGTCAACACACAACGTCTGTGTAATCCATCTGACCCAAATTTTCTACTCATTATAAATTGTAAGATACATTTTGGTTCCTTGTCCATCATTAAATAAAAGAAATGCATACATGACCTCTAACAGACTTAGTTCGAATAACTCTCAGTAATTAAGTACGATTACGGAGTGTGAATGATCATAATATTTCACAGTGTGTACACCACTTCAAGACTTATGGCAAACAGAAGCAAACATGTGGGGTATTTCTTGTGTTAAATGTCACTTCCTATTTCAATTGCTCACGAAAAACGCAGTGTAATAACTGTCAATGGTCTAAACCTAGTTTTGGTATGTCATGTCGTTAGCTTCCTTCCTATTAGCATACATTTATACAGCTTTCATAAAACCTCCAGCTCATGTGACTTCTATGAAGTTTCTTGTACTAATGTCGTTTATGTCGAATTACTGCAGTTCATTTTCTTATCTTAAAAATATAAGGCACTGAGCATAAGCAAAACATGCAATAGCGAGTAAATATACCAGTAGAGAACTGAATGTCAACAAGTGGATGCAGCACAATTCCTACAACGAGGCTCTGCCAAGCGAACAATCTATAATTAATACCACAGTGTAACCTAAACTCTATGTTCGTACACTGTACATCAGCATTGCTATATTCAAAATTGAAGAGTAGTTATGACAACAAAACAGAAATGTGTAAATATGCAATCCATACAAAAAGCAGCAAACATATATCTTACGTGATAAACAAGTCATTAGCATCATATCAGCATAAGCAAATAAATGTTCGTATGTAATCTTAATAAGTAAACATGAAGGCGCAAGCAGATAAATCACAAAGTATAACTTACATACATAACTATATCAGCACAATTAATCAGGTGACAATTATAATTTAAAAAAATAAGCACAGCAGGCACATAATAAAAAAAATATGACATCAGTGAAAAAGCAGTGCAGCCAAGCGATGCATAATATACACAAGTACCAACCCGGTTCATTAATCACTCATTGTCAAAATCAGTTAATGTGCGCAAGCACGTCGCTTCACAAGTAAATTCACAGAACATGAAATTTAGCACAAAGTATGAGTCACGTAATCGCGAGCAGCAAATTACGTCTAAAGTACGTACCTAAGTGGAAATATGTTACCTGAAAAATAAACTCAATTAATCGTTACCTTTTTGGTTTTTTTTACTTCCTTTTTTTTTTTTTTAAATTACGTTCTTCCTGAAATTTTCTCCATAGCAAGTCCTCTTAACGTCGGACACACATAGAATTTACCTGAAGGTCTTAAATATTTTATACAACCGTATCCTGAAAAATACTGAACGTTAATAACATAATTTATCAAGTCACTATAGCTTTATACTGAATTTAGTCGGAGAAATTAGACTGTGTATTTGTTTACGTCTGTCAGTGCATTCGCACTGAGCGCTCGATCAGCTGTAGGCGCGTGACGTAGAAAGCGATTGTTTGCGGTCAACGACTGCCTTGTGCGGCGCGCCGACTTGACTGTTGCTTTGAGTATGTGCCGCCGCCGGAACACAGCGCGGTATCCTTGTATTCTCTGCATGTTTACATGTAGCTGTTAGTTTCTCTACTTGTATTCTCTGCATGTTTACATGTAGCTGTTAGTTTCTCTAAAGTATGTCATTCCACAAAAATTTTAACGTTACATATGTGATGTATTCCCTTAGAGCGTCGAGATTTAAGAGTTTCTACTTCAACAGTGTTATCATGTATAATTTTGCGAATTCTATATGGACCGTTATAAAGCAGAAAAAATTTGCGACACAAGCCTTTTCCTTTGTGAGACAAACGATGAGACTTAATTAACACCTTTTGACCAACTGACAAGATTTTTAAACGACCAGGATGTTTAGCTGATTTCTCTCTTCTAGCAGCCGCAGATGCAATATTTTGTAGAGCCAGGTTCACAACTTCAGAATGCCGCAGTTTCCGTGAAGGCGGAAAAGGAACGATTTCAGAAATGCGATTTGTTGGTACTTTATTTTTTAATATCAATAGAGGCGGTAAAGAAGTTGAGTCATTAGGAAGTTCATTCAGAATGTTTTGAAAAATATGAAGATACTGATCCCAACTTCTGTGATTCTGATGACAATAAAGACGGCACAATTTATTGATTTCCTTCATCCATCTTTCTGAAGCGTTAGATTGAGGGTGAAAAAGTGAAATGAAGATTGGTTTAATTTTACGACGCCGTAGAGTACGAAGCCAAATTTTAGAGCGAAACTGTGATCCATTATCTGATATAACCTTATCAACATGACCCACTTCTTTAAGAAAATGTTTGATGAAAGCATTAGATACTGAACGAGCTGTTGCTTTGCGTAACGGTGTAAAACACACATATTTTGATGTCAATTCCACTGCTACGAAAATGTACGCAAAACCATTAGTAGAACGAACCACTGGACCGAACAAATCGACTGCAGCCATGTCCTTTAATTTCGCTGGAATGATAGGAAACAACGGTGCTCTGTGAGAAATTGTTGGCGGCTTAGCCTTTTGACATAATTTGCATTTGGCAAGAACAGATCGAATACGTTTTTCCATATTACTGAAGTAGCAATTTTCTCGTAATTTATGAAAGCATTTTCTGGGACCAAAGTGCGCATAACTAAAATGTGTGTACCAAATCAATTTATTGACCCACTCATCAGGAATACAAACTAACCAAACAGAGTTGTCGACCGATTTTCGTTTGAAAAGAATATCATTGCGAACTAAATAATACTGTCTGATCGCTACGCTTTCCTTTCTCCTCCACTTCTCCTTAATGTCCTTCCAGATTGGATCCTTATTTTGCTCCTTAGCGATGTCCTGGAGCGAAGATGAAATAAAGTTCTCAAACGCAACACCTTGAATGTACATCAAACAATAATGGTTTTCTTTGCAGTCCCCTTCAGCACTTTGTTTCAAACCCATAGGTGCACGTGATAAAGCATCAGCAACAATATTTGAAGATCCCTGTATGTAAACAATACTAAAATCAAATTCCTGCAGATACAGCGCCCATCGTGACAATATGCCATGAGTTAATTTTGTCGACATAAGAAATTCCAAAGCTCGATGATCAGTGTAAACCTTAGTATGTCTACCAAACAAAAATGTGCGAAATTTTGTGAAAGCCCAAACAACAGCCAAAGCTTCAAGTTCCGTAATCGAATAATTCTTTTCGGATTTAGAGAGAACACGACTTCCAAATGCAATAGTTTTCTGTACTACAACGCCGTTTTCTTCTATCTCTTGAAATAAATGTGCACCTAGGCCTTTGTACGATGAGTCCGTCGCCAAACAAAAATCTTTAGATAGATCCGGATGTGAAAGAAGTGGAGCAGCAACTAAAGCATCACGATGTTGTTCAAATTCTGACTGAGCTTCCTCATCCCAACACCAATTAGATTTCTTTCCAGATAGTTCACATAAACGAGGTGTGGCCAAATTGTCCAATCTAACAAAGCGTCTAAGAAAATTACAGACACCAAGGAAACTACGAACATCACGTTTTGTGGAAGGAACAGCATAATTACGAATAGCGTCTAGTTTCTCTGGATCAGGAAGAATACCTTCTGTAGAAATAATGTGACCGAGAAATTTCACCTGAGAACGACCAAATTCAGATTTCTCCAAGTTCACAGTAATGCCAACTCTTGCAAAAATACTTAATAATGAATCCAAAATTTTGTTGTGCTCACTCCAAGAATGTTTAGCAATAAGAATATCCTCAACATATGAAGTAATATTGTCACGAAGATAAACAGGTAAAATTTCATTTAAGCTACGAATGAATGCTGCAGAAGATACAGTAAGTCCAAACGGTAATTTCCGAAACTGGTAACAGTTACCAAAGGCTAAAAAGGCAGTATATCTTCTACAATCAGGGTGGAGTTCTATTTGCCAAAAACTTGCGCGCATATCAATCGTGGATAAAACTTTAATTCCATGGAAATGTTGAAGAAGTTCATCTAAATTTTGTGGGCGGTCAGTTTCAGGAATGATGATATTATTTATCTGTCTGGAATCCAGAACCAAACGAATTGACCCATCCTTTTTAAGAACAACGTGTAGTGGGCTGGTATAAGGACTGACAGCTGGCTCAATAATGCCCTGATCTAACATGTATTGAAGTTCATTCTTAACCTTGTCTCTGTAAGCCAAAGGAATAGCGTACGTTTTCCCGCGAAATGGTATGTGTTCTTTTACTTTAAATAAATATTGTAAGCCTTGTATAATTCCTGTGTGATGACTAAACACTGTAGCATGTGAAGTCAAAAAATGGTGCAGCTCTTCTCTTGCAACGTCATCTGGCACTTCAGCTTTTTTAACCTTTTCATTAATTAATTCTTCGCTATTAATTATATCCTCCATCGCGTCTCTGTATCTATTGTCATTGTCATGAATAAACACACTGTCGTCATAATGCTCAACAAAAACATCAGAAGTAAGAAACCTTAAACATTTTGTATCTGATTCAGATCTTGCTAAACACTCGAAAAATTTCAAACATTTCGGCATTCCGGCAACAGTCAAATTCACACTTCCTTCTTTAAAGTTCAAAATTGCCTTATGTGTGTTAAGAAACTCCATACCTAATATAATTTGTGTGTTAAGTAATGGAACAATAATAAAATTAGCAGAAAATTCGTATCCTTGACAAATGAAATTTAGATTGGCCTGTTGTTTAACTTCCACACTTTTTCCAGAAATCGCTCCTCGAATTGTAGTTTTACAAATAGGTAACACAGGACAGGCAATAGTTCTTTCACATATTCGAAAAACTGATTCACTAATGACGTTCAATGGGCTCCCAGAATCTAAAACTGCAGTGAACTTATTCTTACCCACACATACTTCAATAACAGGATGTAAAAATGCGTCTACATTATTTTCCTTTTCGTCTAACAAAATGTCTCTCATGTCTTCCAGGCGTACGTAGTGTAAAGTCGTAGTGTCATTACTTTCTGAACCGTCTATATTGCTGCCAGAAGCCGAAGCTGCTAGTCATTGTCGATTGTTTGCGTCACGTCTTTGATTATTCCCGACATTTCGCGGATCAATTTCTACTATTTCCACTTGTCTCTCTGAATTTCTGTCACGCGGAGGATGCCAATTAGGTCCTTCCTGTCTGTTAGATGCAAATTCTTGGTTCTGTCTGTTATTAAAATTTCTGTTTTCCTGTCTGTCTGCATAACTACTTCTTGTATAATTTCGACTGTCACTTCTGAAATTATTGTTAGACCTACTACCCTGGTTATTTCTGTAGTAAGAGTTTCTATTATTGTATGAATAATTTCTGTCTTGATGATACCGATTACTGTTTCCGTATGATTGATCATTCCGGTAAGAATTACCGTTATTATAATTGTCTGTGTAATCTCTGTTAGAACGTCTGTTATTGTCATAAGGCTGGTATCTATTGTCCTGTCTGTTACGTCTGTCATTCTCAAAATTACCCATATAACGCCCGTTCCGATCACTATCCCTTTTCTCTGAAAATCTATTGTAATTACTGTTACTGAAAAAGTTACAAGAAGTCCCGTCGTCGTTGTCATACTCAAGTTCTTGCAATAAAGTCTTAAAAGTCTCAATGTCGTCTTTACATCTTCCAGCTAAAGCAATTTGTCTTATGGATTGTGGCAGCTTAGTTAAACAAATGCGAATTAATTCAGTCGGGCTATAGGGGTTGGACAGGAACTGATTCTTTCGAATCATGTCTTCAAAGTATTCTGCCGGTGTGCGGAACTCAGACTGTTTAAAATTACGCTGCATAATCAGACTATGTTTGACTCTGTCTTGTGTGTTTTCGGACCAATATGCCGATAGAAATGCATGATAAAAATCATTCAGATTATTACACTCTCTAATGAGTGCGCGCATCCGCGTCGCCGGTTCGTTTTCTAAATATCCACACATAAATTCCAGTTTGTGACTTAGTGGCCAATTTGGTGGGAGTGCGTACATAAATTGATCTAACCATGCACATGGATGTATGTCATTCTTAGAATTGCGGAAGATCTTAAATTTCCGAACAGTCAAAAAGTGTTTATAGTCAAAGTTTTCGCCTCGTGGCGACAAAGACCTACCGCGTCTGTCCCAGTTTGAATGTCGATTATTGTCAAGTTCGCGCGCCTGGCGCTCTCTTGTTGCGTCCCGTAAATGAAACAAATTATCTTCTTCAAAGCCCTCTGCTATCTGTGATTCTAAATTTCTTCTGCTGTCTTTTCCTACGATTTCGCCTTCAATTTGTTTGACTTGCTTTCGTAATGCCTCAACTTCCCTTTTAACGCGTTCATTAATTTTTTCCTGATTTTCAACATGCTTATTTATGTTCTGATACTCATCGGTTTCTGCAAATGGCAATGGTGCTGTATCATCTGAATCTCTGTCCCCATGTAAACTAAGATTTGTCAATTTATCTGAAATCTCCTCAACTCTTTCCGATAAGTCACCTATTTTTTCTTTCTGTTTATTTATGTCTTCCGTAAGTGTCGCGACCCGGGTTTCAGTGTTGACACATTTGGTAGTTAACTGTTCATATTGTTGTGTTAGATTATTTATTCTGTCATTTGGTACGGATTCCTCGATTCTCTCAAATATTTCTTTCTTATCGTGTGCACGTTGTACATTTAACTCTGAAAATTTTTGTACTATCACGCGATCTCTTTCTTCCTGTTCTCTATCCTGTTCCCTTTGTCTAATCTCTACTGCAATTAATCTATTATTGTGAGAATTCAAAATCGGTTGTACTTCTTCTCTGATTTCTTTCTTTAACTCATCTTTCATATTTTTGAAACATGTCCCTATTCGTGAGTCTAACCGTGTTTCCATTGTTTCCAACTCTGTTTCTAAACGTGTTGCCACTGTTTTTAATTCAGATCCTAACCGAGTTTCCATTGTTCCCATCCATGTTTCCATTTGTGAGTCTAACCGTGTTGCCAAAGTTCCCATCTCTGTTTTTAATTCAGATCGTAACTGTGATCCCAAATTTAATATTGCACTCATCAACTGTTCCGTATGATCTGGTTCGAAATTCTTTTCGCCCCTAACATTTCTCGCAAAACCAGTTTCCTTCGTCATAGTTGTAAAGCTATCTGTGTTCGATACTATTACAGAATCTTCTGTCGTTAATCTCTTATTCTGTGAATTTTCTGATTGAGAAAAATTTTGAAATGGTTCCGGACTATTTTCCCGACTTATTACATTGTTTTCCACTTCATTATCCATCATACTGTTTTCCTCTGTTGGCGAGTTCGCCATGTTAACAATTTCGTCATTCTCACTATCCATCATTTTTGCCTTTTTCATTGATCGCGTGATCATTTACAAAGTATACAAAACTCGTCACTATAAAAAAATTACACACAATGACACTTTATCATCAACAATATCATTCACACGAGATGTTACCCTCAAACACGATCATCGAACAATTGAAATAATTGCACTAATTGTCAAACCCGTAGACAAGACAACAGAAATGAAATTTTGCAAAAAAAAAAAAAAATACCATTAGAAGAATGACAATTACCAAATCTACACATGCAATATAGACTACAATTACTAAACTACAAATTACTACAACACTCCTACTGTCTACTATTTCTACAATCAGAAGATTCCAAGGGACGATCCGAAGCAGCGGTCGCCACGTGCATGCGGGCTTAATTAAATGAAATGAAAATAATTTTAATTTCTGCTTTAGTAGCTGTTTGTCCGATTACGAAGTCTCGTAAACGGTTGGCCCTGACTAGTATTATTACGCAATCTGACTGCTTAGAACAATAACAAAGAATGAAATGGAAATTTTCATTAACACAATTAATTAATTAAGTCCCCAGCAACTATAAAAACCTACGAAACCAAAGCACAAGTGTAACTGTTCTGTGTGTGGAAGTATGACTCAACGTACGCATCCGGCACGGTTCTTCTTCAATAACACAAGAAATTTTAAATATCATTTACACTGAATTAATTAAAGAAAATAAAAATACCATAATTACTCAAGAAAACCAGAATTACACTCTAATACAAGAACACAAGCCAGACGCTTTGTTGACTGAACCTGTAATGACGCATTATTTAAAACATGGAAATAATGAAAAATAAATCAAGTTTCGTTACCTTCATATATTGACCAAAATCACTCTAATCATTACAATATATCTCCACACCGACTCGCTATTACCACATCTCAACAAGAACTTTTCAGTATCACATCTCAGCAAGCACTCCCTACTAGCACATCTGAACACGAACTGGCTACTACGAGTCCTCGACAAGCACTGCCCACTACGAGTTCTCAATAATCACTGCCAGTGGAGGCGGCGGAACAATGCTCTCTAGCGATCTCTGGCGCTGTGGCTCAGTGTAGCCACCTTTCACGGTTCACAAAGGAATTTTTTCAAACTGTGTAAGATGTATTCATTGTAGTGAAGTTGGTCTGGAACTCTCCATAATAAAGCACGTAGGACTTGCTAGTGAAATACAACTGAAATGTGATAAGTGTTCATACATGACCACCTTTTGGAACAGTGTTGCAGTAGCTGCAATTGAAGAAAATGGTAGCAAAATCTACGAACACAACATTAGATTTGTTTATTCCTTGCGTTCAGTTGGTAAGGGTGCTACTGCAGGTGCAATTTTCTGTGGCATCAGGAATCTTCCAAATCCCCCAACCAAGTTTACGACCAATAATAAATTAATAGGGTCTAAAGTAGAAGATGTCTGTATAGAATCTATGAAGAACGCTGTGGAAGAGGCAGTAATGGAAAATAATGGTAACAGAGATTTGACTGCAGCGTTCGATGGTACCTGGCATAAACGGGGACACACATCTCTTCACGGTGTAGTATCTGCCACCAGTATGTATACAGGGAAAGTTTTAGATGTAGCAGTAATATCAAAGTATTGTAGATGTCCACAAAAATATAAAGGTACACATGAAAATAATTGCAAAGCTAACTATAGTGGCAGTAGTGGAGGAATGGAAGTGGCTGGTGTTGCCAGTATATTCCAGCGTTCTGAGGCGTGTGATAAAGTGCGATATGTTAATTACCTTGGTGACGGTGATTCTAAAAGTTTCAAACATGTTCAAGGACTGAAGCCCTATGGTGATGATGTTGTAGTGCAGAAATCTGAGTGTATTGGACACGTACAGAAGCGAATGGGAACAAGACTTCGGCGACTGAAAGCTTCGTACGAAAAACAAAAACTCAGTGATGGTAAAGGGTTGGATGGGAAGGGAAGGTTAACTGACAGTGTAATTGACAAAATACAGAACTATTATGGAATGGCTATTAGGCAAAATACACAAAGTGTCGACGAAATGAAGAAGGCTGTTTGGGCTCTTTTTTTTCATACTTCTTCAACCGATGAAAATCCCCAACATAGCTTGTGTCCCAAAGAAGAAGACAGTTGGTGTAAATATAACAAAGGATTGCTAACTGGTGAAGTGTACACTCATAAGCATAGTCTGCCTCATGCAATAATGGAGGTGATAAAACCTATTTTCAGAGACTTAGCAGCACCTGAACTGTTGAAAAAGTGTATTCACGGAAAAACGCAAAACCCCAATGAAAGTGTAAATAGTGTTATATGGTCGAGAATCCCCAAGACTGTATTTGTTGGAATAGAAACACTTCACTTTGGTGTGTATGATGCTGTTGCGACTTTCAAAGATGGCAACATTGTAAGGTGCAAGGTATTTAGAAATATGGGAATGAAGATAGGTTCTAACATGGTACGAGCGATGCTTGCTTTAGACAAGGAACGTCTTCGGGCTGCAGACAGGGCTGTAAAGAGTCTAGAAATACAAGCAAGAGTAAACAGGAGGAGGAACAAGAGGAAGCTGGAGGAGGAGTTTGCAGAGGATGAAGATAATCCATCCTATGGACCTGGAATGCACTAAAACGTTAATCCAATCTTTGTCGCTCGATTACCAAAACTTTTATTTTCTCATACTAATTACATGTTTTCTAAGGATCTTCCAAACATATTTGTTTCAAACTTTCAGTAAATGTTACACAGTACCTTCTGCATAATTTAACACGGCCTTTTTCCAAAAAACTGTATATTTTTGAATATATAAATAAAAAATTGCAAAAAAATGTTGTGAATTTTCATTACAATTGAAAAAAAAATCATCTTTAATAACTGAACTAAAATTTTGTAAAATCCCTGTGTTAAGTTGTAGCCCATATTCCAATAAATAATCTGTAAAAAGTTCAACTTCCTACCTCAAATACTTTGTGAGGAAAGATGTAATTTATAAGCGTTATTTTAACATTGCAAGTATAGGGCGTTCCGGAGCCCCTTAAATCAGGGGCCTAGAAGGCCAAGTAACTGTTCCTCGTCCACCGATCCATCTGGGAGGGTATCTTCGGTTCCGAACACGACGTGCACACAAGGCATTATGTGCTGGACATCCATCGTGTTGATACCACATAAGCATTCTGGTTCTTAGCGGCACTTCATCCAGAGGAGGAGGAAGAATTCATCTGAGGAAGTTGGCATACGCTGACCCGTTTAAACTACCATTGATGAAATAAGGGCCAATAATTGTAGTACCAAGCATCTCGCACCAGACGTTAACCATCCATTAACGCTGATGTCGCACCTGTCTAAGCCATCGTGGGTTGTCATGCATGTTCCTTGTATTTACCTGTCCTTTGTTTGAGAAGGAACATTCATCGGTAAATAGAGCGTTTGAGAAGAACATCAGGTTGGCGAGGATTTGCTGCTGTGCGCACTGATAGAACTGTACACGATTCTGGAAATCATTCCCATTCAATTGTTGATGTAGGTGTACATGCTAAGGACGTAACCGGTTACGTGTAAGAAAACGATGTACACTGGTTTTAGGAACGCCAATCTCGTGTTAAAGCTGTCGTGTGCACACATGTGGATTCATAGCAACGGAAGCCAGAACAGTAACTTCGGCAGCTTCGTCTGTGCGAGTGCTACGACGATTGCGTTGTCGTGGGTCGAAACTTCCCGTTTCCTGAAGACGAGAAAGCATCCGTCTGGAAGGTGAGTTCTTGTAAGGATATCTCTCTCTGTACAGTTCCGCTGCCTGCGTAACATTTCGTCTACCTTCAACAACAACAATAAAAGAAACGTTATGTCGATGCAGTTTTGTAGGAAAGACAGCCTTAACTGTATGCATACTCTACACAACAGTATTTAAAAGGACTAAAATACTGTACTGAATGTACTCGTAGATAAGAAAACAGTACTGCAATTACTGTTCTGCTAACTTACATTCCCCATAGATCAGTAGCATTTCTACCTTCTCTTCGTTGGTGTACATTCTACTCACACAACTGTTCAACTGACGATGCTTGATGCAATGACTGGTGCGCATTCCACTTATGTTAAAATTTGTCCTCTGTCAACGTCAGTACGTGGATGTGTTTCATTACCTCGAGTACCTGCACTAAGCGCTGGAAGCGCCAGCGTCAATGTTGTGTTATGTAATTAACAATGTTGCCTTTCAGTGAATGGTACACTGTGATACATTTTTGAATAGGTCTTTAGGAGAGGAAATGGATTACCGAATAAAAAATAGAGGGTGCCATTTAAAAAAGTCATACCGCTGTTCATATCTTTATAAGAAAGCTACAACGAAGACAATCATGCTGATTGATGCCCCCTCACGGCTAAGGAACATTTGCTTGAAACATTTTGTAATTTACATCTGGACAAACAGTTACTTAGGGTGGTCAAGATGAATGGGACACCCTGTATATCAGGGTTTTCCAAATGTATTACATACAACTTCTTTATATGCTTGGCTTTATTTTTATATATACTTTTATGTATATTACTTGCTGCTATAACAACAGATACATAGATGTGATTCAGTTACTGTAAATTGTCAAACAGTGTATAAAGTATAATCACATACAATACGTAAATTTATGAATACACCATGGCATTATCGTTTTATGAAGAAGATATTGACTGTGTGCTAAACTAGATAAGTTTTTCCAATATAGTTTCTATACTTCACATAAATGTATAGCTGAGGTCTAAAGAGTTATAACATTCGTAATTTCGTGGGCTTCCGAAGATGATTAATTAATTTGCCGAAACTGGTAAAGCATAGTAAAATTTATTTGCAGCTAATGACTGAAAGGTATCCTGAAAAATAGAATACTGCAGTTATTGAAAATTACAGCCATGAATAAAATAACTCTTTCTTTAGTTATAGGAGGTGCATTCAAGTTCTAAGGCCTCCGATTTTCTTTCTCCAGACTGGAAAGAGATAGAAACATGCACATTGTTTTAAAATGAGTCCGCGTTCATTGTCAATACGTCCCAGAGATGGCAGCACCGTACGGCAGATGGAATTTTACCGGCAGCGGCGACAATGAGAACTGTTTTAAATACTTAAAATGGCGACGTTTTCCTTACTTGAACAGCATGGAATTATTCGTTTTCTGAATTTGCGTGGTGTGAAACCAATTGAAATTCATCGACAGTTGAAGGAGACATGTGGTGATGGAGTTATGGATGTGTCGAAAGTGCGTTCGTGGGTGCGACAGTTTAATGAAGGCAGAACATCGTGTGACAACAAACCGAAACAACCTCGGGCTCGCACAAGCCGGTCTGACGACACGATCGAGAAAGTGGAGTGAATTGTTTTGGGGGATCGCCGAATGACTGTCGAACAGATCGCCTCCAGAGTTGGCATTTCTGTGGGTTCTGTGCACACAATCCTGCATGACGACCTGAAAATGCGAAAAGTGTCATCCAGGTGGGTGCCACGAATGCTGACAGACGACCACACGGCTGCCCGTGTGGCACGTTGCCCAGCAATGTTGACGCGCAACGACAGCACGAATGGGACTTTCTTTTCGTCGGTTGTGACAATGGATGAGACATGGATGCCATTTTTCAATCCAGAAACAAAGCGCCAGTCAGCTCAATGGAAGCACACAGATTCACCGCCACCAAAAAAATTTCGGGTAACCGCCAGTGCTGCAAAAATGATGGTGTCCATGTTCTGGGACAGCGAGGGCGTAATCCTTACCCATTGCGTTCCAAAGGGCACTACGGTAACAGGTGCATCCTACGAAAATGTTTCGAAGAACAAATTCCTTCCAGCACTGCAACAAAAACGTCTGGGAAGGGCTGCACGTGTGCTGTTTCACCAAGGCAACGCACCCGCTCATGGAGCTAACGTTACGCAACAGTTTCTTCGTGATAACAACTTTGAAGTGATTCCTCATGCTCCCTACTCACCTGACCTGGCTCCTAGTGACTTTTGGCTTTTTCCAACAATGAAAGACACTCTCCGTGGCCGCACATTCACCAGCCATGCTGCTATTGCCTCAGCGATTTTCCAGTGGTCAAAACAGACTCCTAAAGAAGCCTTCGCCGCTGCCATGGAATCATGGCGTCAGCGTTGTGAAAAGTGTGTACGAGTGCAGGGCGATTACGTCGAGAAGTAACGCCAGTTTCATCGATTTCGGGTGAGTAGTTAATTAGAAAAAAAATCGGTGGCCTTAGAACTTGAATGCACCTCGTATTAGTGTAACGTTGTTATCCACAAACCATTGCATCACAGATGCTGCTTGATGACACGATATGCTGTTACACTGATACTGTCGTGGTCCACAGAGCGCTCCTCTGCTGTACGCAACATGGAATGCTGCAAAATGACTTCGTATCCTTCCGCATTTTCAGTTTTCTTTAAGCACAGTGAGGGAACCACACGTTAGCCACGAAAAACTCCCCCGTACCGTAGCATCACATCCTCCGTACAACAACGCTGCCACGATACTAGATGGCAGGTAACGTCCTCCACGCATTCGCTAAACCCAGACAGTTCCGTCCGACTGCTGCAGGGTGATTCATCGCTGCAAATCACTCGTTTCCAGACATTCACTCTCCACTGGCGTCGCCCTTTACACCCCATCAAGCGACACTTTGCACTGGCTTATGAGGAACTGCTCCGCCAATGTACCCCTATAACACTATCGGCTGCCACTCAATCGGCAGTACACCGATAATGTTACTGCTTTGAAAGGTTATTTATTTGGCAGTGGTCGTGCGTAAGGTAAAAGGTATCGGGCTATTTCTGTTTCTTTAAAGATTTGTATAGAAAGGAAGCACCACCAGAACAAACGGGAATCGAACTAAGATTCTATTCGTAGTGAAGCAAACTGCAATTACGTTAAAGGAAACGGTAGCGAGTCTAATTATGCAAATTTATACCAAGTACTAGCATGGTTAATAATAAAGTCAACTATTGGGACTGATACTGAAATTCTGTTTTGCTGAAAAGATACAAGACAGTAGCGCAATTTAGCAAGTAATGTAGCAGTGGTTTGACATGGACTACACAGGAAGAACATTAATTCCTTTAGGCAACAAATGGCTCTCAATAACACTACATGTACATTACAGTAGGAAGTTAGTGATCATTATAGGTAACTTATTACCTATGGCGCAGCACTACTAACTAGGAGAAGAGAGTCTTTTGTCAGTTTAGTTATTTGTTATTGTCAAGGAACATTTACTTCCTGATACTGTTTAGCTCAGATGGGACATGTGATACCTGAACCCAGTACAGTTACACTCGTTGAAGTTGTTTCCTTACTGTAGTACACACAAGTGATAAGAATGAAAGTTGTACCTCTTGACTACTGTTATTGCAATGTAAAATTTTTATCTGGCTACACTATTAGCTTGTTGTTGTTGTTGTTGTTGTTGTGGTCTTCAGTCCTGACACTGGTTTGATGCAGACTATTAGCATAGTGACCCACAAACTATCCATCAGTAGGCTGGAATCTATGTTCAACCATTTAGTCACAACAAGATAGTAGAAACACACTGAAGAACCAAAGAAACTGGTACACCTGCCTAATATCGTGTAGGGCCGCCGTGAGCACACAGAAGTGCCGCAACATGACGTGATATGGACTCGACTAATATCTGGAGTAGTGCTGGAGGGCAATGACACTATGAAACCTGCAGGGCTGTCCATAAATCCGTAAGAGTGCGACGGGGTGGAGATCTCTTCCCAAAAGCACATTGCAAAACGTCCCAGATATGCTCAATAATCTTCATGTGTGGGGAGTTTCGTAGCCAGCGGAAGTGTTTGAATTCAGAACTGTATCCTTGCTCTGTACCAGATCTGGACGTGTGGGGTGTCGCATTGTCCTGCTGGAATTGCCGAAGTCCGTCGGAATGCGCAACGGGCGTGAATGGATGCAGGTTATCACACAGGATGCATACGTACGTGTCATCTGTGAGAGTCGTGTGTAGACGTATCAGGGATCCCATATCACCATTACAGAGCCTCCACCAGCTTGAACAGTCCCCTGCTGACAAGCAGTGTCCATGCATTCACGGGGTTGTCTCCACACCCGTACACGTCCATCCGCTCAATGCAATTTAAAACAAGACTCGTCCGAGTCATCACCAGTCCAATGTTCGTGTTGACAGGCCAAGGTAAGGTGTAAAGCTTTTTGACATGCGGTCATAAAGGGGGCACGAGTCGTCTTCGACTCCAAAAGCCCATATCGATGATGTTTCGTTGAATGGTTCGCACTTGACACTTGCTGATGGCCCTGCCCTGAAATCTGCAGAAATCTGTGCAAGGGTCGCACTTCTGTCACGTTGAACGATTCTCTTCAGTCGTCGTCGGTCCCGTTCTTGCAGGAACTTTTTCCGGCCCCAGCGACGTCGGAAATTTGATGTCTTACCGGATTCCTGATATTCACGGTACACTCGTGAAATAGTGGTACAGAAAACTCCCCACTTCATCGCTACCTCGGAGACGCTGTGTCCCATCGCTCGTGCGCCGACCATAACACCACGTTCAAACTCACTCAAATCTTGATAACCTGCCATTGCAGCAACAGTAACCGATCTAACAACTGCACCAGATACTTTTTGTCTTATATAGGCGTTGTCTACCGCAGCACCGTATTCTATATTTGAATACGCATGCCTACTCCAGTTTCTTGGGCTGTTCAGTGTATGTAACACATGAAATTGTAAACATTGTTATTTCAGTAAGGAGAATCCTTAAACTAAATACTTTACATCTTCTCTTAGTAACTGTACTTTGATGAAACTTCAACTATGCTTTTATGAAAACTAAGTGGAGTATTTACAAACTTATGCTAACTAAAGAATTATGTACTCTGGAACTCACCAAGGTGTATTAACTTTCGTTAAGAAAGGTAATTGCTTTTCATTTTAGTGAAATAGAACACTCGGAATTATCGTAGCACTTGAGATAGGACACTGTTAGGTAAACGACTGAGGTGACTCAACACAAACTTTAGAGAACACAAAAAGCACGTAACTGGTCCATGCAGTTATACAATACTCAACTGATAATTTGAGATGAAGGTGGTGGCATTGTCGATCTCCTGTGCTATTCAAAACAAGGCGCCAGAAGTATCCATGGCTCTGAAGAATTCTCTTCTCAGCGTCGGATTTTCGTAGTACAGAGCTAACAGAAGTATGCCATGAGTAATAAGCCAAATTACTTCCGCTCCCGAGGCTATATCCAACCATCAACTGTCACTTGACAGTTGATGGTTGGGGGACTGACACATTATGTGCGAATCCAGTAATGCTGGCAACTGATGGGTTATGCATGAGGGTCCGCAGCTCGTGGTCGTGCGGTAGCGTTCTCGCTTCCCACGCCCGGGTTGCCGGGTTCGATTCCCGGCGGGGTCAGGGATTTTCTCTGCCTCGTGATGACTGGGTGTTGTGTGATGTGCTTAGGTTAGTTAGGTTTATGTAGTTGTAACTTCTAGGGGACTGATGACCATAGATGTTAAGTCACATAGTGCTCAGAGCGATTTGAACCATTTTTCATGCATGGGGATCGTATCAACCTGTACCGCATCAAAACAGCCTGAAGAGTTGAAACTGGTAGCGACAAAATAAAATAAAATCATAAGGACCGCTGTAAGTGTTTTTACTTTTTGTCACGACAGTAAACGGCCGTCGTCCGATAGACGTCCTGCTAAAAGGATGGACACACAATTGCGAGAAAGTGGAGAGCGAAGTCAACACGCCGTTTTGTGTCGTGTGATGCAAGCTGCTGTACGATATGGACCTTGTACGGATACCGTATGAGAGTGGTTCGAAGCACCTTCCGCACAGTGGACCACGGGATGGTCAACTTTCATGACACAGCACGCACAATACCTGACGATCGGGAATTGCGCGCAGCGTTGTCTGCCATAACAACAGTGATTTCATAAGCCACCTGTGGTGCAACCAGTCGCTGCCCTCTTCCTGGAGCGATGCCCAGTTCTCTGGTTGATTCGAACTTCTTCATCATGTTCAATAAAATTCTTCAGGGTATCAGACCGCATCGTCATAATTTAAAATGCGCCAACGTTTCGGCCAGCGTTGCAGCTAGCCTTCATCAGGGCCTTACGTTAAACTGCTAAATGAATCACACTTGGTTCCTTAAATAGCTGCACGAGAAAACCGTGTCGTTACTTGATTGGCTGTAGAAAGATGAGGAGGAGGGGTGGAAGGTATGCTTTATTGGTGTTTCCTTTATTATCTGTCATTGGTTGAAATAGCTGTTTTCTATTGGTCTTTACATTAATCCACCCCATTGGAGGAAACGGACGAATAGCAAACAGGTGATGGCTGTGACGTCACACTGTTTACATGCTGTCCAGGAGCCGGCTGCGGCGTGCCATTGCTCTGTGTGCTCGCGACCACTACTGCGGCTCTCCCCGTGTCTGCATGGGCCGCCGCGGCTCTGCCGCCGCTCCGTAGCCCTGCTATTGCAGGCAGCCAAGACCTCGGAAGCTTGTATCCGTCCTCTCTATTCATGTTGGCGGGTCTTTTGGCTATTTCTATCGCCTCTCTAATCTTTCTTTTGAAAGTGAGAGGCTGTTTTGCCAGGACGCGGGCTTCTTGAAAAAATATTGGTTTCCCGCACTCGTCTCGGTGTTCCGCCACTGCTGACTTAGTGTGTTGTTTCAGGCGGATATATCTTTCATGTTCCGAGAGCCTTGTGCTGATCGGACGTCCCGTCTCACCTATGTAGACTAATCCACACGCACAACCAATTTCATACACGCCAGCTGTGTGTAGTTTGTCAACTGCATCCTTGGTAGAACCGAGCATGTCTGATATTTTGTTTCTGCTTCGGAAAATTGGTTTGATGTCGGCTTTTCGTAGAATTTTGCCAATACGTTCGGTGACCCCTTGTACATATGGTAACACAGCAATGCTCTGCGCCTCCTTCTCCTCTTCCCTATTATTCTTCTCCCTTGTCGACATGGTGCTGTCTATCATCTGCTTCCCATAGCCATTAGTTCCGAAGATGGACCTGAGGCGTTCAAGTTCTGTCTTCAGATGTTCTTCGTCGCTTATCCTGTACGCTCTCTTCGTTAGCGTGTGCAGGGCGGACTTCTTCTGCGTGGGGTGATGGTGGGAGGAGGCGTGAAGGTACCTGTCCGTACTGGTAGGTTTCCTATACACTTTGTGGCCAAGTTTACCATCAGGTTTCCGATAAACTTCCACGTCGAGAAAAGGTAGCACCCCATTCTTCTCTGTTTCCATTGTAAACTGAATTTTCCTATGCTGTTGGTTAAGGTGCTTGTGGAAGTTCTGTAACTCCTCTTCTCCGTGGGGCCAGATGACGAAAGTATCATCGACATAGCGAAGCCAACAATTTGGACGTAATGGTGCGGACTGGAGGGCTGTTTCCTCAAATGCCTCCATGAAGATTTCTGCTGCGATAGGCGATAGGGGTGAGCCCATAGCTACACCGTCAGTTTGTTCATAAAATTGACCTCTCCACTTGAAATAGGTGGTCGTCAGACAGTGGCGCACAAGCTCACATATATCAGGTGCCACACGTTCTTCTAGGATGTTCACAGTATCTGACACTGGGACATTCGTGAATAGGGATTTGACGTCGAAACTAACCATCAGATCTTGGTCCGTAACACGCATTTCCTTTAGTAGAGACACGAAGTGAGTGGAATCCTTAACGTAGGATTCCGTTTGATGCACTAGGTGTCGGAGCCTAGGTGCCAGTTCTTTCGCTAGGTAGTAGGTCGGCGAATTTATACTGTTTACTATGGGCCTTAAGGGAAAGTCGGTTTTGTGTACCTTCGGTACACCATATATCCTTGGTGCCTGTGTCACTTGCGGGATGAATCTTCTGGCCTTGTCGAAGTTGATTCTGGAGTGCTTGAGCAGTGCCTGCGTCGTTTTGATTACCTTGGCCGTCGGATCTCCCTGAAGTTTCTTGTAGATAGGTTCTGCGAGAATATCTTCCATTCGTTTGTTGTAATCAGTTGTGTCCAAGACTACAGTGGCGTTGCCCTTATCTGCCTGTACCACTACTAAGTGGGGGTTGTCCCTGAGTTCCTTAATGGCATTGTATTCCTCAGCGTTGATGTTTTGCTTCGGTGGCTTTGCTTTATTCAGAACTCTGACCGTTTCCTGCCGGATCTTCTCCGCCTCGGCCTGTGGCAGATGACGTACCGAAGCCTCTACGGATTCTATGATATCTTCTTTTGGAACTCGCTTAGGTGCGACTGCGAAATTCATTCCCTTGGCCAGAATTGCTGTGGTTGTTTCGCTCAAGGTGTGGCTGGAGAGGTTGACCACTGTCCGTCGCCTGTCCACCCCTCCTCCTCATCTTTCTACAGCCAATCAAGTAACGACACGGTTTTCTCGTGCAGCTATTTAAGGAACCAAGTGTGATTCATTTAGCAGTTTAACGTAAGGCCCTGATGAAGGCTAGCTGCAACGCTGGCCGAAACGGTGGCGCATTTTAAATTATGACGATGCGGTCTGATACCCTGAAGAATTTTATTGAAGATGACAACGGCCGCGGAAGCCTTCGCTTACATTTAACCAACCTGTATGGGCAGGAAATCCACGGAAACATCAAGAAGTTAGAAGCACTGCGTCTAAAAAGAGGTAAACTGCTGAATGACCTTGCTTTTTTGAAGAGATGCAGAGACACGAGTGTTGTGCCGTATTCTTTGCGTTTGACGTCTCACATAAAAACGAACAAGGCGAGGAATATCTGTGCTAAAGCCAGTAAAGCATTGCTACGGGAAAGGATCCGCCACATCCGCATAAGTCTCGATGCTCACAACAGGAATTTGTGTGATCTGCACCTATTTTTGGCCGGAAAACTTCAGATGGAAGACTGGGATAAAGTCGACAGGTTAACCTTTCAGCAAGCATCAAGGACCAGTAATAGTATTACTAACCGCCAGATGAGAAAGTACGACAAACTACAACAGAAAGCCACGGACGAAACATTGACGCTGGACAGGCGACGGACAGTGGTCAACCTCTCCAGCCACACCTTGAGCGAAACAACCACAGCAATTCTGGCCAAGGGAATGAATTTCGCAGTCGCACCTAAGCGAGTTCCAAAAGAAGATATCATAGAATCCGTAGAGGCTTCGGTACGTCATCTGCCACAGGCCGAGGCGGAGAAGATCCGGCAGGAAACGGTCAGAGTTCTGAATAAAGCAAAGCCACCGAAGCAAAACATCAACGCTGAGGAATACCATGCCATCAAGGAACTCAGGGACAACCCCCACTTAGTAGTGGTACAGGCAGATAAGGGCAACGCCACTGTAGTCTTGGACACAACTGATTACAACAAACGAATGGAAGATATTCTCGCAGAACCTATCTACAAGAAACTTCAGGGAGATCCGACGGCCAAGGTAATCAAAACGACGCAGGCACTGCTCAAGCACTCCAGAATCAACTTCGACAAGGCCAGAAGATTCATCCCGCAAGTGACACAGGCACCAAGGATATATGGTGTACCGAAGGTACACAAAACCGACTTTCCCTTAAGGCCCATAGTAAACAGTATAAATTCGCCGACCTACTACCTAGCGAAAGAACTGGCACCTAGGCTCCGACACCTAGTGCATCAAACGGAATCCTACGTTAAGGATTCCACTCACTTCGTGTCTCTACTAAAGGAAATGCGTGTTACGGACCAAGATCTGATGGTTAGTTTCGACGTCAAATCCCTATTCACGAATGTCCCAGTGTCAGATACTGTGAACATCCTAGAAGAACGTGTGGCACCTGATATATGTGAGCTTGTGCGCCACTGTCTGACGACCACCTATTTCAAGTGGAGAGGTCAATTTTATGAACAAACTGACGGTGTAGCTATGGGCTCACCCCTATCGCCTATCGCAGCAGAAATCTTCATGGAGGCATTTGAGGAAACAGCCCTCCAGTCCGCACCATTACGTCCAAATTGTTGGCTTCGCTATGTCGATGATACTTTCGTCATCTGGCCCCACGGAGAAGAGGAGTTACAGAACTTCCACAAGCACCTTAACCAACAGCATAGGAAAATTCAGTTTACAATGGAAACAGAGAAGAATGGGGTGCTACCTTTTCTCGACGTGGAAGTTTATCGGAAACCTGATGGTAAACTTGGCCACAAAGTGTATAGGAAACCTACCAGTACGGACAGGTACCTTCACGCCTCCTCCCACCATCACCCCACGCAGAAGAAGTCCGCCCTGCACACGCTAACGAAGAGAGCGTACAGGATAAGCGACGAAGAACATCTGAAGACAGAACTTGAACGCCTCAGGTCCATCTTCGGAACTAATGGCTATGGGAAGCAGATGATAGACAGCACCATGTCGACAAGGGAGAAGAATAATAGGGAAGAGGAGAAGGAGGCGCAGAGCATTGCTGTGTTACCATATGTACAAGGGGTCACCGAACGTATTGGCAAAATTCTACGAAAAGCCGACATCAAACCAATTTTCCGAAGCAGAAACAAAATATCAGACATGCTCGGTTCTACCAAGGATGCAGTTGACAAACTACACACAGCTGGCGTGTATGAAATTGGTTGTGCGTGTGGATTAGTCTACATAGGTGAGACGGGACGTCCGATCAGCACAAGGCTCTCGGAACATGAAAGATATATCCGCCTGAAACAACACACTAAGTCAGCAGTGGCGGAACACCGAGACGAGTGCGGGAAACCAATATTTTTTCAAGAAGCCCGCGTCCTGGCAAAACAGCCTCTCACTTTCAAAAGAAAGATTAGAGAGGCGATAGAAATAGCCAAAAGACCCGCCAACATGAATAGAGAGGACGGATACAAGCTTCCGAGGTCTTGGCTGCCTGCAATAGCAGGGCTACGGAGCGGCGGCAGAGCCGCGGCGGCCCATGCAGACACGGGGAGAGCCGCAGTAGTGGTCGCGAGCACACAGAGCAATGGCACGCCGCAGCCGGCTCCTGGACAGCATGTAAACAATGTGACGTCACAGCCATCACCTGTTTGCTATTCGTCCGTTTCCTCCAATGGGGTGGATTAATGTAAAGACCAATAGAAAACAGCTATTTCAACCAATGACAGATAATAAAGGAAACACCAATAAAGCATACCTTCCACCCCTCCTCCTCATCTTTCTACAGCCAATCAAGTAACGACACGGTTTTCTCGTGCAGCTATTTAAGGAACCAAGTGTGATTCATTTAGCAGTTTAACGTAAGGCCCTGATGAAGGCTAGCTGCAACGCTGGCCGAAACGTTGGCGCATTTTAAATTATGACGATGCGGTCTGATACCCTGAAGAATTTTATTGAAGATGACAACGGCCGCGGAAGCCTTCGCTTACACTTCTTCATCATGCTCCGCACAGCAGTTGGAGAAACAGGAACCTTCCGTAATCGTTTCAGATGGCGATATTCTTGATGTGGAGCTGAGCATTACTGCTGTTCCGATAATAAAGCTCCTTTTGTCCAAGTTGATTTTGACACGTTAACAAATGCACTGTGACTGTTCAGGTGTGAGAGACTATGAATCACGATGACTGATCTCGGCAACTGGTAGCCGTAGTTGGAAGTGGACGGCCGGCCGCTGGTGGCCGAGCGGTTCTGGCGCTACTGTCTGGAACCGCGCGACCGCTACGGTCGCAGTTTCGAAGCCTGCCTCGGGCATGGATGTGTGTGTTGTCCTTAGGTTAGTTAGGTTTAAGTAGTTCTAAGTTCTAGGCGACTGATGACCTCAACAGTTGAGTCCCATAGTGCTCAGAGCCAAGTGGACGGTGGCGCTGTGACGCGTAGAAATCATCTAAACATTCTGCGTGGTGTCTGTTTGTTCTATATCGTGTCTCCCTACCACTTTCGGGCAACGACGCTCTGAGCGTGTTTTTTAGGGAATTCACTAGTTTGAACCTGGGACCTGTTGCTGGTAAGGAGACGCCAGACCACATGTAGAATTCAGAAGGGTTCAGTGAGACTAGCGATGATACAACCAAATACTCAATGATTTCAGCGTCAGCTCCACTGCACTACCTGTAAAAGAATCTTAATACTAACTAAACTTAGTGGAAGGGGTTCAAGGCTTTCCTATTTTTAGTTAGCTGGTAAAATAACGTCGAAAAAGCAGTTAAGTTTACCATTGGAAATTTTATTCTACTCACTAAACATCGTTTATAAATTGCACTATTGATAAAAGGAAATGTTTTAATACAGGACGGTAAAAACCAACTGCGTTCAACAAAAATGTGAACGAATATTCCCTGAATGGGTTTCCAAGTTCTACAATGGATCGAAGGATGACCTATGCCATATCACATCTATAATCTAGGTTTAAATTAAGTTTCACAAGAGAGAAAACTATCAAAATGGTCTACAGTGACCCTCAATTATCTTTAATTACTTATCTACCTTGTCGTAAATTACAGTGGCTGATGTGGCTTCTCAATAACTATATAACAGAAAAATCATCGCGTTTCAGATTTTTACTTCAAGTGGCAAATGTGAACACCATGAGCTTTAATTGACGATCGACACTAGTATTACGCAAAAAGGGGATGTAACAGATGAGACTTCTGCAGTTCTGAGTGAAGCCTTATGCGCTCAAAAATGCGTCATCGCATGCGTTCATTACCTTGTCGGTGTTCGTCAGGGGGCGGCGGACAGCACAGCTCCGCTCACCTCGTGTCTCGGAAGCAACTCTATTCTAACTTCTCCTTACTACAATTTACCGAAGTTGGTTTAAAAAAAACTATCTGACTGTGTTTTCATCTGACCAATCAGGGTCTCAATGTTAACCTTAAGCTCCGCCTACAAAAATTCTGTCTATCCAATGAGAAACCTTATACTTTTCGTAGTGGGGCAATGTTTTTTAAAGTTTGCAACGTAACAGAGACGCGAAAAAGTCTCACGCTAAAACTTGCATCTGGTGTGGTCCTTTTAGTGTTATCGTAAGATCTATACTGTTCTTCTGGAGGGCTCTATCTTTTAACATGGGCTGGGGGGTGGTCTTGGCGGTCGGCCGGAATTGTCCGTCCCTTATCGTAGGGCCTTCTAGCCTATGCGACTCTGCCCTCGGCTTCTGTTCTCGTTTCTCCCCTCGGAACTGCGTCTGTCTTACGGTGGGAAGGTATGACATGCGTTTAGGCATTCTTGTGTTAGTCTGTGGTATTCCATTTGCTCACTCGTTACTCGTATTACTTTGGTTAATTTAATGTCACGATTTATTCGGAGCTATGTGACATACTACTGGATTTGCTTATCATGTCAGGGTTTTCATGGAAGGTGTTGGATTTGCCTGACACCTTACAATCATGCCCCCCCTACTCTGGACACTTATGGTACCATGTTTGGTACTCGTACGGTTATTAGTTTCCGTGTTATAAAGAATTAAGAAGGGAAATTTTGATTATAACCACCCGGTACTTTGAATACACTCATCAATCCAGTGACATGCATGATGCGTTTCTATATTTTATAGTTTGTCTATAATAAACAATTCAAATCTATTCTTTATTTTACTACTTTCTTAGGACTCCTACTACCAGTACTGCTGCTGGTGCTAGAACGTGACTCGCGTTGAGCAATCTCTGACAGCGAGACACTCCAACCCGTGTCAGCTTAGACTGGGCAGCCGCTAGCTGTCGCCCTGGAACGGCTTAACGTCACCAGGTATCGACTGCAATCTTATGCCGCAGCTGGGGGGCAGCGGTAGTGGTGCGAACCAAGCGCGCTCTCGTGCCGGCAGCGCTTGACACAGTCTCAGAAGAGAGGTGGACGTCCGTCGCACCAGACATCACGCGGTGCGAAACGTGGCGAGATATTTACTATAGCTTTCCGTACCTTTTCATTTCCCACTCGTGCTCACCCACAGCTGTTACTTATTTGTGATGGGATTTGTACACTACTGGCCATTAAAATTGCTACGCCACGAACATGACGTGCTACAGGCGCGAAATTTAACCGACAGAAAGAAGATGCTGTGATATACAAATGATTACTTTGTCAGAGCATTCACACAAGGTTGCCGCCGGTGGCGACACCTACAACGTGCTGACATGAGGAAAGTTTCCAACCGATTTCTGGTACACAAACAGCAGCTGACCGGCGTTGCCTGGTGAAACGTTGTAGTGATGCCTCGTGTAAGGAGGAGAAATGCGTACCAGCACGTTACCGACTTCGATAAAGGTTGGATTGTAGCCTATCGCGATTGCGGTTTATCGTATCGCGACATTGATGCTCGCGTTGGTCGAGATCCAATGACAGTTAGCAGAATATGGAATCGGTGGGTTCAGGAGGGTAATACGGAACGCCGTGCTGGTTCCCAATGGCCTCGTATCACTAGCAGTCGAGATGACAGGCATCTTATCCACATGGCTGTAATGGATCGTGCAGCCACGTCTCGATCCCTGAGTCAACAGATGGGGACGTTTGCAAGACAACAACCATCTGCACGGACAGGTCGACGATGTTTGCAGCAGCACGGACTATCAGCTCGGAGACCGTGGCTGTTGTTAACCTCGACACTGCATCACAGACAAGAGCGCCTGCGATGGTGTACTCAACGACGAACCTGGGTGCACGAATTTGCAAAACGTCATTTCTTTTTCGGATGAATCCAGGTTCTGTTTACAGCATCGTGATGGTCGCATCCGTGTTTGGCGACATCGCGGTGAACGCATATTGGAAGCGTGTATTCGTTATCGACATACGGGCGTATCACCCGGCGTGATGGTATGGGGTGCCATCGGTTACGCGTCTCGGTCATCTGTTCTTCACATTGACGGCACTTTGAACAGTGGACGTTACATTTCAGATTGGTGACGACCCGTCGCTCTACCCTTCATTTGATCCCTGCGAAACCCTACATTCCAGCAGGATAATGCACGACCGCATGTTGCAGGTCCTGTACGGGCCTTTCCGGATACAGAAAGCACATTCTCCAGATCTCTCACCAACTGAAAACGTCTGGTCAATGGTGGCCGAACAACTGGCTCGTAGCAATACACCGTCACTACTCTCGATGATCTGTGGTATCGTGTTGAGGTTGCATGGGCAGCCGTACCTGTATACGCCATCCAAGCTCTGTTTGACTCAATGCCCAGGCGTATCAAGGCCGTTATTACGGCCAGAGGTCGTTGTTCTGGGTACTGATTTCCCAGGATATATGCACTCATATTGCGTGAAAATGTAATCACATGTCAGTTCTAGTATAATACAGGGTGATTCAAAAAGAATACCACAACTTTAGGAATTTAAAACTCTGCAACGACAAAAGGCAGAGCTAAGCACTATCTGTCGGTGAATTAAGGGAGCTATAAAGTTTCATTTAGTTGTACATTTGTTCGCTTGAGGCGCTGTTGACTAGGCGTCAGCGTCAGTTGATGCTAAGATGGCGACCGCTCAACAGAAAGCTTTTTGTGTTATTGAGTACGGCAGAAGTGAATCGACGACAGTTGTTCAGCGTGCATTTCGAACGAAGCACAACAATTCATATTTCTGCAGGATGGAGCGCCACCACATTGGCACTTATCCGTAACTACCTGAACGTCAACTACCCGAGGCGATGGATCGGCCGCCAGGCAGCCCGTGACAGAGCACTTCATCACTGGCCTCCAAGAAGCCCTGATCTTAGCCCCTGCGATTTTTTCTTATGGGGGTATGTTAAGGATATGGTGTTTCGGCCACCTCTCCCAGCCACCATTGATGATTTGAAACGAGAAATAACAGCAGCTATCCAAACTGTTACGCCTGATATGCTACAGAGAGTGTGGAACGAGTTGGAGTATCGGGTTGATATTGCTCGTGTGTCTGGGGGGGGGGGGGGGGCATATTGAATATCTCTGAACTTGTTTTTGAGTGAAAAAAAACCTTTTTAAATACTCTTTGTAATGATGTATAACAGAAGGTTATATTATGTTTCTTTCATTAAATACACATTTTTAAAGTTGTGGTATGCTTTTTGAATCACCCTGTATATTTCTCCAATGAATACCCATTTATCATCTGCATTTCTTCTTGGTGTAGCAATTTTAATGGCCAGTAGTGTAGTTACTGTAACACATAGAAAAATCAGAGACGAGAGGAAATCTTTCAAGTATGAGGATTAGATCTTGCCAAGCTTTGGTAAATGGTACCCTCATGCCTCGTCGTACTAAGACGACCACTTCTAAAATACCCTGTATTCATAAAAGCTAGTTTCTTAAAAAAAAAAAAAGACAGCTACACAAAAGCGTGTTTTAAATCCGAAGTATTCATCCTATAACAATTTGGTTTTGTATATCAGTAGTGAATACAGAATATATTCGGTTCAAATGGTTCAAATGGCTCTGAGCACTATGGGACTCAACTGCTGTGGTCATAAGTCCCCTAGAACTTAGAACTACTTAAACCTAACTAACCTAAGGACAGCACACAACACCCAGCCATCACGAGGCAGAGAAAATCCCTGACCCCGCCGGGAATCGAACCCGGGAACAATATATTCGGTAGCAAAACTGTTGTTTTTATCTTTACATTCAGTTTTAAGAAAGATATGCACTGATAAGCCAAAATATTATGACCACTGCCCATCGCAATCTTGCATGGCGCCTGGTGGTCTTGCAGGCACGTGACGCGGTAACGTAAGTACACTCCTGGAAATGGAAAAAAGAACACATTGACACCGGTGTGTCAGACCCACCATACTTGCTCCGGACACTGCGAGAGGGCTGTACAAGCAATGATCACACGCACGGCACAGCGGACACACCAGGAACCGCGGTGTTGGCCGTCGAATGGCGCTAGCTGCGCAGCATTTGTGCACCGCCGCCGTCAGTGTCAGCCAGTTTGCCGTGGCATACGGAGCTCCATCGCAGTCTTTAACACTGGTAGCATGCCGCGACAGCGTGGACGTGAACCGTATGTGCAGTTGACGGACTTTGAGCGAGGGCGTATAGTGGGCATGCGGGAGGCCGGGTGGACGTACCGCCGAATTGCTCAACACGTGGGGCGTGAGGTCTCCACAGTACATCGATGTTGTCGCCAGTGGTCGGCGGAAGGTGCACGTGCCCGTCGACCTGGGACCGGACCGCAGCGACGCACGGATGCACGCCAAGACCGTAGGATCCTACGCAGTGCCGTAGGGGACCGCACCGCCACTTCCCAGCAAATTAGGGACACTGTTGCTCCTGGGGTATCGGCGAGGACCATTCGCAACCGTCTCCATGAAGCTGGGCTACGGTCCCGCACACCGTTAGGCCGTCTTCCGCTCACGCCCCAACATCGTGCAGCCCGCCCCCAGTGGTGTCGCGACAGGCGTGAATGGAGGGATGAATGGAGACGTGTCGTCTTCAGCGATGAGAGTCGCTTCTGCCTTGGTGCCAATGATGGTCGTATGCGTGTTTGGCGCCGTGCAGGTGAGCGCCACAATCAGGACTGCATACGACCGAGGCACACAGGGCCAACACCCGGCATCATGGTGTGGGGAGCGATCTCCTACACTGGCCGTACACCACTGGTGATCGTCGAGGGGACACTGAATAGTGCACGGTACATCCAAACCGTCATCGAACCCATCGTTCTACCATTCCTAGACCGGCAAGGGAACTTGCTGTTCCAACAGGACAATGCACGTCCGCATGTATCCCGTGCCACCCAACGTGCTCTAGAAGGTGTAAGTCAACTACCCTGGCCAGCAAGATCTGCGGATCTGTCCCCCATTGAGCATGTTTGGGACTGGATGAAGCGTCGTCTCACGCGGTCTGCACGTCCAGCACGAACGCTGGTCCAACTGAGGCGCCAGGTGGAAATGGCATGGCAAGCCGTTCCACAGGACTACATCCAGCATCTCTACGATCGTCTCCATGGGAGAATAGCAGCCTGCATTGCTGCGAAAGGTGGATATACACTGTACTAGTGCCGACATTGTGCATGCTCTGTTGCGTGTGTCTATGTGCCTGTGGTTCTGTCAGTGTGATCATGTGATGTATCTGATCCCAGGAATGTGTCAATAAAGTTTCCCCTTCCTGGGACAATGAATTCACGGTGTTCTTATTTCAATTTCCAGGAGTGTATGTAAGCGGAGCAGATACGGATGGGGGATCACCGTAGCGAAGATATGAGCTGCAATTGGGCAAATCCATTGTTAAAAGCGACTTTAACAAGGAGGAGATTATTATTACACATAGCCTGTGAATGAGTATCTCGAAAACGGCGAGGCTGGTCCAGTTTTCACGCGCTACTGTTGTGAACATCTACGGAAAGAGGTAGAAGGACAGTGAAACTACCAATAGCCGCTAAACTGTTGCTTGTCCAAGACTCTTCACAGAACGTGGGGTTTGGAGGCTTGTCTGCTCTGTAAAGTAGGACAGATGGTGGTCTGTGGCACCTCTGTCGAAAGAGCACAATGTTGATGCATGTACAAGTCTTTTGGAGCACAGTGTTAGTAAAGGGAAAAGGGCAGTGCTGGTGCATTTTGTTAGTGTGAGTTGCCTACATCAGGGACAAGCATAGATTCAGGGTCAAACCTACTGTTTTCTTTCGATTGAGAGGCGATGACTCCATAATGATAATCATTTCTTTTGACTGACATGTCCTTAACCTATTTTTCCCCACCCCTTCCTCTCCTCCTCCTGCTCCTCCCAACTTCTCAGGTAACCTCCAATCATCCCCCATCCCTCTCGCTGATACACATACACTTTCAGCCCTGAGTCCTTCTATCAGTTTGATTAAATACTTAATTAAATTGATCAAGTAATTAACCCATCCCTCACTGGTAAACCTCCCAACCCACACTGCCTCTATCCCCTCCCTGGAAATTGATGGCTCTTTGGTGGAGAGGAAGGTTCTAACAACAGGAAATTAAAAATCAGGAGGTATATTATTTATTTATAAAAAATACAGTTTGCAGTGGTTGTATCTCTCTTACTCATCATTCTCTGGGAAGATGCAGGTCTTGTAAAATACGTCGAAAAGAAGTAACGAAATCGGTGGCTTTCCTTTTTATGCTGGTCATGCAAGGAATACCATCATGAAACAAACATCACACGCAATTACACAAAGCATACTCCGTGCGCCATCCCCTGTCCACTGGATCGCGCCCAATCCTGGCTCTGCAAAGTGACACTTCACGTGCCTGTCCAAGAGTGACCGTTCGAGTCCTCCGACTCACAAACCAGATGTCACGCTAATCCTCGAACAAAAGCATCCAGAAATTCCCGTCGTAACATGCGTTGTTTGTCTGTTTCTCCTTCTGTAACGTGTCACTGCCAGACCTACACACACCGTCAGTCGCTGTCGGACTGAACCACAAACAAAGCAGTGTTTACCCAGTAAACCCCTGCTGAATATCAATGCACACGAGATGCCTTCCTTTGAAGGCAAATCCCTGACTGAGAATGGATTCCGCCATGGGCTCTACAATGCCGCCTGTACTGGAGAGAAGGAATCTCATAAAAAGAAATTCAGTTATATATAGTGCGCGTCAATTACGATGGCGGCCCAGTTTAGGTTCGTTCTCCGAATCTGACGTCAAAAAACACAATCGGCCAATGAACAGAGGACATTGTTGCCAGAGCTCGACTGCAGTGCAGAGCACAGACGAGGGTGTTCAGTTTTAGAAACGTTCAGTCATAAGTAAAGTAATTGAACAAAAGCAATGTCTTGATAGCAGACTTTCTTTTACATAAAGTTTGGAAAAAGCATTCTTTATACCAATTGCTTCATATTATATTAATTAATTAAACCTAACAAGCAATAAGCCTCCTAATTCAGGCGATAGCAAGGAAAGGTGTTTGTATCATTCTCATGAACCGCTTTTTCGCAATAAAGAACAGCGGTAATTGTTTATTTCCTATTGTACTTCGACGAAACGTAATTCATAGTCATACCAACAGTGTTTGTCGGTATTTTGAGTGACATTTTATAGTCCTCCAGCATTTCTATTGAATGACGAGCTGTGTTAGCGTAATGGTTAATGTATTTGGCTGCTAAGCGAAAGCCGGCCGGAGTGGCCGTGCGGTTCTGGGCGCTACAGTCTGGAGCCGAGCGACCGCTACGGTCGCAGGTTCGAATCCTGCCTCGGGCATGGATGTGTGTGATGTCCTTAGGTTAGTTAGGTTTAATTAGTTCTAAGTTCTAGGCGACTGATGACCTCAGAAGTTAAGTCGCATAGTGCTCAGAGCCATTTTTTGCTAAGCGAAAGGTTGTAAGTTCAAACCTTGTTTGAGGCTTAATATTTTCTTTATTTAAAAACAATATCGAAGTGTCTTACTTCATGAATTGTATTAGTTTGAATATAATTTTTTGAAATTTCTAGTGCTTTGTCTCTTCATTATAATCATAATAAGTTTTCGGTTTTTATAATTTTGTCCTCCAATATTTCTTTTCACAGCACACATACTATATTCATGTTATCCGTTTTGTTTGTATATCTTCTCTTCCGCAGTCGTTGTTTTACTATTCATATTGAGATATATTCTTTTGCTACAGTATTAAAAGTATTATTTAGAGCAGAATTTCGGCTCGTTACTTTGCCGAGCTACTTGATTGTCTGACGCAATTCTTTGCTTCGCTGTTTTGGCAACATCATGATATTCAATGTTTTCGTCGACTGATCTATGTTTTGGCAAGTATTTGCTGTCTGTTGTGACAAACACAAATTGTTTGCGCACTGGGCCTCACTGACAATATATTTTAGTTTCTATGTTTTATTACGTCCACAATTCAGTTTTGTGTACTTCGCCAACTTTGCTTTAATGAGAACTTTTTAGAAACAAGCGAAATAATTGCTATATATAAAACTTTTATTACAGTCGCGAAGGACGGAATATTTCTCAATATTACATATGACACATATCTGGTAATTAAATGAAATACTGTTATACAGTAAATTTTATATGAAATGTAGGTATGCTGAGGGAATTAGATTAGGAAATGAGACACTTAAAGTAGTAAAGGAGTTTTGCTATTTGGGTAGCAAAATAACTGATGATGGTCGAAGCAGAGAGGATATAAAATGTAGACTGGCAATGGCAAGGAAAGCGTTTCTGAAGAAGAGAAATTTGTTAACATCGAGTACAGATTAAGTGCGAGGAAGAGTCGTTTCTGAAAGTATTTGTATTAGGGTGTAGCCTTGTGTGGAAGTGAAACATGGACGATATATTGTTTGGACAAGAAGAGAATAGAAGCTTTCGAAATGTGGTGCTACAGAAGAATGCTGAAAATTAGGTGGGTAGATCACGTAACTAATGAGGAGGTACTGAATAGAAATGGGGAGAAGAGGAGTTTGTGGCACAACTTGACTAGAAGAAGAGATCGGTTGGTAGCACATGTTCTGAGGCATCAAGAGATCACCAATTTAGTATTGGAGGGCAGCATGGAGGGTAAAAATCGTTGAGGGAGACCAAGAGATTGGTACATCCTTCTGAATCGGCTTAGTGTATTCAAGCCGATTCAGAAGGATGTAGGTTGCAGTAGGTACTGCGAGATGAAGAAGCTTGCACAGGATAGAGTAGCATGGAGAGCTGCATAAAACCAGTCTCAGGCCTGAAGACCACAACAACAACAACAGGTGTTACGGTGTGGTCGTATTTTTCACAGAGAGGCCTTGCACCGCTTGTTGTTTTGCTTGGCACTATCACAGCACAGGCCTACATTGATTTTTTAAGCACCTTCTTGGTTCCCAATGTTGAAAAGCAATTCGGGGATGGCATTTGCATCTTTCAACACGATCGAACACCTGCTCACAACGCACGGCCTATGGCGGAGTGGTTACACGACAATGACATCCCTGTAATGGACTGGCCTGCAGAGTGTCCCAACGTAAACCCTATGGAACACCTTTGGGATGTTTTGGAACGCCAACTTAGCACCAGGCCTCACCGACCGACATCGATACCTCTCGTCAGTGCAGCACTCCCCGAAGAATGGGCTGCCATTGCCCAAGAAACCTTCCAATACCTGGTTGAACGTATGCCTGCGACAGTGGCAGCTGCCATGAAGGGAAAGGGTGGTCCAACACCAAACTGAATTATAGCATTACCTATGGAGGGCGCCACGAACCTGTAAGTCATTTTCAGGCAGGTGTCCGGATACTCTCGATCACATTGTGTGTGTGCACGCAATACAACCATTGGAAACAATAAACTGATCAATCGGGAATTTGACATCGCGATTGCGTTTTAAGCCGACTATAGACTTCCTAAACTGATTCTTTCCACTACATTCGGAAGGAGGGAGGAAGGTTCTACTGCGTAATAGAGTAGAGATACCACTTCAAGACACTGTGGTGTATTGAGTAGCCCTATATGCGAGACACTTAAACCACGATCGAGTGCGTAGCAGTAAACTGTCAGGGCTAGATTACGGAGACAGCTGGAAACACTCGCACATCCCCGCGCGCTAGACTCCCGAGGTCCAGACGCCATGCCTCCCCCCTCCCCCTCCCTCCCCCGCCCCCATGTACACCGGCAGCGCTGACGTAAAGACGTTAGTCAAAATTTCCGCCACTCCCGCGGTTGCTGTCGTGGACGCACGTCTATCCCACGGTGCACCAACCACAGCAAGTGGGGCATTCGTGGATGATTGGCGTGGTAGGAATTCGGATATTATCCATACGTCCACAGCCGGCTGGAGTGGCCGTGCGGTTCTAGGCGCTACAGTCTGGAACCGAGCGACCGCTGCGGTCGCAGGTTCGAATCCTGCCTCGGGCTTTGGTGTGTGTGATGTCCTTAGGTTAGTTAGGTTTAATTAGTTCTAAGTTCTAGGCGACTGATGACCTCAGAAGTTAAGTCGCATAGTGCTCAGAGCCATTTGAACATACGTCCACGTCCATCGTTTTGAATCTTCTCTCACGTAACACACACAGGTTATAATAACACAAGTCTATAGATGATCACACAATTTCTACTTGTTTAACGAAGTTTGTTCAATAGTTGTGTTGAATATTCTTCTTGTAAATGTGTTGTCAAGTTACAAATGGTATTTATTATTTCAGAAAGAGACTACGCATCGGTTAGACACTGGACTCGCATTCGGGAGGACGACGGTTCAATCTCGCGTCCGGCCATCCTGATTTAGGTTTTCCGTGATTTCCCTAAATCGCTCAAGGCAAATGCCGGGATGGTTCCTTTGAAAGGGCACGGCCGACTTCCTTCCCCATCCTTCCCTAATCCGATGAGACCGATGACCTCGCTGTTGGTCTCCTTCCCCAAACCAACCAACCAACCAACTACGCATCGAATGTTAACATTTTGTAAGTAGTCGCACTGGCTTAGTCAGGGAATAGATATTCCCAAAAAGTGTAATAAATTGTAAATGTACGAGGCGTTTTTTTAAAAGTAAGCACCGTTTTGAAATAAAGAAAAGACGTGCTAAAATATCTCAATAATTTCATTTTTACATGAAAGCCTGTACCTTAATCTACTTTTCTATATAATTTCCGTCAATACTGAGGCACTTTTCATAACGTTGTACCAGTTTTTGAATACCCTCCTCACAGAAGTCAGCCGCCAGACTTGTTAACCACTGCATCACCACTGTTTTGACTTCGTCATCGTCTTGAAGACGCTGACCGCCCAGTTCTTCAAGTGCAGGAACAGTTGTTAGTCACTGGGCGCAAGGTCGGGGCTATACGGAGGATGATCTAGAGTTTCCGATCGAAAAGATGTTATGAGATCTTCGGTCTGATTCGCCACATGCGGACGGGCACTGTCTTGCAGCAAGACGATGCCCTTGCTCAACTTCCGTGGACTGTTGCTTTGATTCTGGTGTGACGTAGGCCACCCATGTTCCATCGCCCGTAACAATTTGGCTTAAGAAATCATCGCCGCCGTTGTGGTACCGCTCAAGGAAAATCAGTGGAGTGTAGACACTGCAGTGTTGTGGTACCGCTCAAGGAAAGTCAGTGCACTGTAGACAGTGCACTGTAGACGTTTGGTTTTGTGGACATCCGTCAACATTTTCCGTACCCACCGTGCGCACAATTTCCGGTAATTCGAGTGCTCGCTCACAATGCCATACAAAACACTACGAGAAACATTAGGAAAGTCATCCCGCAGAGAGGAAATCGTAAAGCGTCTGTTTTCTCTCACTTTATTGTCTACTTCCTGCACCAAACTTTCATTAACGACCGAAGGACGCCCACTCCGTTGTTCATCGTGCACATTTGTGCGGCCATCTTTAAATGCTCTCACCCACTTTCTTACCATTCCATCACTAATAATGTTTTATCCGTAAACTGCACAGATCTCACGATGAATATCGATCGCTTTTAGGCATTTAGCACTAAGAAATCTTGTAACAGCCCGTACTTCACAGTCGGCGGGACTCACTACTATCGGAGGCATCTTAAACACTCAGTACACAACGTAAACAAGGAAGAATCAGACTGTAATGGCGTCAGTGTGTAGATTAAGGTACAGGCCTTCATGTAAAAATAAAATTATTGAGATATCTCAGCACGTCCTTTTTAATTTCAGAACAGTACTTACTTAAAAAACACGCCTCGTATTATTGTTGGGCGTGAGAGCGCGCGGAAAGAATAGCAGTTCGGAGTCGCGAGGACACGATTGGTGTCGTTGGTTATGTGTATTCGCCGGCGTGGCTACGCAAAAGTGTGGAGATACAACGTCTGTTTCCGAAGTGCGGAGCAGTGTAAATTGAAATGGCTGTTTTGGCAGATGCTTAATATGGCCAAGCTATGTGAATGGCATTTATTGGGCATAGTACAAATGCAGCAAGAGTACTTCACATAACATCAAGAGTACTGTAGGCCCTTGTTATTGGCTATGGAATGGCAAGATGATCAACCTGTGCCCTATTTTACCGTTAAACGAAGCCACTCGACAAACCAACGGCATCATAAAGCGAAGTAAGATCTAGACCTTTTATAACTGGAAGCGTAAATACGCTGACCAGTGTAGTTGCAATTTTATTGCTTACGTAACATTGTTTGCGAGCCTTTTGTCACAATAAACAATTTCCCGAAGTCGTTGCCGGCCGGAGTGGCCGAGCAGTTCTAGGCGCTACAGTCTGAAACCGCGCGACCGCTACGGTCGCAGGTTCGAATCCTGCCTCGAGCATGGATGTGCGTGATGTCCTTAGTTAGGTTTAAGTAGTTCTAAGTTCTAGGGGACTGATGACCTCAGATGTTAAGTCCCATAGTGCTCAGAGCCATTTGAACCATTTGAAGCCTAAGTCGTTATCCAAGTAGGATTCAACCTATCACTTTATACGAACTGAGATAATCAGGAAAGGAACTCAAAATCAAGTGAACATCAATTTATTAGATCATCAAAACATAATTATTTCAATTTTTTGACAATTACGTAATAATGAAATCTTTGGCTGTAGTATGAATAATGTCAGAAGCAGAATGATGCAAAAGCCAGTATTAATTCTCTGCTAAAATAGAGTAACTCTGATAATAAAAAACTAGCACTAAAAGTTCACGTAACTTGGACATTTAATTTCGCTGTCTAAGCACAGTTCTAATTTATAGCTTGTGTCATAATTTACGGTTTTATAGCAAAGAAATATCAGAGTAACTGATAGTCAATCAATTCAAACAATCTTTTTGCTTGTGGCATGGTGTGTGTGTTGTCCTTAGTGTAAGTTAGTTTAAGTTAGATTAAGTAGTGTGTAAGCATAGGGACGTATGACCTTAGCAGTTTGGTCCCATAGGAACTTGCCACAAATTTCCTTTCTGCTTGCTACAATTACGGCAGTCAGAATTACGGAGAGTAACGTAACAAAAAGTTTCTGCTCACCGCCAGTAAAGAATCGTACTTTAATTGACCTTTGAAAATTAATATAATGCATTGTATGTGTTTACTATTTGATTGTTATTGACTACTGTGACATGTGTGATGTGAAGAACTTCAAAGTGTGCGTTAGGTACTGTTCCTACGTAATGACGCCAATAACTATTCTTATGTAAGATTGCTTAAGAGTATAAAATTGAGTTTCAATTTAACGATTCTTGTTCCAGTGAGGAACTGGCGACTGTTGATTATTTTCACTAATAACATACTTTAAAAACCTTTCTTCCAAATTTTCCTTAACTACTGTTCATTAAAAACAAGTTTACATAATAACAATACACACTACTGATCATTAAAATAGCTACACCATGAAGATGACGTGCTACAGGCACGAAATTTAACCGACAGGAAGAAGATGCTGTGATATGCAAATGGTTAGCTTTTCAGAGCATTCACACAAGATTGGCGCCGGTGGTGACACCTACAACGTGCTAAAATGAGGAAAGTTTCCAACCGATTTCTCATACACAAACAGCAGTTGACCGGCGTTGCCTGGTGAAACGTTGTTGTGATGCCTCGTGTAAGGAGGAGAAATGCGTACCATCACGTTTCCGACTTCGATAAAGGTCGGATTGTAGCCTATCGCGATTGCGGTTTATCGTATCGCAACATTGCTGCTCCCGTTGGTCGAGATCCAATGACTGTTAGCAGAGTATGGAATAGGTGGGTTCAGGAGGGTAACACGGAACGCCGTGCTGGATCCCAACGGCGTCGTATCACTAGCAGTCGAGATGACAGGCATCTTATCCACATAGCTGTAACGGATCGTGCAGCCACGTCTCGATCCTTGAGTCACAGATGGGGACGTTTGCAAGACAACAACCATCTGCACGAACAGTTCGACGGCGTTTGCAGCAGCACGGACTATCAGCTCGGAGACCATGGCTGCGGTTACCCTTGACGCAGCATCACAGACAGGAGCGCCTGCGATGGTGTACTCAACGACGAAGCTGGGTGCACGAATGGCAAAACTTCATTTTTTCGGATGAATCCAGGTTCTGTTTATAGCATCACGATGATCGCATGCGTGTTTGGCCACATCGCGGTGAACGCACATTGGAAGCGTGTATTCGTCATCGCCATACTGGCATATCAGCTGGCGTGATGGTATGGGATGCCATTGGTTACAGGTCTCGGTCACCTCTTGTTCGCATTGAAGGCAATTTGAACAGTGGACGGCACATTTCAGATGTGTTACGACCCGTGTTCCTACCCTTCGTTTGATCCCTGCGAAACCCTACATTTCAGCAGGATAATGCACGACCGCATGTTGCAGGTCCTGTACGGGCCTTTGTGGATACAGGTTCAAATTGCTCTGAACACTGTGGGACTTAGCTTCTGAGGTCATCAGTCCCCTAGAACTTAGGATTACTTAAACCTAACCTAAGACATCACATACATCCATGCCTGAGACAGGATTCGAACCTGCGGCCGTAGCTGTCGCGTGGTTCCAGACTGTAGCGCCTAGAACCGCTCAGCCACTTCGGCCGGCTCTGGATACAGAAAACGTTCGACTGCTGCCCTGGCCAGCACATTCTCCAGATCTCTCACCAATTGAAAACGTCTAGTCAATGGTGGCCGAGCAACTGGCTCGTGACAATACGCCAGTCACTACTCTTGATGAACTGTGGTATCGTGTTGAAACTGCATGGGCAGCTGTACCTGTACACGCCATCCAAGCTCTGTTTGACTCAATGGCCAGGCGTTATTACGGCCAGAGGTGGTTGTTCGGGGTACTGATTTCTCAGGATCTATGCACCCAAATTGCGTGAAAATGTAATCACATGTCAATTCTAGTATAATATATTTGTCCAATGAATACCCGTTTATCATCTGCATTTCTTCTTGGTGTAGCAATTTTAATGGCCAGTAGTGTATAAAGTTAACCGAGCTTTGTTTCTAATCGTCATTGCTAAAGGACTGAGCACTGGCGATTCGGTTATAGCTTCATCTACTTGTCTCGGTTTTGCATTATTCTTCGGAGTAGACGCCTTTCCCCCACAGATTAGGTCATACAGAAAAGCCTAATTAGCTGGAGAGGTAGGGGGCTTATAAGACTCGCTTCTGTCACGCTCACCCAGCACGCTGGACACTTTGCCAGCCCTCGATGCCGCGGGCAACATCAGACAGGTAGGTGCATCCTCTGCACAAGTCAAAGGCTGAGGTAATCCGTCACTTTCGGTTAACAATTACTTGCTACTGCCCTTGCAGACAGCCGCGGTGCACTGCTGCAAAACAAGCAGCTGCAACTTGGACGTATCCTGTAATTCTAAACAATCCCACCTCACATAGACCCGCCAGTTTAAAAAATCTACTTTACCCAATCCGAGGCAGCGATGTTGTTGACCGTACACCTCGAATTTCTCACGCGAAATGTAGACTCCTCCCGTTTACACGAGTTATTTTAGAAGATAGAAGAAATCGGATAATGCATGTGTTTTCACGTCGCGAAAGTGTCGTTACTTGTTGTGAAAATCCCGTACATGACTATGGCCTAGACTATATTCCCTCTAAGCATTCTTTTATGAAGTAAAAAAGCATCTTTCCTTATCTGCCATGTCAAGCGTCACAGGACTAGAAAATAAAAATTCTATATGGTTCATGATCGGGTGCTAAGACCTACCACTGTCAGAGGACGCCCTCAAACTTACGAACTCTCTCTTAAGGTAAACAAATGTCTCGCCACATACGAAGGTAAGGACTCAGAGACGTTGTAAACATAAGTTTTATACTATGTATCACTTCTGAATTCGGTAATACATCTGATTTTATTACGACGGTTGTCTCACCCTGTATAGGCCGACTATCAAAATATTGTTAAAAGATATAGCGGCAACGAAAAAAACACCAAGTGAAGAATGATATCCTAGGTGCCCTAGTCATTGCCTACAGCCGCCAGGTGGAATGTCACTGATATCAAATTGATAGACTAAATAATTAAATTGATCATGAGAGTTACTTTGCATGGCGAGTAATTTTTCTTTTGCAGTAGTCGGATTACACTCACCAGGTAGTTCAAATGGGAATCTCTGGAGAAAATACGATGTTCTTTTCGAGGACCGCTATGGAGAACCGACATTTGAAGCTAACCACAAAAGGATTCTACCGCCGGCAACATAAATTACACGTTAGGACCACACTATTAAAAACACAATCACAACAACTATATTACTGTCACCCTGCATAAAAAGCGGTCTCGGTTCTACGGATATACAGAAGAGTCGCTGTCAGATGTTTTGCTTTATGGTGGCAATAGTGTATGCGATTTGGAATCAAGTCTTTCCATTCAACCACAAACCTGCGTTGGATCTTCTGGAAATGTGTTTTAATAATTACAGCCGCTAGTGAATCATATTCGTGGCACTCTCATATCTCGAGTCATCATTCACGAATCTATCTGCTACAGAAAAATTCCAGCGTGGTTTTGGATAGTCTCTATACAGCTTGAAACAGCTCCTCAGTCTCTGCCCCACCATCCCTGCTGCTTTGCGCATGTGTTCGTCCCAATTTAAGTCGGAACTGAGCAGACATCAGACAGCGCAATATCTACCACCCTCTGCAGTCTGCGTAGTAACAGTTTAAGCTGAGTTAATGCGACAGAACCGTGTTTTGACCACTCGCTGGAAATGCTTTCGTAGATTCGCCACTTGTGTACGATGTACAAGGCCAGCGCCAAACGAAGCCTGATCCTGCAACAAAAGGTAGTATAAAGACAGTACGAACAGGTACGGTGGTGTTTCGTATCGGGAAAATTAGGAAGACTCCACATCATACAGGTATTGCAGTTCGAAGCAGATCCGCGTTCCTCCACGTCTAATACCCAAAAATTCTATCATCGTTATTCCGTACCATCAACGAGGGAAAGATTATGAACTATAAAAGCCCCACTAACTTCCTCCGCCGGCTGGAGTGGCCGTACGGGTCTAGGCGCTACAGTCTGGAACCGAGCGACCGCTACGGTCGCAGGTCCGAATCCTACCTCGGGCATGGGTGTGTGTGATGTCCCTAGGTTAGTTAGGTTTAAGTAGTTCAAAGTTCTAGGGGACTGATGACCGCAGATGTTAAGTCCCATAGTACTGAGAGCCATTTGAACCACTTTTTTAACTTCCTCCGACAGAGAACTCGATAAGATATTTACTTCATCTCTGTCTTCCGATATATCCAAAACAAATACCGTCTGCATACCAGCACTGAGTATATGTGATGATCCTATTAAATACACAGGTATTGACCCACTGGAGCAAGTGGCCAGTGATCGAAGTCGCTTGCACAGACCAGTGTAAAGTTTCATTGCCTGTACTGTAGAAGGACGATATCCAACGGACTGTCAGTCGCAAGACAGGCTCCCTGTTTTGTTGTCTGATACATTTGTTTCTGCTATAACACGCTTTGTACACTGTCATACATTTTGTTATTTTTTTCGCTACGACTTCGAGGTCTTTGTCAGGTTCTAACACGTTTAGATCCATTGCCTCTCACAGAAAACTGGACATCACACAGTGTAAATCATGTTGCTGCTGCTGCCACAACACACACACTGGATGATTTTAAGCGAAAGACAGTCACAACATATGCAAAGAGGAAGAGTTTTGGGGCGTTGTTGACCGTTTCCAAACTGTTGTCCGAAGGTCACTGACGGTCTTTTCATGTCACGAGGAGCACTTTAGATGATAGAATAAAAGACAAAGTGTACAGAAAAGGAACTCAGCAAGATATTTGAAGTCAGTTCGAGCGCTCAATAGAGAAACGTCAAATGTTTCTAACAAAAGCAAAGAAACAAATAGTTCAAATAGTGATGCAACAAATAGGAAGCATCAAAACAAGCTGGAAGTTGGTGCAGACACTTTAACAATGGACGACAGCACACTGTGTGACATACGCTGAAACTCATTTGAAGAAGAACGGGTACAATGCACTTAATGCAAAGAGTGGGCACATGTTGGCTGTGTAGACTAAGGGAGTATACTGTAATTTATTTGTGACCGTTGCAATAGGTGAACATTGGTTTTTGAAACTAGTGAATTCTGTCTGTATAAGAATACACTTGTCTAACGTTATTTATCAATAAAGCCTGAAAATCATCCTATAGATGCACTGGCCGATACTAGAAAAAAAAATTTTTTTCCTTGTGCATGACCTGTCACTTTTGCAAAATTTCAGGGAGATCATACGTGTACATCCACAAGGCTTTAGTTTAAGTACCAGACTGCTATATTAAATTCCTAATTTTTTAAATATTTAATATTTTACAAGTGAAAAGTTTAAAGATGGCCGTTACTATAGGACTCTCCTCTATTGCAATCTATTGAAAACCCGCAGTTGAACAGTGAAATGAATATTTAAGTACTGGAAACCATACCAGAATCACTGCTAAATAAGACGTACCACAGCTTCCTCCCTATAGGACTCACCTCACGTAGGATTGGCCTGCAGTGACAAGCCGACCAGTTGCCAAATGAGGCCATTGTTTGTCGCCCAGTAATGATCGTCAGTCTACAATCTTCTGATTTCAAGTTGTGGTTGCGACAATGGGCTGAGGAATAATGGGCATAGGACTCCCGCCTTTCAAACTGCCATTCTGTTCTATATCGCGCTGCGATCCGACCAATAATTAGAAGCATCCCGTGGTTTCGAAAATTTCAGGCGACCAGGAAGCCGGTAGCTACCTTGGTACGAATGTGTACCACTCGATCTTCACACGCTTTTCACTTATATCGGATAGGCATCGAGGATTATCCTTTCCGCACTTGTCAGAGATATGAAAGGCTTCTTGCTTACCTGCAATATCTTTGAAGTGCAGCGAAACTATTCACTATAAAAGCTTGTGAAACTAACAGGTGCTCCTGTTTTATTATCTTGTAACGTGCGTATATGGTATTTGGTGTTGTACCTCTGGTTGTGTAAAAAAACTTCCGACGCGAACGTTTCTCAATTTGTGTTCTGTTTGTTTTAATTTGTATTTTGTCTCTAGTTACTAACTCAAGTTTCCTTAGTTATGCAGGGAGTTGCGAAATTCTCGTTACAAACTTCTAATACTTGTAGAGTGAAGTGGGTACGTAATATTTTGAGTAGGAATTCATGCCCAGAAATGTACCGCTTCAGTTTTACGACCGCTTCAACTCAGATATGTAATACGTCCACGTCTGCTGAGGGAAAGATAAAAGCCTCAGAGTTGGTTGTCCTGGTATGCAATAGGGTAGACAGGGTGATGTTGTCTGCTTCTTATGAGGTCGTATGCGAAGTTTAATTTACGAGACTCCTGTAGAGACAGAGGAAGATCTGCTGGCCGCTGCACTATAAACGTAAGAGACACCAAGTGGGATGGGGAGTGTATATCAGAACATGCTCCGTAGGTACGACGTCTGTAACAACGTTGGTGGTCGCCACATACAGCCGCTGCTGTAATGCATCAGTACTGTTCCGTAACCACAATACGATGGCTTCTTTTTTGTTTTCGAATAGTGTAAATACGTAATCTGTAAGTGTTAAAACACATAAATACAGTTTAGAGAGTCATGGCTGCAAAATATTAACACGAATTCTTTACAGACTAACGGAAAAACTGGCAGAAGCCGACTTAGGGGAGTTCAGTTTGGATTCCGTAGAAATGTTGGAATACGTGAAGCAATACTGACCCTACGACTTATCTTAGAAGATAGATTAAGGAAAGGCAAACCTACGTTTCTAGCATTTGTAGACTTGGAGAAAGCTTTTGACAATGTTGAATGGAATAATCTATTTCTAATTGTGGAGGTGACAGTGGTCAAACACAGGAAGCGAAAGGCTATTTACAGTTTGTACAGAAACCAGATGGCAGTTATAAGAGTCGAGGGACATGAAAGGGAAGCAGTGGTTGGGAAGAGAGACAGGATTGTAGCCTATCTCCGATGTTATTCAATCTGTATATTGACCAAGGAGTAAAGGAGACAAAAGAAGAATTTGGAGTAAGAATTAAAATCCGTGGAGAAGAAATAAAATCTTTGAGATTTGCCGATGACACTGTAATTCTGTCAGAGACAGAAAAGCACCTGGAAGAGCAGTTGAATGGAATAGACAGTGGCTTGAAAGGAGGATATAAGATGAACATCAACAAAAGCAAAACGAGGATAATGGAAGGTAGTCAAATTAAATCGGGTGATTAGATTAGGAAATGAGACACTTAAGGGTAGCCGGAGGTGTCTATGCTGCCCACTAAGTTTGAGGAACATTTATGAATAAACTACCAAATAGAAAAATTTGAATTTTTTTTACATATAGAGTGGTTTAGTATTGCAGTTATGACAGAGGGATTTTGGAGTATCTTTTCTAGTTTCCTTCCAATTATTTTTTTTATTAATGACCCAATTTTTTTTACAAATAATTGCTTTATAATTAAACTGAAATGAAACTACTGAACATATTGCCAAATGGCTGTGTTACAAAGTAAGTTTGACCACTAGGAGTGCTGTATAAAAATTTCATCTGTCTAGCTTGAGTGGATTTTGAGAAAATGTTCCTTATATTCGAAAAATTCTAATTTACAGGAAATGGCTATCAAAGTTTCTCAATACATTCCTGCACTATAGGATGGATTATCAGAGTCTTCTTCTTCATCCTCCAAAGTTTCCTCTTCTGTCTTCTTTTCTGGTCTGTTGTTCCATCATACTTCATATGCCTTTCTCTTCTTTCTGCTCCTCTTATCCTTTCTCTGTCAATATTTCTTAGTGCTCGTCCAGTGTTCACCCCAGCTGTAAATCCTAATGCCTCCAGAACTTCACACTTCACACTGTTCCCTTGGTTGTAGTGCAGTGTTTTTATGCTTACAAGCACCCTTTTAGGAATCACTTTACAAATCAAATTGTTTACACTCTCATTAGGATTCTGCGTCTTTCCGTGTAGACATTTGTGTAACAATTCTGGCTGTGCTAAGTCATGAAAAATTGGTTTTATTGCATTTATCACAGCTGCTGGCAAACCAAGTTTGTGATCATAGTCCTTCTTTGCATTATATTTGCACCAGGAATCTTTTGGGCACAGGCTGTGTTGAGGGTATTCATTGAAACAGGCAGTATGAAGGAACAATGCCCACACTGATTTTCGCATGTCACTAACATTACTAGTATTTTGCCTTATAGCATACCCACAGTATCTCTGTAGACGTTCAATCACCTCATCAGTAAGTCTGCCTCTCCCTCCTATTGTCTTTCAATCACTGAGCTTACTCGAACCCAAAGTTTGTCTGAGCCTTCGAAGTTGTGCACCCATACGCTTTTGCACATGCCCAATGCATTCCAACTTTTCAACTACAAATTCATTTCCCTATGGTTTCAGTTCCTCTGTAGTCTTGAAACCTTTGGAGTCACCATCCCCAAGGTAGTATTTGCTAGAAGATGTCACAGGGCTATGGCTGGCCATGTGTTGCTTAGCAGAAGAACGCACTGTTTCAGTAATTGTAGTATCGCAACTTGGTATTAGTGTTAATTTTCTTTTCCCTACGTTCTTCCTCTTCTTATACACACGGTTACTAAAACATGGCATCGTAACTAGAACAACGCTTTACACAAGAAGCATAATACTACCAACAACAGGCGCAACACTGAACTAATTCGAAACGGTAAACAGCAAAGAGACGATGTTCCGCGCTCTTAGCGCTTCATTTGTCACAGAAAACAATGTAGCCAACCCTTGCACACTCGCTGTATGCGTAACATAATGCGCTGTATGCGGAACAGGCCGAGAAAATCCCAAGCAGTTCGCCAGGAAGTCACGAGAGGGTGTTAGATGCATTCAGCGGCCGCCCATTTCCTCTGCAGGCGTGGGGGAAAATGGTAATAACTCCACTTCTAGGGCGAGTAGAACAATAATTCAAAGTTTATATTAAAGAGGAATGTTCCAATTCATTTTGGGTAGCAAAAAAAATCGTAATTTTTTGGATTTGACCACCTCCGCCTCCCCTTAAAGTAGTAAAATAACTGTTGATCTACATCTACATCTACGTGATTACTCTGCTGTTCACAATAAAGTGCCTGGCAGAAGGTTCAAGTAGAGAGGATATAAAATGTAGACTGTCAGTGGCAAGGAAAGTGTTTGTGAAGAAGAGAAATTTGTTAACATCGAGTGTAGATTTAAGTGTCAGGAAGTCTTCTCTGAAAGTATTTGTATAGATTGTAGCCATGTATGGAAGTGAAACGTGGACAGTAAATAGTTAGGACAAGAAGAGAAGAGACGCTTTCGAAATGTGGTGCTACAGAAGAATGCTGAAGATTAGATGGGTAGATCACATAACTAATGAGGAGGTATTGAATAGAACTGGAGAGCAGAGAAATCTGTGGCACCACTTGACTAGAAGAAGGGATTGGTTGGTAGGACATGTTCTGAGGCATCACGGGATCACCAATTTAGTATTGGAGGGCAGTGTGGAGGGTAAAAAATGGTTCAAAATGGCTCTGAGCACTATGCGACTTAACTTCTGAGGTCATCAGTCGCCTAGAACTTAGAACTATTTTAACCTAACTAACCTAAGGACATCACACACATCCATGCCCGAGGCAGGATTCGAACCTGCGACCGTAGCGGTCGCTCGGTTCCAGACTGTAGCGGCTAGAACCGCACGGCCACTCCGGCCGACCGGAGGGTAAAAATCGTAGAGGGAGACCAAAAGATGAATACACTAAGCAGATTCAGAAAGATGTAGGTTGCAGTAGGTACTGGGAGATGAAGAAGCTTGCACAGGATAGAGTAGCATGGAGAGCTGGTTGAAACCAGTCTCTGGACTGAAGACAACTACAACAGCAACAAACAGATCTGTTTAGGTGATAAATGTACGTTTCGTTATGTTTCTGTTCGAACTTCAAAATGGTTCAAATGGCTCTGAGCGCTATGGGACTTAACTTCTGAGGTCATCAGTCCCCTAGAACTTAGTATTACTTAAACCTAACTAACCTAAGGACATCACACACATCCATGCCCGAGGCAGGATTCGAACCTGCGACCGTAGCGGTCGCTCGGTTCCAGACTGTAGCGCCTAGAACCGCACGGCCACTCTGGCTGGCCGGAGGGTAAAAATCGTAGAGGGAGACCAAGAGATGAATACACTAAGCAGATTCAGAAGGATGTAGGCTGCAGTCGGTACTGGGAGATGAAGAAGCTTGCACAGGATAGAGTAGCATGGAGAGCTGCATCAAACCAGTCTCAGGACTGAAGGCCACAACAACAACAACAAACAGATCTGTTTAGGTGATAAATGTATGTTTCGTTATGTTTCTGTTCGAACTTCAAAGTTGTTCAAATGGCTCTGAGCGCTATGGGACTTAACTTCTGAGGTCATCAGTCCCCTAGAACTTAGTATTACTTAAACCTAACTAACCTAAGGACATCACACACATCCATGCCCGAGGCAGGATTCGAACCTGCGACCGTAGCAGTCGTGCGGTTCCAGACTGTAGCGCCTAGAACCGCTCGGCCACTCCGGCCGGCTCCGTTCGAACTGTTAGCTAAAAACTGCACTGCGTCACACCTGCATGAGTTACTCAATGAAAAGTGGACGAGTTAGGAAGGGAACAGTACGTTTCTGGACATCGGTTCCCATTCAAAATATTACGTACCCACTGCATTCTACAAGTCCTAGAGTTTGTAACGGTAATTCGGAACGCCTGCATTATTGTACCTATTGGGTCATCTATATATACCTATAATAAAACTGTAAAACTGCCGTGTCTCTCTGTTGTTGTTCAAAAACACTGATCTCCAAAAGTACTACACTGTTTTTCATGGGGTTTTCGCAAGTAACTTGAGCATAGCTTGGGCCACCGTATAGGCTTTATTTCATCAAAATCTTAACACGGAAAAAAGACATCGTAATTGAAAGTTTATCCACACTAATATTACAAATGTGTAAGTAATTCTGTTACGTATTCACAGCTAACGCGCAGCACCAATTCAGATGAAATTTGGTTTGGAGGTCCCTTGAACCCTGAGGGGGAACATAGGCTACATTAGAAAGCAAGTAGTACAAGATACTTATTGGTCTGAAGAGTATTACGCGAATTGTTGCAGAATCCTTGAACATATTCCCAGTACAAATATAATAAATTTTATTGTAACTGAGAAGCTTGTGTCGACGAATCAGCACGGCTTTAGAAAGCATCGCTCGCGCGAAACAGCTTGCTCTTTTCTCACAGGATATACTGCGACCTATGGATGAAGGGCAACAGGCAGATTCCATGTTTCGAGATTTCCGGAAAGCGGTTAACAATGCGTTCCATTGCAGGCTGTTGCAGAAGGCACGAGAACATCTACATCTACGTGATTACTCTGCTATTCACAATAAAGTGCCTGGCAGAGGGTTCAATGAACCATCTTCAAGCTCTCTCTCTACCATTCCACTCCCGAACGGCACGAGGGAGAAACGAGCACTTAAATTTTTCTGTGTGAGCCCTGATTTCTCTTATTTTATCGTGATGATCACTTCTCCCTATGTAGGTGGGTGGCAACAGAATGTTTTCGCAATCTGAGGAGAAAACTGATGATTGAAATTTCATGAGAAGATCCCGTCGCAAAGAAAAATGCCTTTGTTTTAATGATTGTCACTCTAATTCACGTATCATGTCTGTGACACTATCTCCCCTATTTCGCTATAATACAAAACGAGCTGCCCTTCTTTGTACTTTTTCGATGTCATACGTCAGTCCCACTTCATGCGGATCCCACACTGCACAGCAGTACTCGAGAATAGGGCGCACAAGCGTGGTGTACGCAGTCTCTTTAGTGGACCTGTTGCACCTTCTAAGTGTTCTGCCAATGAATCGCAGTCTTTGGTTTGCTCTACCCACAATATTATCTATGTGATCGTCCCAATTTAGGTTATTTGTAATTGTAATCCGTAAGTATTTAGCTGAATTTACAGCCTTCAGATTTGTGTGACCGTGTAATCGAAATTTAGCTGATTTCTTTTAGTACTCACGCAGGGTCAATTGCCACTTTTCGCACCGTACCGATATCTTATCTAAATCATTTTGCAAGTCGTTTTGATCATCTGATGACTTTACAAGACGCTAAATGGCAGCATCATCTGCAGACAATCTAAGACGGCTACTCAGATTGTCTCCTATTCGTTAATACAGATCAGGAACAATAGAGGGCCTATAACACTTCCTTGGGAAACGCCGGATATTACTTCTGTTTTACTCGAGGACTTTCCGTCTATTACTACGAACTGTGAATTTTCTGACAGGAAATCACGAATCCAGTCGCACAACTGAGGGGATACTCCGTAGGCATGCAGTTCGGTTAGAAGACGCTTGCGAGGAACGGTGTATAAAGCCTTCTGAAAATCTAAAAATACGGAAACACTTTGACATCCCCTGTCGATGGCACTTACTACTTCATGAGTATAAAGAGCTAGTTGTGTTTCACAAGAACGATGTTTTCTGAATCCGTGCTGACTTATGTGTCAATGTCGGGGTACTTCTTAATGTTCGAATACAGTATATGTTCCAAAACCCCACTGCAAATCGACGTTAGTGATATAGGCCTGTGATTCAGCGGATTACTCCTACTTCCCTTTTTGGGTATTGGTGTGACTTGAGCAATTTTCCAGTCTTTTGTTCAAATTGTTCAAATGTGTGTGAAATCTTATGGGACTTAACTGCTAAGGTCATCAGTCCCTAAGCTTACACACTACTGTAACCTAAATTATCCTAAGGACAAACACACACACCCAAACCCGAGGGAGGACTCGAACCTCCGCCGGGACCAGCCGCACAGTCCGTGATTGCAGCGCCTGAGACCGCTCGGCTAATCCCGTGCGGCTCCAGTCTTTTGGTACGGATCTTCCTGTGAGCGAGTGGTTGTATGTAATTGCTGAATATGGAGCTATTTTATCAGTATACTCTGAAAGGAATCTGACTGGTATACAATCTGGACCGGAGGCCTTGCCTTTATAAAGTGATTTAAGGTGCTTTTTTACACCGAGGATATCTAGCCTACCTCTATGTTTCTCATCTTGGCATTTGTTGTTGATTGGAATTCAGGAATTCCATAGAATACGTTCACAGATATACACTCCTGGAAATGGAAAAAAGAACACATTGACACCGGTGTGTCAGACCCACCATACTTGCTCCGGACACTGCGAGAGGGCTGTACAAGCAATGATCACACGCACGGCACGGCGGACACACCAGGAACCGCGGTGTTGGCCGTCGAATGGCGCTAGCTGCGCAGCATTTGTGCACCGCCGCCGTCAGTGTCAGCCAGTTTGCCGTGGCATACGGAGCTCCATCGCAGTCTTTAACACTGGTAGCATGCCGCGACAGCGTGGACGTGAACCGCATGTGCAGTTGACGGACTTTGAGCGAGGGCGTATAGTGGGCATGCGGGAGGCCGGGTGGACGTACCGCCGAATTGCTCAACACGTGGGGCGTGAGGTCTCCACAGTACATCGATGTTGTCGCCAGTGGTCGGCGGAAGGTGCACGTGCCCGTCGACCTGGGACCGGACCGCAGCGACGCACGGATGCACGCCAAGACCGTAGGATCCTACGCAGTGCCGTAGGGGACCGCACCGCCACTTCCCAGCAAATTAGGGACACTGTTGCTCCTGGGGTATCGGCGAGGACCATTCGCAACCGTCTCCATGAAGCTGGGCTACGGTCCCGCACACCGTTAGGCCGTCTTCCGCTCCAACATCGTGCAGCCCGCCTCCAGTGGTGTCGCGACAGGCGTGAATGGAGGGACGAATGGAGACGTGTCGTCTTCAGCGATGAGAGTCGCTTCTGCCTTGGTGCCAATGATGGTCGTATGCGTGTTAGGCGCCGTGCAGGTGAGCGCCACAATCAGGACTGCATACGACCGAGGCACACAGGGCCAACACCCGGCATCATGGTGTGGGGAGCGATCTCCTACACTGGCCGTACACCACTGGTGATCGTCGAGGGGACACTGAATAGTGCACGGTACATCCAAACCGTCATCGAACCCATCGTTCTACCATTCCTAGACCGGCAAGGGAACTTGCTGTTCCAACAGGACAATGCACGTCCGCATGTATCCCGTGCCACCCAACATGCTCTAGAAGGTGTAAGTCAACTACCCTGGCCAGCAAGATCTCCGGATCTGTCCTCCATTCAGCATGTTTGGGACTGGATGAAGCGTCGTCTCACGCTGTCTGCACGTCCAGCACGAACGCTGGTCCAACTGAGGCGCCAGGTGGAAATGGCATGGCAAGCCGTTCCACAGGACTACATCCAGCATCTCTACGATCGTCTCCATGGGAGAATAGCAGCCTGCATTGCTGCGAAAGGTGGATATACACTGTACTAGTGCCGACATTGTGCATGCTCTGTTGCCTGTGTCTATGTGCCTGTGGTTCTGTCAGTGTGATCATGTGATGTATCTGACCCCAGGAATGTGTCAATAAAGTTTCCCCTTCCCGGGACAATGAATTCACGGTGTTCTTATTTCAATTTCCAGGAGTGTATGAGTGGCTCGAAGACTTGTTAAGTTATAGGCCCCAGCATGTTGTTCTCGACGGCGAGTGTCCATCAGAGACAAGGGCATCAAGGAAGTGTGGTAGGACCACAGTTGCTCTCTGTGAACGTAAATGATGTGGCGGACAGGGGGGCAGCAATCTGTGGTTTTTTGCTGATGATGCTGTGTTGCAAGGTAACGTGTCGATGTTGAGTGACCTGTAAGAAGATACAAGACGGCTTAGACAAAATTTCGAGTTGGTGTGATTAACGGCAACTAGCTCTAAATGTAAATAGGAAAAACAAACCTGTCATGTTCGGATGCAGCAGTAGTAGCGTCTGCTTGACACAGTTATGTCGTTTAAATATTTGGGTATAACGTTGCAAACGTTGCCAGAATGAGATTTTTCACTCTGCAGCGGAGTGTGCGCTGATATGAAACTTCCTGCAGGAGAGCTTCTGTACAGTTTCGAAGGTAGGAGACGAGGTACTGGCCGAAGTAAAGCTGTGAGGGCGGGGCGTGAGTCGTGCTTGGATAGCTCAGATGGTAGAGCACTTGCCCGCGAAAGGCAAAGGTCCCGAGTTCGAGTCTCGGTCCGGCACACAGTTTTAACCTGCCAGGAAGTTTCATATCAGCGCACACTCCGCTGCAGAGTGAAAATCTCATTCAGCTGATGCTATCACACATACAGTAGATTGCTTACTGAGCACCACTCACCGTAACAGAACTACGAATATTGCAGTGCAGCTGCATATAACAAATATATTGTGTTCATCATAAGAACAAACCTGATGCGAACAGTATACCATGTACCCTTCGGTGTTTCCTGGAATCTCATCGGATTTCGTTTCGCGTGGAGCGGAAGCCAACTCAACTGCAAAAATAAGGATTCGTTTTATGTTGTGCGTTATGCATTCATCGAATCAGAGATAGTACCAGACAACAGCTTTGCCGGCGCACTTGACTTGGACAGCACTGGCAGAGAAAAATTATAGCTTCGAATGCCATTGTCTTTTTAAAAAGAGTGAAATAATATTCGGCAAAATTACAGCAATACCGCACCCTTCTTAGGAGAGCGGACAGAGAGCATAATAACATGCTCTTGTTCTTAGCCGACACAGTATTGTAATTAAAAACAAGAATAATGAAAAAACTTAAACACAATATAGCAGGTCACCAACCGGAAGCAGTTAATTCCATAAATTATCTAGGATTAGGCATTAGGAGTGGTTTAAAGTGGAATGATCATATAAAGTTGATCGTCGGTAAAGCAGATGCCAGACTGAGATTCATTGGAAGAATCGTAAGGAAATGCAATCCGGAAACAAAGGAAGTAGGTTACAGTACACTTGTTCGTCCACTGCTTGAATGCTGCTCACCAGTGTGGGATCCGTACCAGATAGGGTTGATAGAAGAGAGAGAGAAGATCCGACGGAGAGCAGCGCGCTTCGTTACAGGATCATTTAGTAATCGCGAAAGCGTTACGGAGATGATAGATAAACTCCAGTGGAAGACTCTGCAGGAGAGACGCTCAGTAGCTCGGTACGGGCTTTTGTTTCGAGAACATACCTTCACCGAGGAGTCAAGCAGTATATTGCTCCCTCCTACGTATATCTCGTGAAGAGATCATGATAAAATCAGAGAGATTAGAGCCCACACAGGGGCATACCGACAATTTCTCTTTCCACGAACAATACGAGACTGGAATAGAAGGGAGAACCGATAGAGGTACTCAAAGTACCCTCCGCCACACACCGTCAGGTGGCTTGCGCAGTATGGATGTAGATGTAGATGAAGAAACACAGTGTAATTTTTTTGAGGGAGCTGTATGTGACTCAATATCGTACTTCATGGATTTCTTTGTGCATTTAAATATCGAAGCCACCGGAAGTATTACTTACAATATGTCGTCTACAAATTCTGATCTCCATCCATATCGGAATCCGTGAAATACGTTTCAGATCTGGGCCTGCCATCTACTACACTGTTAACGAGTAGATAAGGAACAGAATCCACGGAGTAGGCCGAAGCGCCATATTTTATCCATGTGGAGCACGTACTGGTCTCACTGCGGACTTCTAGTACTCAGCCACACACAACTGATTTCATCAAAGTGTACGGGCCTGAAGATGGCGTTGACGCAACGTCGAAACTAGTAGCCAAATAAATATAAAATCTTAAGTACAGCTGGAGGAGTTTCATTTTTAATAGAAATTATACCAGCTGTGTCCCACCATCATCCAATTTAAATATGGATGAACAAAGATATTTTCTCCTCTTCTTTTATGACATGCTGTCCCGTACCTCGTCAGCATTCGGCAGCGACGTGCGACAAAGTTTTATGCTGTACTTTCAGTACGTCTGCCAGCTCAGATGTCTCGTTATTTCTCGCGACGAATCCCTTAACTCGGCTCCAGATCAGTTCTGCCGGGCTCATATTGCAGTGTTACGAAGGCAACTGTAAAAAGGCAGAAGAAGAAATTCAAAACACTAAAGTGCTGAAAAGCCTTGATGTTGATTCAGACCACTATTTGACTACGATTAAATTCAGACCACTCCCATTTCGAAAAGAGAAGAAAACCTTTTACAAAATTCCAAAATATAACACAGAAACTTTAAAAAATGAAGAAATTAAACAACGGTTTCAAAGAGCATTGCACAAAGATAGCGATGGCATATCCACAATAAATAAGAAAGCAGGATGGGAGGAGATCAAAAACGAAATAGTTGAAATAGCAAAAGAAAATTGTCTCGTGAAAAGAGTAAGAAGACATCCATGGTGGGACAATGAATGTGATGAGAACCTGGAGAAGAGACAGAAATTGTGGCAGAAATGGAACTCCACAAAAGATCCTCAAGATCTTGACAATTTTAAAATCCAGAGAAGAGAAACAGCTAAGCTTTTCCGTAATAAAAAAAGAAGACAATTTCAGGATAACCTAGAACAGATTGAGGAAGACTTTAAAAGAAATAATTCTAGAGATTTCTACAAAACTTTTAGAAAACAGCTAACCAAATACCAATCCCCAAATTTATGTTTTAAAGATGAAGAGAACAAGCTAGGTTTGACAAACAAGACTAATTGTGAAATATTAGCAAAATATTTCGAGAATCTACTAAATTGTGAATCCCCCAAAGATAAAATGAGTTTTGAAAACCACCGAAATACTAATACCGAGTCAAAACCTCCAGACGCTGAAGAAATAAAACACATAATACACAGTCTAAAAAACAATAGAGCCCCAGGTGAAGACTCCATAGTACCAGAAATCCTAAAAATAATGGATACCAACCTCCCACAAGTTTTGGAACATATGTTTAAGAAGATCTGGGACGAAGAAAGAATTCCTGGAGACTGGCAGTGTGCCCTGATACACCCACTACACAAAAAGGGGGATAAGATGAATGTTAATAATTATAGAGGGATCTCGCTACTACCAGTAGGATACAAAATTTTGTCAAGGAAATTACTTCAAATCGTGGAGCCAGTTCTGGATAAAAAAATAGGTGAATATCAAGCAGGTTTTAGACAAGGTAGATCCTGTGTTGAACAAATATTTAACCTGAAAACACTAATTCGTTACAGAATCTCAAGAGGCCAGAGATTTGCAATAGTATTTGTAGATTTCAAAAAAGCATACGACTCGGTAGATAGAGAAACATTACTGAAAGTATTGGAAGAATTTGGGGTCGATAAGAAAACAATTCAAATTATCAAACAGACGCTAACAAACAGTAAGGCCAAAGTTAAATTTATGGGTGAAATTTCAAGGAAGTTCGAAATTAAAACAGGTGTTAGACAAGGTGATGGTTTATCCCCAATCCTCTTCAACTGCGTACTGGAAAAGATATTGAGAATATGGAAAGAAGAACTCAAAGGCACCAAGAATGACATCAGAATTGGAACAAAAAAAGAAAAAATAGAAGTGGACTGTTTAGCTTTTGCAGACGATCTGGCAATAATTACAGAAAACGAAGAAATAGCTCAGAATTACTTGGAGAAACTACAAGAAGTTTCGGCCAGAGCTGGACTGCAGATTTCATTTGTATATGTCTAATCATAGAAATAACAAGAAAAATCTTATTACTAAATACGGCAATATTAAGAGAGTAGAAAAATTTAAGTATTTAGGTGAAATAATTCAAGTGAATGGTTTAGACAAGAGTGCAAACCAGGCGAGAGCAAGGAAAATGGAATTTGCTTTTCAAAAAACCAAAGACATATATAACAAAAAAAACATTTCGATTCAAGCTAAATTAAGACATTATAAAACTGTCATTAGACCAGAATGCCTGTATGCATCGGAGTGCCTAACTCTTAACAAAAAGGGGGAAATAGAAAACATGGAAAGGAAAGAAAGGAAAATTTTGAGAAAAATATTAGGACCGAGAAAGATTGGAGAAGAGTACAAGCTAAAGAGTAATAAGGAAATATACAAAACTATTGAGAAAGTGAGTGATGCAATGCGTAAACGCAGACTAACGTTTTATGGTCACCTGTCGAGGATGGATGGAAACAGACTAACAAGAAAAGTGTTTGAACATAGTAACAGGAACGAAAAAACCAACAATAAATGGATACAGATGGTGAAAAAGGATTTGGCCTATTTTAATGTCACCCGTGAGTCAATCAGGGACAGGAAAAAGTTTAGACAAATAGTGAACGAAATTAAGTGTTTTCCAGAAGAAACGAAACTAAAGAATAATAACAGGAAATGGTCGGAAGAGCGGAGGAGGAACCATTCGAAAATGATGAGGAAATATTGGGAAGAGAGAAAAAAGATCAAAAAGCCGGGCAAGTGAATTGTTGAACGTGGTCCAAAGATGGCCGAAATCGAAAGAAGAAGAAGAAAAAGGCAGAATTTCTGTGGTCTGCTTGATGCTGTGAAAGTTATTGTTTTCCATGTTTCCATGACGCTTACCATTATGTCTTGTATGAGACCACATCTGTGCTATAAAACAATGGACATGGTCCTAAAATTTGACTTGTTATGTTTTCTTGATTTAAAGTAACCTTTAATACAATCCTTTTTTATAAAATATCTATATTTTCATTTGCAATGAAAACAGGCATTTTCCGTGTAATATGTAATAGCAAATAAGAAGACAAGCATTTTTCAGAGAAATGTTGATTACATACGTATTAATTAGCGTATATTTGTTGAATTTCACATTTGAAAGATGTAGGTGTTCAAAATTGAAGAAAGAGGAATCAATGTGGAATTTCAACCATCTCATATACACTACTGGCCATTAAAATTGCTACACCACGAAAATGACCTGCTATAGACACCAAATTTAACCGACTGGAAGAAGATGCTGTGATATTGAAATGATTAGCTTTTCAGAGCATTCACAAAAGGTTGGCGCCGCTGGCGACACCTACAACGTGCTGACATGAGGAAAGTTTCCAACCGATTTCTCATACACAAACAGCAGTTGACCGGCGTTGCCTGGTGAAAGGTTGTTGTGATGCGTCCTGTAAGGAGGAGAAATGCGTACCATCACGTTTCCGTCTTTGATAAAGGTCGGATTGTAGCCTATCGCGATTGCGGTTTATCGTATCGCGACATTGCTGCTCGCGTTGGTCGAGATCCAATGACTGTTAGCAGAATATGGAATCGGTGGGTTCAGGAGGGTAATAAGGAACGCCGTGCTGAATCCCAACAGCCTCGCATAACTAGCAGTCGAGATGACAGGCATCTTATCCGCACGGCTGTAACGGATCGTGCAGCCACGATCCCGGAGGCAACAGATGAGGACGTTTGCAAAACAACAACCATCTGCACGAACACTTCGACGACGTTTGCAGAAACATGGACTATCAGCTCGGAGACCGTGTATGCGGTTACCATTGACGCTGCATCACAGACAGGAGCGCCTGCGATGGTGTACTCGACGACGAACCTGGGTGCAAACGTCATTTTTTCGAATGAATCCAGGTTCTGTTTACACCATCATGATGGTCGCATCCGTGTTTGGCGACATCGCGGTGAACGCACATAGGAAGCGTGTATTCGTCATCGCCATACTGGCGAATCACCCGGCGTGACGGTATGGGGTGCTTTCGAAACCCTAGATTTCAGCACGAAAATGCACGACCGCATGTTGCAGGTCCTGTACGGGCCATTCTGGATACAGAAAACGTTCGACTGCTGCCCTGGCCAGCACATTCTCCAGGTCTCACACCAACTGAAAACGTCTGTTCAGCGGTGGCTGAGCAACTGGCTCGTCACAATACGCCAGTCACTACTCTTGATGAACTCTCGTATCGTGTTGAAGCTCCATGGGCAGCTGTACCTGTACACGGTATCCAAGCTCTGTTTGACTCAATGGCCAGGCGTTATTACGGCCAGAGGTGGTTGTGCTGGGTACTGATTTCTCAGGATCTATGCACCCAAATTGCGTGAAAATGTAATCTCATGTCAGTTCTACTATAATATCTTTGTCCAGTGAATACCAGTTTATCATCTGAATTTCTTCTTGGTGTAGCAATTTTAATGGCCAGTAGTGTAGTTAAGGCTAACCGGCCATTGAGCTGCTTCTTCTGTGTGGATGCACACGCATTGCCCGAACTCTTGCGGGACTCGGTAAGATTGTCTGCCGGGAGTAATGAGTGTAGTGGGCAGGGGCACTACGAATTTAGTATGTGGACAGTAAGTTGGGAATGTGGGTCTCACAGGGAGCGTGCAAGGGATAAATCCCTGCAGTCGCAATTTGCTCTGTGGCCTCGGTGGCTCAGATGGATTCGCCGGCACGGTAGCTCAGCGCGTTCGGTCAGAGGGATAAGCTGCTCTCTGTAATAAAAAAAAAAACTGAGTGGACGGATCAACGAACAGTCTGAACGGGTGTCATCGGACGTCCGCCACGAACAAATTCAACGAACAATATAGAACATGTATACACTACTGGCCATTAAAATTTCTACACCAAGAAGAAATGCATATGATAAACGGGTATTCATTGGACAAATATATTACACTAGAACTGACATGTTATTACATTTACACGCAATTTGGGTGCATAGATCATTAGAAATCAGTACCCAGAACAACCACCTCTGGACGTAATAACGGCCTTGATACGCCTGGCCATTGAGTCAGACAGAGCTTGGATGGCGTGTACAGGTAAAGCTGCCCATGCAGCTTCAACACTATACCACAGTTCATCAAGACTAGTGACTAGCGTACAGTGACGAGCCAGTTGCTCGACCACCATTGACCAGAAGTTTTCAATTGATGAGAGATCTCGAGAATGTGCTGGCCAGGGCAGCAGTAAAACATTTTCTGTATCGAGGAAGGCCCGTACAGCACCTACAACATGAGGTCGTGCATTATCCCGCTGAAATGTACGGTTTCACAGGGATCGAATGAAGGGTAGAGCCACGGGTCGTAGCACATCTGAAATGTAACGTCCACTGTTCAAAGTGCCGTCAATGCGAACAAGAGGCGACCGAGACTTGTTCCCAATGGCAACCCATACCATCACACCGGGTGATGCGCCAGTATGGCGCAGACGAAAAAATGACGTTTCGCCATTCGTGCACCCAGATTCGTCGTTGAGTACACCATCGCAGGCGCTCCTGTCTGTGATGCAGCGTCGATGGTAACCGCAGCCACGGTCTCTGAGCTGGTAGTCCATGCTGCTGCAAACGTCGTCGAACTGTTCGTGCAGATGGGTTTTGTCTTGCAAATTTCCCCATCTGTTGACTCAGGGATCGAGACGTGGCTGCGCGATCCGTTACAACCATGCGGATAAGATGCCTGTCATCTCGACTGCTGGTGATACGAGGCCGTTGGGATCCAGCACGGCGTTCCGTATTACCCTCCTGAACCCACCGATTCCATATTCTGCTAACAGTCATTGGATCTCGACCAACGCGAGCAGCAATGTCGCGATACGATAAACCGCAATCGCGATAGGCTACAATCCGACCTTTATAAAAGTCAGAAACGTGATGGTACGCATTTTTCCTCCTTACACGAGGCATCACAACAACGATTCACCAGGCAACGCCGGTCAACTGCTGTTTGTGTATGAGAAATCGATTGGAAACTTTCCTCATGTTAGCACGTTGTAGGTGTCGCCACCGGCGCCAACCTTGTGTGAATGCTCTGAAAAGCTAATCATTTGCATATCACAGCATCTTCTTGCTGTTGGTTAAATTTCGCGTCTGTAGCGTGTCACCTTTGTGGTGTAGCAATTTTGATGGGCAGTAGTGTATATAAAAGATGGATAGAGCGTCTTCCATGTAAACAGGAGATCCCAGGTCGAATTCCCGGTCGGGGCACGCATTTTCAACTGTCCCCGTTGATGTATATCAACGCCTGTCGATAGCTTAAGGTATTGCTTTAGTTATCATTTCATCGATACATGCATGCTGCTACCGACTCAGTTATACACCACGTTTCCTAAAACTCTTTTAACTTCAGCAAATACACTCACTCGGAAAATTGAAAGACTGGTTTTTTTTCTGTAAACGTGTAAGAAAAAAACAAGAATTCTCTTTTTCTCTGTCTTTTTTAGCGGTGTTCCACCCGCGTGTTTCACTGTTTACGAATCACGAAGCAGCGACAGCCATTTTCACACTACGACTACGTATTAACCTCGTCACAATCAGAGCACAACAGTACAGGCACTGAAACTGTACACGATTTTTAAAATAAAAACTACACAGCTAAAGCATGACTAACAAAAATGTTGATATCTGTTAATCCATTGGAATGTCTTAAAGTTCCAATTAACGTAACACAATAATAAGATACCTACATATATCTAATATATATAACTAGGACATACTTTCAAGTGCGTAAAAAGACCAGTTTACTTTTGCTACGACAGCTGACCAATAACCACGTTTATGTTTGTTTACATGAGGTTTATTCTTTTGATGATCGAGCGGTTCTAGGCGCTACAGTCTGGAACTGCGTGACTTCTACGGTCGCAGGTTCGAATCCTGCCTCGGGCATGGATGTGTGTGATATCCTTAGGTTAGTTAGGTTTAAGTAGTTCTAAGTTCTAGGGGACTGATGACCTTAGAAGTTAAGTCCCATAGTGCTACGAGCCATTTGAACCATTTACTCTTATGATGAACAAAGTGTAGTTGTAAAATAATTCTGAAGCATTGTTCAAACTTGTTATACTGTGATTTACCTGTCAGTAACTTTTATATTCGTACCAAGGCGGTGGCAATTCGGTTCAGTGAGCCGAAAAAAAAGCGCTCCATAAAACTTTAGTAGTGCAGCGGCATAAAGGCTATTTCTTCTTCTTCTGACATTTCGGCCACTTACCCTGCGGCCATCTTCACACTAAGCCCTCGAACTGAAACCACTATAGTGCTCTTCGGTGCTCACTCCATCATTCTAAACCAAAGAAACGCTATCGTCAGAGAGGTTGATATGCGACGGAGGGCCGTGCATAAATTGTATCTTTGGCTATGCAGATGCACACACACAAATAATAATAATAATAATAATAATAAAAGCGATCCTCGTTTCATTAGTGACTAGGGTCTGCGGCGGCACTACACTTGTTTGTGGTTCACGTGCTCTCCACGAATTTCCGTGTCCCCTTCTGCATTTGCTGCGACGAGAAACTGCCTTCCTGAGAGTTGTGTGTTGTCCGGCCTCAAAGTGAGGGCAAAGCGTGTGTGTGTGTGTGTGTGTGTGTGTGTGCGTGCAACCGTCATGTAGCGCAGCTTCCGGTCTGTGTCGCAGCCCTCGGGCACACACTTCAAAGGGAGCCGCCATCACGTAGACATTCCGGTACCGCCGTGGTCGCTGCGGTAACCCAGACTTCTGCGTGTGCTGCTGGTGTAGCCCGGAGACACTGGCAGCTGCGATGGACGCAAAGGGTACCTTGTGTCTACACCTACATTTACGAGGGAGGTTCAGTAACTAATGCAACACATGTTTTTCTGAAAGCAGTTTGGTTTTATTCACCATTCGAATACACCACATTATTTCGGCTACAAAACCCTATTTTTCCGCACAATATTCGTTCAATACGACGGCCTTACGAAACCTACTGACAAGACCTGTATGCCCACTTGGTACCACTCTGCCGGCCGATGTCGGAGCCAACGTCTTTCTGCATCAGTAAACTCCCCATCATCCTAGTACAGCTTCCCCTGGAGTGTATCCTTCATTGAGTCGAACAGACGGACGTCGGAATGAGCGAGATCCCGGCTGTATTGAGATGGGATAGCTGTATGCGACCGTGTTGTAATGATGAAAGATGACTCGCCCAACGACTCATCGTGCTTTTGTTAACTGTCAGGTCTCTGTGGACGTTCTGAAAACATTTAGAATTCGCATACGCCATATTATTTCCACTTTTTTGGCTACAAAACCTTAGTTTTCAACACAATATTCAATCAATACGACGTTCTTACGAAACCTACTGGCTGAACCGCAGGTTCGAAGCCTGCCTCAGGCATGGATGTGTGTGATGTCCTTAGGTTAGTTAGGTTTAAGTAGTTCTAAGTTCTAGGGGACTGATGACCTCAGTAGTTAAGTCCCATAGTTCTCAGAGCCAACCTATTTGTTACTTGTAGCATGCTGCAAGTTCGTGATAATAATTAGCTGGTCGCGTAACTTCTGCGCTTTAATGTAACCAAAGCAATCACTTCTGGTGCAAGCACAATTTACATGCAAAACATAAAAAATACATAACTACTGTTGTTATTTTCTACTAAACAGAACGTTGTTCATCATGATCCGAGTTTCCTGTTATTACCGATAAATGCAAAAGATGTTTATGAAAAGCAAAAATATGTTTCATATACGTTTAAAGAAGTATTGGAGCAATGTTTTTTACATTTTCATTTTGCTGGTTTTAATTTTACTTTTTACTGAGAAAATTGCGTTTTCTAGCGCTGTATGGTAAACCTGTATTTTTTACAACATCCCTCTGTTTCACGTGACGAAGCAACAATTTTCGAATGACACCTGAATTAAACATTGACAAGTTAAGTTTTGCTGTAAATAATTTTTTCAAAGTAATGGACAAGGGGGATAACTACACAGAAAATTTTTTTGAGAAGGTTGTGCGGCCCTTTAAATATCCTCACCTAGTTTCTAAATGGTTCACTACTTCCGGTTTCTAGAGGAATCTAATAAGACACTGACCTATGTAAGACAAGACATGTGTAAAGAAAACAGTCATTATGAGGTAACGCCCAATAGGTATGCAACACTCGTAACCTACAGGTAACGCAGGTACAACCGTAACAGACCAAAGCTACCAGGGAAACTTCCACAGTCTATACTTACTTATGTTGGTCTATTGTAGCCTATGGTAGTTTTGCAATCCTAGGAATGGAAGTGGCAGTTTAAATGCCTGTGTCCACGCTGTAATTAGTCCGAGCTTGACTTTGCGATCTGTAGTGGAACGATACACAAGAAGATGTACTATATTTCTAGCTGTACCACCGGTTCTTTAAACTTCGTTAAGTGGCCTTTCTCTTGATAGTTTCGCATTTACCTTCAAGTTTAAGCCAGTTCAGTGTCTTCAGCAGCTCCCTAACACTCTCCGATGAGCGAAACACACCAGTGATCATGTGTGCTGCCCTTCTCTGTACTCCACAAACTTGAGCTATAGTGTAAGCAGAGTTCAGAGGCGACTAATAGGCATTTCCCTCCCTAGTATTCTACAGACAGACCGAAGTGTGCCGCCTAGATCACTCGTACGAGGGCAGTTTCAAAAGTTCTCGGAAAAAGTACTTACATCCTTGTAGATTGATACACTTGGTCCAACGATATTCCAGTGCCTTGATCCCATCTCGAAAATAAGTTTGCTCCATGCCTGCAAAATACTTGTCAACTCCGGCTATACATTTCTTCGTTTGAAGTGAATCTTCGTCCACCAAGAAATATTTTCAGTTTTGGGAAGAGATGGAAGTCTGACGGAGTCATATCAGATGAATAAGGCGGGTGTGGCAACAATTCTTACCCTAGTTGGTGTAATTTTGCCATGGCGACGGCACACGTGTGCTGAACCAGCGTTAGGAGTGGGGGCACCCAATTGCAGATAATTTCTTCATTTCTAATTCGTTAGAATGTGTGATATACCCTTTAAGATGACATCTGGTAAGTGTGAGCAATTTCACGCACTTTCAATCGGCGATCCTCTATGACCCTTTTGTGGAGTAGTGACTCATCTTGGCCGACCACTGCACGGATCATTATCTAAGCTCTCCAGACCAAACTTAAATTCATTTGTCCAGTTGGAAACAGTTGAATATGAAGGAGCAGAGTCCCCCAGTGTATTCTGGAAATCAGCATGAATGTCCTTTGCTTTCATACCTTTCTTTACGAAGTACTTAATCACTGCTCGAATCTCGACTTTTTTTCATCTTCGCAAATCACTACGAGGGAACAACAGAGTCACGTCTCCACCAAAGCTTTCTATCAAGAGCACTGACCTGGCACGTGCTTACAGGCAACAGTCCAATGAATATCTCGTGGTGATTCCGAGAACTTTTCAGGCCACCCTCGTATCATCGTTCTATTTCGTATCCCTGTAAAGTGTAACGCCTAGATATCTGTATCAGCGTCCGCCCCCGGTAGCTGAGTGGTCAGCGAGACAGAATGTCAATCCTAACGGACCGGTGAAATGTCTCTGTGAAGTCGTTTCACAAGACGCTTGTCGAACTCGGTACCACTTATTCACTTTGCTACCTGATTTTAGCTCCATTCATGAACTCTTCCAGAAAGCCTGGGCACTCAAATAAGGCCTATTGAATATTACACACTACTAGCCATTAAAATTGCTACACCACGAAGATGACGTGCTACAGATGCGAAATTTAACCGACTGGAAGAAGATGCTGTGATATGCAAATGATTAGCTTTTCAGAGTATTCACACAAGGTTGGCGCCGGTGGCGACACCTACAACGTGCTGACATGAAGAAAGTTTCCAACCGATTTCTCATACTCAAACATCAGTTGACCGGCGTTGCCTGGTGAAACGTTGTTGTGATGCTTCGTGTAAGGAGGAGAAATGCGTACCGTCACGTTTTCGACTTTGATAAAGGTCGGATTGTAGCCTATCGTGATTGCGGTTTATCGTATAGCGACATTGCTTCTCGCGTTGGTCGAGATCAATGACTGTTAGCAGGATATGGAATTGGTGGGTTCAGGAGGGTAATGCGGAACGCCGTGCTGAATCCCAACAGCCTCGCATCACTAGCAGTCGAGATGACCGGCATCTTATCCGCACGGCTGTCACGGATCGTGCAGCCATGTCTCGATCCCGAGTCAAAAGATGGGGACGTATCCAAGACAACAACCATCTGCACGAACACTTCGGCGACGTTTGCAGCAGCACGGACTATCAGCTCGGAGACCGTGGCTGCGGTTACCCTTGACGCTGCATCACAGACAGGAGCGCCTGCGATGGTGTACTCGACGACGAACCTGGGTGCACGAATGGCAAAACGTCATTTTTTCGGATGAATCCAGGTTCCGTTTACAGCATCGTGATGGTCGCATCCGTGTTTGGTGACATCGCGGTGAACGCACATTGGAAGCGTGTATTCGTCATGGCCATACTGGCGTATCACCTGGCGTGATGGTATGGGGTGCCATTGGTTACACGTCTCGGTCACGTATTGTTCGCATTGACGGCACTTTGAACAGTGGACGTTACATTTCATATGTGTGAAGACCCGTGGCTCTACCCTTCATTCGATCCCTGCGGAATCCTATATTTCAGTAGGATAATGCAAGACCGCATGTTGCAGGTACTGTACGGGCCTTTCTGGATACAGAAAATGTTCGACTGCTGCCCTGGCCAGCACATTCTCCAGATCTCTCACCAATTGAAAACGTCTGGTCAATAGTGAACGAGCAACTGGCTCGTCACAATACGCACACCACTTTCGTAATTTCGTTATTAGATACATAGCGTGGGTAATCAGAACACACTGAATGAACAGCTAACTGGTGATAGAAATAACTTTTTCAAACATTTCACTGGTTTCTTTTAGTAACTACATTTTTAGGAATTGGCAGGATACCATCATTTCATGAGGTCCTTGGAACATGTGTACGTTATCTGTTTGTATAGACATCTCTGTGACTATCTTGTTTACTTGCGCGTGAGCTCACTCGCGTTTCAGTGTCGTGTTTGGCTACGTGGTGTGTGGTATCAACGAAGACGCACGGGCGGTTTACGACGATAGAGGAGAGAGCCATGTGGTTAGATGTTGAACACCACAGGCGACACCATTTTAGAGTTTTTTATATTTTGACGACTATGTGGAGATGCACCTTGCAAGACACGGCTGCAACAAGGGAAGTAGCCACGATCTTTTAATTTTATTATCGATTTCATTTAGCCTGGTGCATGTTCCATTTTAGCGAGTTTTAACAGGTTCTTTTAGTTTTTACTATTCTGATGATGGAAGCTTGACTTCCGAAACGCGTCAATCTTAGTGTTTTACACTATAAACAAGTGGTTGAGCCGATATATTTTTTAACATCCTAGCTCTATCTAATCACTTACTTAATCTATCTTGCTTCCGAGCTTTTAGGACACAAAAACAGAAAATCATGAATTTCAAGCAAAATATTACTTTGTGAGATCCAGCATGCTGTTTCTATTAAATTACAATGAAAAATACACTCCTGGAAATTGAAAAAAGAACACATTGACACCGGTGTGTCAGACCCACCATACTTGCTCCGGACACTGCGAGAGGGCTGTACAAGCAATGATCACACGTACGGCACAGCGGACACACCAGGAACCGCGGTGTTGGCCGTCGAATGGCGCTAGCTGCGCAGCATTTGTGCACCGCCGCCGTCAGTGTCAGCCAGTTTGCCGTGGCATACGGAGCTCCATCGCAGTCTTTAACACTGGTAGCATGCCGCGACAGCGTGGACGTGAACCGTATGTGCAGTTGACGGACTTTGAGCGAGGGCGTATAGTGGGCATGCGGGAGGCCGGGTGGACGCACCGCCGAATTGCTCAACACGTGGGGCGTGAGGTCTCCACAGTACATCGATGTTGTCGCCAGTGGTCGGCGGAAGGTGCACGTGCCCGTCGACCTGGGACCGGACCGCAGCGACGCACGGATGCACGCCAAGACCGTAGGATCCTACGCAGTGCCGTAGGGGACCGCACCGCCACTTCCCAGCAAATTAGGGACACTGTTGCTCCTGGGGTATCGGCGAGGACCATTCGCAACCGTCTCCATGAAGCTGGGCTACGGTCCCGCACACCCCAACATCGTGCAGCCCGCCTCCAGTGGTGTCGCGACAGGCGTGAATGGAGGGACGAATGGAGACGTGTCGTCTTCAGCGATGAGAGTCGCTTCTGCCTTGGTGCCAATGATGGTCGTATGCGTGTTTGGCGCGGTGCAGGTGAGCGCCACAATCAGGACTGCATACGACCGAGGCACACAGGGCCAACACCCGGCATCATGGTGTGGGGAGCGATCTCCTACACTGGCCGTACACCACTGGTGATCGTCGAGGGGACACTGAATAGTGCACGGTACATCCAAACCGTCATCGAACCCATCGTTCTACCATTCCTAGACCGGCAAGGGAACTTGCTGTTCCAACAGGACAGTGCACGTCCGCATGTATCCCGTGTCACCCAACGTGCTCTAGAAGGTGTAAGTCAACTACCCTGGCCAGCAAGATCTCCGGATCTGTCCCCCATTGAGCATGTTTGGGACTGGATGAAGCGTCGTCTCACGCGGTCTGCACGTCCAGCACGAACGCTGGTCCAACTGAGGCGCCAGGTGGAAATGGCATGGCAAGCCGTTCGACAGGACTACATCCAGCATCTCTACGATCGTCTCTATGGGAGAATAGCAGCCTGCATTGCTGCGAAAGGTGGATATACACTGTACTAGTGCCGACATTGTGCATGCTCTGTTGCCTGTGTCTATGTGCCTGTGGTTCTGTCAGTGTGATCATGTGATGTATCTGACCCCAGGAATGTGTCAATAAAGTTTCCCCTTCCTGGGACAATGAATTCACGGTGTTCTTATTTCAATTTCCAGGAGTGTAAATCCGAATATCGATTTTGAAGTTTCTAGCTCCTTCCTGTTGCGCTGATGATTTTTACGTAAAACGTCCAAATTTCGAACACTGTTTTAAGTTACCTTACTGAAACTTAACAAATTTTAGCATCACTCCTGACATGATGTTAACTTTCCAGATTATTTACTTTATTTTTAAGGTATTGCACAACCTTCGTGACGTCATAGCTAGTTACAGCGGACTAGGCTGGCACACAATGGAAAGCATACGAATTTTATATGGGGTGAGTAGGATGCTTCCCTATAACGTCCACCTGGCGGATATCACGAGAAATTCTGCCCAACTGGCATGTTACGTAGTCAAAATCCTGAGCTGGTTGCAGGGCGTTCCCCGGAATGCTCCAAACGTTCCCCATTGGCGAGAAATCTAACGATCTTGCTGGCCTACATAGGATTTGGCAAGCACGCAGTAGAAACTCAAGCCGTGTTTGTGGGGAATTATCTTGCTGAAATCTAAGCCCAGGATGACTTGCTATGAGGAGCAACCACAAAAAGGGGTTCTGAATGCCGTCGACAGAGCACTGTGCTAGGACGCTGCGGATGACAACCAAATGGGTCCTGCACTGTCAAGAAATGGCACCCGAGAGAATGATTCGTGGTTGTCGGGCCGTATGGCGGGTGACAGTTTGGTTGGGATCCCGCCGCTCTCCGGCGTCTAATCAGTAGACTGAAGTCACTTCAACTCAGTGATACTGACTTATCAGTGAGCTTCGATGTCACTTCACCTTTCACTAAAGTTCCTCTTCTGGACTCGTTGTCACTCATAAGCAATATGTACACAGCCGATATAGCAGCATTTTTTCATCATGTCCTTTCCTCAACCTGATCTTTATTTAACAACGGGATGTTTTGAGCAAGTTCTTCCTTCTGTTAGCAAACTTTTTTATGAAAGACTTTGAGGAAAGGGCACTTGATTCGGCGGACCTTGCCTATATCTCTGACGTCGATCTGTTGTAGAATTTTAGAACATGTTTGTTGCTCGCGTATCATGTCATTTCTGGAAACCCAGAATCTACTCTGTGGGAATCAACACGGATTCCGGAAACAGCGATCGTGTGACACCCAACTCGCTTTATTTGTTCATGAGACCCAGAAAATATTAGATACAGGCTCCCAGGTAGATGCCATTTCCCTTGACTTCCGGAAGGCGTTCGATACAGTTCCGCACTGTCGCCTGATAAACAAAGTAAGAGTCTACGGAATATCAGACCAGCTGTGTGGCTGGATTGAAGAGTTTTTAGCAAACAGATTTCAAATGGTTCAAATGGCTCTGAGCAGTATGAGACTTAACTTCTGAGGTCATCAGTCCCCTAGAACGTAGAACTACTTAAACCTAACCAACCTAAGGACATCACACACATCCATGCCTGAGGCAGGATTCGAACCTGCGACCGTAGCGGTCGCGCTAGCAAACAGAACACAGCATGTTGTTCTCAATGGAGAGACGTCTACAGACGTTAAAGTAACATCTGGCGTGCCACAGGGGAGTGTTATGGGACCATTGCTTTTCACAATATATATAAATGACCTGGTAGATAGTGTTGAAAGTTCCATGCGGCTTTTCGCGGATGATGCTGTAGTATGCAGAGAAGCTGCAGCATTAGAAAATTGCAGCGAAATGCAGGAAGATCTGCAGCGGATAGGTACTTGGTGCAGGGAGTGGCAACTGACCCTTAACATAGACAAATGTAATGTATTGCGAATACATAGAAAGAAAGATCCTTTATTGTACGATTATATGACAGCGGAACAAACACTGGTAGCAGTTACTTCTGTAAAATATCTGGGTGTATGCGTGCGGAACGATTTGAAGGGGAATGATCATATAAAATTAATTGTTGGTATGGCGGGCTCCAGGTTGAGATTCATTGGGAGAGTCCTTAGAAAATGTAGTCCATCAACAAAGGAGGTGGCTTACAAAACACTCGTTCGACCTATACTTGAGTATTGCTCATCGGTGTGGGATCCGTACAAGGTCGGGTTGACGGGGGAGATGGAGAACATCCAAAGAAGAGCGGCGCGTTTTGTCACAGGGTTATTTGGTAAGCGTGATACCGTTACGGAGATGTTTAGCAAACTCAAGTGGCAGACTCTGCAAGAGAGGCGCTCTCCATCGCGGTGTAGCTCGCTGTCCAGGTTTCGAGAGGGTGCGTTTCTGGATGAGGTATCGATTATATTGCTTCCCCCTACTTATGCCTCCCGAGGAGATCACGAATGTAAAATTAGAGAGATTCGAGCGCGCACGGAGGCTTTCCGGCAGTAGTTCTTCCCGCGAAACATAAGCGACTGGAACAGGAAAGGGAGGTAATGACAGTGGCACGTAAATTGCCCTCCGCCACACACCGTTGGGTGGCTTACGGAGTATAAACGTAGATGTAGATGTAGAAAACGAGAATCTTCTGGTGATGTGTATATCATACTTTTGTAGTGTGGCCCCATGGCGAAGAAGAATTGTCATGTTTCTTACAGCATTTGAATTCAGTCGCCAAGAAGATCCAAAACATCCAACTTACGATGGAAATAGAGGAGGATGACTGTTGAGCGTTTTTGGACGTCTGGGTTGGTAGGAAAGTGGATGGGTCATTAGGGCATTCTGTCTACTGCAAGCCCATACATACTTACCTCTATCTGCAAGCGTCGATCTGACGTCACCCTTCAAAAACTCTACCGGTTTTCTTAGAACGTTGGTGCACTGGGAACAAATTGTTTCTGATGGAGACAGCTTTACAAACAAGCCACAACATCTATAGTCGGTGTTCAAATACAATGGTAAACCTCCACGCCATTTTAGTACTACACTAAGGAGTGAGAAACGAGACCGCCAACAACATCAGGAAGACAAGGAGCTGATCGTCCAGGGCGTTCTACATCGGCAATCTTTCGTCTAAAGAGGGCAGAATCCTAAGGAAACATCAAGTTAATGCCACTTGTAGCCACTGATGAAAGTTAGTGCTCTTATAGGTTCTGTAAAGCACGATTTGGAACTGCGAAAAGCCGTAATTCACAAAATTCCTTGCCAGTGTGGCAAAGCTTACATAGGTCAGACGACAACGACAGTACATAAAAGGTGTGTTGAACATGAGTGCCACACTCGTCTTTCACAGCACAATAAGTCAGCCGTAGCTGAGCATGGTACTGCTACAGGACACTATCACAAAAATCTTGGGCCTGGCTAGATTCTTTAGGGATGCAGTAATAAAAGATGTCGAAAATACGTCTAGCACAAGACCCTATATATGGTGACGATGATTTTCAACTGTAAAGGGATGCGACCTGGTGATCTCTTTAATATCTTCTCAGAGAAAAGACTTTTTCCGTAATGACACGTCTCGCGACATCTGATGTTTGTTTTTAGCGCCGCGATCGTTCGTTCTGACAGGGGACGGACATGTAGTTTTCACCTTTACGCAAGCGCCTGCGCGCAACAGCTGGAACAGTATTTGGAGAGAACGCGGACTTCCACACAGGATGAGACTGTGACCGGCGCCAATGGCCACTTGCGGACACTCACCTGAGGATGGCTGAACGGTTGCCAGCCGAAATATTGTAGCAAGAAGTAATCCGGCTGTAATCCCGAAACTTCAGAGAATACGTTGTAAGGTGTCAGGCAAATCCAACACCTTCCATGAAAACCCTGACATGATAGCAAATCCTGCAGTATGTCACATAGCTCCGAGTAAATCGTGACATTAAATTAACCAAAGTAATACGAGTAACGAGTGAGCAAATGGGATACCACAGACTAACACAAGAACGCCTAAATGCATGTCATACCTCCCCACCGTGAGACAGACGCAGTTCCGAGGGGAGAAACGACAACAGAAGCCGAGGGCAGAGTCGCATAGACTAGAAGGCCCTACGATAAGGGACGGACACTCACAAATTCCGGCCGATCGCCAAGACCACCCCCCCAGCCCATGTTAAAAGATAGAGCCCTCCAGAAGAACAGTATAGATCTTACGATAACACTAAAAGGACCACACCAGCTGAAAGTTCTGTGAGTAGAATAAAATTTCCAATGGTAAACTTAACTGCTTTTTCGACGTTATTTTACCAGCTAACTAAAAATAGGAAAGCCTTGAACCCCTTCCACTAAATTTAGCTAGTATTAAGATTCTTTTACAGGGAGTGCAGTGGAGCTGACGCTGAAATCATTGTTTGATTATATCATCCCTAGTCTCACTGAACTCTTCTGAACTCTACATGTCATGTGTGGTCTGGCGTCTCCTTACCAGTAATAGGTCCGAGGTTCAAACTAGTCAATTCCCTAAAAAACACGCTCAGAGCGTCGTTGCGCGAAAGTGGTAGGGAGACACGACTTACAACAAACAGACACCACGCAGAATGTTAGAACATCTTCTCTGGTTACCAGGACTCATTTCGAAGCGGGGCTCATTACTGAAGACAATGCTACCCCAGTCCATGGGATTCGAGACGCCAATGAACAACGAAGACGTGTCTGGAGATACGTGGATAACAGTGGTATACCGACGTTACGGTCACCCGCCATGGGGCCGACAACCACGAGTGCTGATCTGGACTGCCATCTGCCACTTCATTTCATCGCAGAAACCCTTTGGTTCTCATCGACGGCTTCGTTACAGCACAGCATGACATCGCAGAAACCCTTTGGTTCTCATCTACGGCTTCGTTACAGCACAGCATGACATCCTATGCCCCATTCTGTTACCCTTTATGGCAAGCCACCATCGGCTACATTCCAGCAAGATAATGTCCGTCTACGCACGGCGAGAGTTTCTGCCTCATGCTTTCTAAATACTGCCTCGGCCACCAGATTTGCCCCGTCTCTCCCCAATGTGGAGCATTATGGGCAGGGTCCTCGAACTAGCTTCGTTGGAGCAGATCTGATACACCAGTTGGTCAGAATCTGGCATGAAGACCTGCAGGAGGACACCCAACAACTCTATCAATCAATACCAAGCCGAATAACTGCTTCAATAATGAGCAGAGGTTGACCCTCGAGTTACTGAATTGCTCAATTTGTGCCGCTGTTTAAATTATGCAGTTTTCCTGAAATTGCAGTCATTTGTTTGAACATATGCGTCAGAACTATCTTGTCCCACTATTTCCATTTAATTCGGATGATTAATTCATGGTGCACCGCTGTTTATGTCAGAGTGTATTTGTATGTGATGACATATTAAAATTGTGACTGAGTGATGTTGAAGCCATGTGATACTACCTTTTTTCCTACTGTGAAGTGAACAATTTTACATTTCTGAACATTATAGCAAGTGGCAGCAAATCTCTGTACTGCTTTGGAATTTTACCACGATTTAACTGAATATTTGTCTAGCTTTTTTCAGACAGTGCTTCAGGTAGCTCAGTTGTCTGTGAAGAGTGCAAGATTGCTGTAAATACTTTCCGCCAGTTTACCAGTGTACAGTACAACATGAACCGCAACGGATCCAACACACTTCTCAGTCTACATTGCGTTCGTTTACTGCTGTGAGTGCTTTCGGCCAACAGACAAAATTGAGGCAGCTGCAGCGCTGTAATCGATGTGATACTGTAGAATTAGCGATGAATTCCACAAATCCAAGAGTAAAGAAAACAAGTAGACAACGTACTGGGTGCTTATGATTAAACTGCCAATCTATATATGGTTCTCGGGCGAGACGCCGGATGTCATAGTGAAAACTCCACAATATTTCATCAGCGCAACTGGCCGACATCTTCAGGTGCGACGAACACAGTGCTAAGGTATGTTTTTTTTATTGTCATTTTACATCTTACATAAGGTGGGCTGGCAGCGGCAACATTACGCCGCTCTTCAGCTACAGGTAGTACAAGGAGAAAAGAATGAAGACAGAATTAACAGAACATACTAATGCATGACTAGAACCCCCTATTTATGCCAGTCTTAGGAAGGAAGTGCGCATGCGTGGAGGCGCCAAATTCGATGGCCAATAGCGACGATATCAACCGATAGCTGGAAGGACAGCAACGCCACCTACAGGATGAAGAACCAAGAAGAGAGATGTACTGAACACGGACGCTACACTCGTCTCGAGCAACCAGAGGTCTGCAGTGGCCGAACATTGTCTCAGTACAGGCCATTGTATGAATTATCAACACACCAAAATTCTCGCGTCGACGAGTTCGTACTGGGACAGTGTTATTAAGGAAGCAGTGGAAATACGTAGCTCGACGAATCTTGTAAACAGAGACACGGGCTTTCAGCTCAGTACAGCTTGGGATCCAGCAGTGGCCATACTGAAGTGGCATCGAGCAGGGAGGAGTACTATTGGTCATACGACGGATGACGATTCGCCAGCAGCATAAATATTCTGTTGGCAACGGCAGGATGGTCACGCGCCAACGCGGATGCGCATTTTTGCTTGCGGCTTCCGACAGAGATCGCTGGGGCGGCCGATGGCAGCGCAGAGCAGCGGCGGCAGCCTCCACGCGTGCCGAAGTCTTTGGTTTATCATCCTGTAGGTGACGTTGCTGTCCTTCCAGCTATCGGTTGATATCGTCGCTATTGGCCATCGCCTCCACGCATGCGCACTTCCTGCCTAAGACTGGCATAAATAGGGGGCTCTGATCTTGCCTTAGCATCTCCGGCGGTACTCCGCAAGGTAACCGCCCTTCGATTGTGCCATTCCAGCACTAATCGAAGTGCTAGGTTTTTTCAGGTGCCAGCCCGCCAGCCCGCCAGCGCGCCAGCCAGCCAGCCAGCCGAGCAGAGCCGCAGCGGTCCAGCAGCAGCAGCAGCGGTCCCGGTCCCGGCCAGCAGCAGCGGTCCAGCCGGCAGCAGCAGCAGCAGCAGCAGCTGCGGCGTTCCTGCCACCCGCCGTCGCCGTCGCCGTCGCCGTCAGCGCCAGCAGCATGGGACTCTGGTCTTCGTCCATCTTCGTCTTCCTCCGTCTTCGTCTTCCTTCGTCTTCGTCTGTCCCCAGTTTTTGTCCTTTCTTTTTCGTCCTGTGCGTTTTTGTTTCTCCCTGTCGTCACGTCCGCCCCTACCACCACAGCCATCGTTTATACTTCCCCCTCCGCCACCACCACCACCATAACATGGTGTGCCCAGTCACATCCCCCTCTTTCCATCCCGCCTCTTCTCACTCTCCCTTCGCCCTCGCTCTTTGTCGCTTCTTCCTCCTGCTCCTCTCCCTCTGATCCTTTCCCCCCACTCCCCCGGCCTGTCACTGCTGCTCCAGCTAGGGTGGTGGCCCGTCGGGCCACTGCCCATGCCCAACTGTCCCCATCGTCTTCGCCGTCATCGCCACCACCGTCGCCGTCGCCGTCGCCTTCACCGTCACCATCTCCGGCGCCGACTGCTGCGTCCACGCTGGGACCTGCCCCTTCCCACCACCTCCCTATAGCTCCCGTCCCTCATATCACCACCCACCCTTCTGCCGCCGTTAAACGCCCTAGTGGCACCACCACCTCCTCCGCTCCCAAAAAGGCCCCGCCTCGTCCTCCTTCCCCCCTCCCAGAATGCCATGGATGTCTCCCCGCCTGGCCCTGCTCCCTCCGCCTCCTCCTCCTCCTCCTCCCCCCCTCTTTATACAAATACCTCCTCTCCCGTCCTGATCCTTCCCTTCTCGAGGCCTGGAATCTCTCCCTCCTCCTCTGCCAACACTTCCCTGGTGCCCACATCTCTCTCCTCACTCCCAGACGGGATTCCGTTCTCATCTCCTCCCCCAGCCCAACCCTCCATACTGACATCCTCTCCCGCCTCCCCATCACCCGTTTTGGCCCCAACACCTCCCTCACCCCTGCTCCTTCTCCGTCTCCTACACACCAACCCCAACCCCCGTGTCGCCTGCCGACCCTCACCGCCGTGATCACTCAGCTTAGCCCGATGATCACGGAGGAGGAGGTGTTGGTGGAGCTCAAGGCGCATCCCACGCTGGAGGTGCGGGCAGTCTGCCGCATTTTCAACTCGGCCGGCCCCACCCGCCTTATGCGGGTTTTCTCCGAGGACGCCCCCTCCATTGACCGTGCTCTCCTCTTCAACCAGCGCTACAAGGTCGACCCCTCCTGTTCCCCTCCTCAATCCCTGCGCTGCCAGAGGTGTCTGTGCTATAATGCACACCCAACAGTCGAGTGCCACGAGGCCCCCACCTGCCCGCATTGTAGGCAAGCGCACTTCCTCTGGCAGTGCCCTAACCTTCAATACCCTCCCTCCTGCAATACCTGCAATCTCCCCCATCCCACCTACTCCCAAAAGTGTAAAGCCCAACCCCCTCCGACCACTCCTGAACTCACCGTCCCTGTCCGTCCTCTAGACGCCCCCACCCCTTCCGGCAATTCCCTTGGCCCACCCCCTACCGCAGAGGACATCATCAGATTCCTGACCATCGTCCTTCAGAATGTTCATCCTTTTCAGCGCCCCCACACTCTCCAACAGATATCCCTCGCTGCCCGTTCCATTTTCCAACCCAAAATGTACGCCACATACTCCAACAACCAGGCCCATTTCACCTTCTCCCGTCTCGACACCCTTGTCTAAATCCCTGACATGGTGCGACAGCACCGTATCCTTTTCAACAATATCCGCTCCCTTCCCGCCAACAGGAACCTCTTCCTGCACACCCTTGCCAACCACCACGTGGATGCCTTCCTCCTCAATGAAACCTTCCTCCAACCCCACCACACCATCCACACTTCGCCCTATCTCCTCCACCGCTCCGATAATCCCCTCCCAATTGCGCGTGGCGGAGTTGCCATTGGTCACCACCGCCAGATCCCCGTTCAGCTCCAACCTCTCCTTCCCGACCCCACCGAACACCTGATCCTTAGTCTCTTCTTCCCCGGCCTTACCGTTACCTGCGCCACCATCTAAGTCCGCCCTAACACCCCTATTCCTTTCGACTTCCTCTCCCACATTGACCGTACCTTCTCCTCCTATGTGATCGCCGCCGACCTCAACATCCATAGTCGTTCCGCCGCCCAGTTACGGCGGTGGCATCGGTTCCTCTCCTCCCTTCATGGCGACCTCATCCCCATCCCCCAGCACACCCGTCCCGAATCCAACTCCACTCCTGATGTTATCCTTTCCTCCCCCGCATAATGGTGGATGTCCTGGAGCCTATTGGTAGCGACCATCTCCCTGTCCTCCTCACTGTTTCAGACGGTCGTCGCCCCCGCCCCGACCCTCGCCATGACCCTCCCCCTAAGTACGTCCATGACTATTCCTGTGCCAACTGGAATGCCTACCGGGATAACCTTTCCACCCCGGTCGATAGCCACGACTTCACCTACCACCACCCTGACGATGTAACCCATGCCACCTCCTTTCTCCAGCAGGCCTTGTCTGAGGCCGTGGAGGCCCACATCCCTACTGTCGCCATCCACCCCCACCGTCCTACCTTACCCCCACAGGCCGTCCTCCTCCTCCCTGAATCCAGCCGTCTCTACCGTGCCTTCCTCCGCACACGTGACCCGGACACAATCCGACGCCACCGGCAACTCCAGCGACACATTCATAATTTGCTCACGGCTAAGAAACGCCGGGACTGGCGACAGACATGCACCCATTTAAATGCTACCCTACCAATCAACTCGTCCAAGTTCTGGTCAGCCTTCCGTCGCCTTACCGGAACTAAACCCTCCCCCTACTATCCTCTTCTCCATGATGATCACCCCTTCCCTGACACCCTTAGTAAGGCCAATCACTTTGCCTCCTACCTCTCCGATGTGTTTTCCATCCCCGATGATCCCCAGTTCGATTACTCCCTCTTCCCAGATGTCCGCGATCGAACTGACACCTCTGTCCCTCCCCTCGCACCTGGTTTCCAGTACTTGGACAACATTGCACACACAGAACTCATTGCCCCTATCACTACACAGGATCTCATTACTACACTCCGCACAAAACGCACAACCGCTCCTGGTCACGATCATGTCACCTACCGTCACCTTCCTGAAGCTCCTGTCGCTTTCCTCTCCACTCTGGCCAGGCTCTACAATGTAGTCCTGTCCACCGGTTACTACCCCGACCTGTGGAAAACCTCCCATATCCTGATGTTCCTGAAACCTGGCAAACCGCCGTCCACTGTCTCCTCCAACCGTCCCATCAGCCTTACCTCGGTCTTCAGCAAGGTCCTGGAATCTATCCTCACCCGACGCATCCACCAGTATCTCCGCCAGTACCGCCTCCTTCCCGTTACCCAGTGTGGCTTTCGGCCGTCCTTCTCTTCCGACGACCTTCTCCTTCACCTCACTCATCTCCTTTCCAAACAGCTTAATTCCTGAAACTTCCTGGCAGATTAAAACTGTGTGCCCGACCGAGACTCGAACTCGGGCCTTTGCCTTTCGCGGGCAAGTGCTCTACCATCTGAGCTACCGAAGCACGACTCACGCCCGGTACTCACAGCTTTACTTCTGCCAGTATCTCGTCTCCTACCTTCCAAACTTTACTTCGGCAAAGGCCCGAGTTCGAGTCTCGGTCGGGCACACAGTTTTAATCTGCCAGGAAGTTTCATATCAGCGCACACTCCGCTGCAGAGTGAAAATCTCATTCAGCTTAATTCCTGTCGCTCCGCAATCTTCCTCTTCTGGACCTCGAACGTGCTTATGACCGCGTATGGCATTCCGGTCTCCTCTTCAAGCTCCAAACCTTCGCCCTTCCCATTAACTACGTCCATCTGATGGGTTCCTTTCCCTCCCACCGTCCTTCCTACGTCACCATCCATAACACAGATTCCTACACCTTTTTCCCCTCTGCTGGTGTGCCTCAAGGCTCCGTCCTCTCCCCCCTTCTGTACCTTTTGTATACGGCGGACATGCCGCCGCCGTCACCCCCCGTCCACCTCCTCCAGTTTGCCAATGACACTGCCTTCCTTGCCATTGCCCCCACCCTGCAGTGCTCCCAACAACTTCTCCAATCCCATCTTGACCGGTTCACTGCTTGGTACAACCAGTGGTTGCTCAAGGTCAGTCCCTCCAAAACCCAGGCGATCATTGTAGGCAAAACCACCCCTTCCTTCCGCCTCCTTGATTTCTATCTCACCATCTATGGCCGCCTCACTCCCACCCTTAAGTACCTTGGCGTCACCCTGGACTGTCGCCTCTCCTGGACTCCCCATCTCTGGACACTCCAAGCCAAGGCACGCTCCCAACTCCGTCTCCTCAAGCTCCTTTCCGGCTGTACGTGGGGTCTGGACCCCTCCACCATCCTCCACACCTATAAATCCCTCATCCGCCCTATCCTTTGTTATGCCCATCCAGCCTGGATCTCCGCCCCCTACCTTTTATAAATCCCTCCAAATCCTTGAACGCCATGCTCTCCGCCTCGCCTATCGCATCCGTCTCCCCTCCCCCACATGGATCCTGTATGATCTCATCCCCTTCCCCCACCTCCTCCTTTTCCTTGAAAGGATTCAGATCCTGTACACCTCCCGCAAACTCGATCCTCCTCATCCGCTTGTCTCACCCGTCCTCTCCCACCCCCGCCCGCTGCCGCACCTGTATTCCCACGTCCCACCTGGTCTCCATCTCTCCGCCCTCCTTACCCCCTCCCGAGGTGGCTTCCGCCAGCTCCCCCTCCCTGATGGGTCCTCCTCCCCTCCATCTACCCCTCCTACCAACTTTGATCCTCCCTCCCTCTTCCTGTATCTGTTCATTTGGGCACCCTCCGTCCCTCCTCCCCTTCTCCCCACTCCTCCCCCAGGCCTCCCCTCCCCTGTCCTTCTACTCCTCCTCTCATCTCCTCAGCGATTGGCATCTTTGTTCTTCCCTCTCCACCCTCTCCACCCCCCGTCATCCTTCTTCCCCTCTTGGCAGGTCCCCGGACTCGCACACGCTACGTGGACTTTTGTGCGCCAGAGATCATCGCCATCAGTGTCTCGTGTGTGTGATGTCGTTTTGTGTTGTTAGTGTCCGCCGTCACGCTTCTACGTTCACTTGTGCCGTCGGATTCATCAGTGTTATGTGCGCCGTGTCAACGTGTTTTCAGTGTCGTTATCGTCGAGTGTGAACGGCTCCGTGTTTTTTGTGTGTCTGTGACGACTATTTTTTGCCCGGCACTATGTTCATTTTAATTCTCCGTTATTGTACTGTTATTGTCAACATTATGGCTGAAGAGCGGCGTAGCATGCCGCTGCCAGCCTACCTGATTGTTCAGGTGTTAAAATAACAATAAAGAAAAAAAAACTTGCCTTATCAGTGTGTTCGTCGCACCTGAAGATGTCGGCCAGTTGCGCTGATGAAATATTGTGGAGTTTTCACTATGACATCCGACGTCTCGCCCGAGAACCATATGTACAACATGTCCGTCGGGAAAGCCTCAAGCAACTTAAACTGCCAATGTTCTGAGGGCCGCACTGTGGGCAGTATACACCACAGGACGTCGAAACATCGTAGATACGCTCGTGGAGTATGCTGAAAAAAAATCATAGTTCCACCTTCTGCCACGAGGTGAAAATATGGCGCTGTAAGCATTCAGAATTTGGTGTGCGTGCAGGAGAAGTGAAGGAAAGCCCCAACGCAAGATAACGTTGGATCTGGCCCGTTTATTAGGATATACTCATAAGCTTCAGAATTTCTTCAGTATTGTCTCCCGACTGAACAACATGCTCTATCGAGAGCATAACACGGCCGACAGTTCCTAAGAGTATATCCAGAGTTGTCAGACTAATATATTGTCATGCCCACTTGGCTATCCACGCAGTCTAATGTGCTCCTTCCCGAGCGGGAAGGCCTGCCGGTCCCCGGCACAAATCCATCCGGTGGATTAGTGTCAAGGTTCGGTGTGCTGGCCAGCTTGTGGATGGTTTTTACGGCGGTTTTTCATCTGCCTCGGCGAATGCGGGCTGGTTCCCCTTATTCCACCTCAGTTACACTATGTCTGTGATTGCTGCGCAAACACTGTCTCCATGTATGCATAAACCTACCTCGCAAACATCTGGGGTTACACGTGTCTGGTATGAGACGTTTACAGGGGTGGGGAGGGGGCGAGGGGGAGGGGGGAGGGGGGGTCCACTGGGGGTCGAACTGTCGAACTGCACAATAACCCTGGGTGTGATGTGGGGCGGCGGTGGGGTGGGGGGACTGCTGTGGCCTGTTATGGGGCTGTGAACCACTGAGGGTTATGGTGGGACGAAGACTCTCTGTCGTTTGTAGGTCCCTGGTTCAGTACACAATACAATACACACAATATATTGTCCTATACTATCCTTCAGATCAGGAACGGTCTGGATACATCCGTGATAGACCCGATCTTTCAGATATACCCACAACCAGAAGTCATACGGATTTAAGTCGGGGATCTGGAAGACCACACATATTGAACGGCTTACAGATGATGCAGTTGTTACCGAATGTTTCACAAAGCTTCGCCGACAAACGACATGTTGTGTTGCCCCATCTTGCATGAAAATAGTGGCGTGGATGCCATTGCGTTCTTGCAGAGCTGGAATCACACACTAGAAGAGCCATATAACGTGCAGATATCACTGTAGACCTAAAAGGCCTGCGAGGTGTCATCTCCTCGTGGAAAAACAGGCCTGTAATGACGGAGCTTGCGAAACACACGACACAGTCACATAATCCGAGTGAAGTGGATGTTCCAGAATAACATGTGGTGAAGCAGAGCACCATATGGGACAGTTCTAGCGTTCAAGGCACTGTACAGAATAAAATGAGCCTTGTCCGTCCTAAGATTATTCCCCAGCCATGTCTCATCCATTTCCACGTGTGTCAGAAAATGAAAGGCAATGCCACGACGTTGTAACGTATGTTGGGGCTTTATTTGGTTCCAAATTTTGATTCTCCTAGAATGCGAACTGTTGACCTGGGCAGAGACAATTGTGACACAGTTCGAGCTCTGGCTGTAAGATTTTTGGCATGTTTTGCATCGTCGGCTTTACCTACAACACGTCAATGAACGACCCAACAGTATCTCATTATACACTACTGGAAATAGAAAAAAGAACACATTGACACCGGTGTGTCAGACCCACCATACTTGCTCCGGACACTGCGAGAGGGCTGTACAAGCAATGATCACACGCACGGCACAGCAGACACACCAGGAACCGCGGTGTTGGCCGTCGAATGGCGCTAGCTGCGCAGCATTTGTGCACCGCCGCCGTCAGTGTCAGCCAGTTTGCCGTGGCATACGGAGCTCCATCGCAGTCTTTAACACTGGTAGCATGCCGCGACAGCGTGGACGTGAACCGTATGTGCAGTTGACGGACTTTGAGCGAGGGCGTATAGTGGGCATGCGGGAGGCCGGGTGGACGTACCGCCGAATTGCTCAACACGTGGGGCGTGAGGTCTCCACAGTACATCGATGTTGTCGCCAGTGGTCGGCGGAAGGTGCACGTGCCCGTCGACCTGGGACCGGACCGCAGCGACGCACGGATGCACGCCAAGGCCGTAGGATCCTACGCAGTGCCGTAGGGGACCGCACCGCCACTTCCCAGCAAATTAGGGACACTGTTGCTCCTGGGATATCGGCGAGGACCATTCGCAACCGTCTCCATGAAGCTGGGCTACGGTCCCGCACACCGTTAGGCCGTCTTCCGCTCACGCCCCAACATCGTGCAGCCCGCCTCCAGTGGTGTCGCGACAGGCGTGAATGGAGGGACGAATGGAGACGTGTCGTCTTCAGCGATGAGAGTCGCTTCTGCCTTGGTGCCAATGATGGTCGTATGCGTGTTTGGCGCCGTGCAGGTGAGCGCCACAATCAGGACTGCATACGACCGAGGCACACAGGGCCAACACCCGGCATTATGGTGTGGGGAGCGATCTCCTACACTGGCCGTACACCACTGGTGATCGTCGAGGGGACACTGAATAGTGCACGGTACATCCAAACCGTCATCGAACCCATCGTTCTACCATTCCTAGACCGGCAAGGGAACTTGCTGTTCCAACAGGACAATGCACGTCCGCATGTATCCCGTGCCACCCAACATGCTCTAGAAGGTGTAAGTCAACTACCCTGGCCAGCAAGATCTCCGGATCTGTCCCCCATTGAGCATGTTTGGGACTGGATGAAGCGTCGTCTCACGCGGTCTGCACGTCCAGCACGAACGCTGGTCCAACTGAGGCGCCAGGTGGAAATGGCATGGCAAGCCGTTCCACAGGACTACATCCAGCATCTCTACGATCGTCTCCATGGGAGAATAGCAGCCTGCATTGCTGCGAAAGGTGGATATACACTGTACTAGTACCGACATTGTGCATGCTCTGTTGCCTGTGTCTATGTGCCTGTGGTTCTGTCAGTGTGATCATGTGATGTATCTGACCCCAGGAATGTGTCAATAAAGTTTCCCCTTCCTGGGACAATGAATTCACGGTGTTCTTATTTCAATTTCCAGGAGTGTAAGTGTTGAACATTTTGTGAAGACGCGTAAGTATTTAGGTGTAATAATACTAGGAAGCAATATAATTTGGGAAGATCGTGTAAAACAAAAGTCAGGAAAGGCGATCGCAAATTCGTACACAAGTCGCCCTTGCGACCAGTTCTCCAGCCGCAGTGCTAGAGTTCCTATGAATCGTCCCGGAGACGCACTGCAATAATCCGTTCATCAAAAGAATACACCTGATGTAGACATTGCACTACGTATTCCTCCGCGTTTGCTGGAACATCGTTGGATTTCCGTTTCACGTGGGACTGCAGCCAAGCTGTCTCGAGTACTATCAAGTACGATAATAAGGGCACGTTTTGTGCTGTGCTTTACTGGCACATCGACTTAGCGACATCGACTTAGCGATGATACGGGACAACAGCTTTACCGGCGCATTTAACGTACACAGCACTGGCCGGTCAGATGGTACAGCTAGCCTGCAGTGACGTGGCAGGTTGCAGTTCACACGTAAAAAGAGACGAGCATGGGGGCAATACAGCTTCGAATGTCACTTAATTTTTAAGCAGAATGAAATAATACACTGCAAATCTCCCACGATACGCTTCTTAGACGACTAGACGAAAACCACAACAAGTTATCGTTTTTAGCTAACTTACTACTGTATTTAAAAACAAGAATGATGAAAATTCTGATTTAACCACGGGGTAACTTTTCTGCGTAAGGTGTGTGTAACGTAAGAATTGGAGGATTTCACCGTATAGTTAAATATTGAAGCCACCGAAGGTATTACTTACGGTCAGTCGTCTGGTAATCTCTTAGCTCCTTCCTTATCCGAAGCCGGCCGCGGTGGTCTAGCGGTTCTAGGCGCTCAGTCCGGAGCCGTGCTGCTGCTACAGTCGCAGGTTCGAATCCTGCCTCGGGCATGGATGTGTGTGATGTCCTTAGGTTAGTTAGGTTTAAGTAGTTCTAAGTTCTAGGGGACTGATGACCAGAGATGTTAAGTCCCATAGTGCTAAGAGCCATTTGAACCTTATCCGAATCTGGGAGATACATTTGTCTCAGGGAAAAATATAATTAAAAGACCTAAAAAAAAAAAAATACATTTCAGTTCTGGAAGTTCTAAGAACCCTACCACAACAAAGGTCAAAAATTAATTATGATTGTAATGTTGCTCACGCTGCTAAATATTGCATTTTCGGGCCACAACAAAGTTATATTATGTGGCAGGTGTCATTAGAGCACAGTTAATAAAGTCATTCCTTGAAATAATGGATAAACTAGGCACTCATCTTTTCGTGTTTCGCACGCTGGTCTCGTTGTGAACTCATGGCTCAATCGTCGAAAATCAAGGTAGTGGTGATTCCAAGCTCGGATGCAAAGAGGCCTAGTTGTTATTCTGCGATATTCAAAAGTTTTATAGACGTGTTTCATAAACCATTCCTGAAGATTAAACTTTTGCAAGTTAGGACAATGGTGATGTAAAAAGGATTCAGCACTCCGAATTTAAGTTACACTTCTTTTTTACTACTTTTGTTGCAATATCACGTAACTCGTTCCAAAACATCACTTCACAATACAAAACATACTTGAAAATATCTTCCTCACTGTTATAAAGTTCACATTTCATAAACTGACTACAATTTGCGTCTTTTTAACATGACGACCGAAGCTTGACTCTCTAATAACCGCTTACGCGCCCAAAAATCAGAGTTACAAGTACGTCAAAGATAATAGTGACAAAAGAAAGAATACACATAATAATAACACTGCAGTATATACATATCGACGCATCGAAGTATCTCTACATTAATGAAATCAAATCTGAATGTTGTCACAGAAATATGTTCACTATTTTACAGAAACACAGTAGAATATTGCTGGTATCGAGAGGTTGAGGTGAGGTGCCGTAATGGTTACGCAATTCAAGTACCATTACAAAGTGTCACCTGCTACGTTAATAACGAACCTGTCGACAACAGAACCACGAAGTCAACCGGGTGACACATTTTCTCCTCTTCTGTTATCACGTGCCGTTCTGTATCCCGCCAGCGTTCGGCAGTAATGTGTGGAAAAGCCGCGTGCGTCAGTTCCGGTACATCTGGCAGCAAAACGGTCTTGTTACTTCTCGGTCCAAATCCCGCACCTTGTCTCGAGATCAGTTCTGTTGGGTTCATATTGTGATTGTACAGTGGCAAATGTAAAAATGCAGCATTTGTATGATGTGCTCGATGCTGTGAAAACGATTGTTTCTCATGTTTCTACGATACTTATCTACGTCTGTGGTATAAAACGGTGGACGTAGTCCAAATAAAGAGGTTTTGGTTTTTCATTTTTGCGTTAAAAATTAAATTGTTATGTTTTGTTAATTTAAACCACTTTTATGAACAGTCTTTCATTAAAAAAATCGATAACTAAGAATTTTTATTTCTAAATGGACACAGGAATTTCAAGTCCAATATGTAATTAGAAACAAGAAGACGTCCATTATTCATAATAAAATGATGACGAGTTTTATAATTACGAGATGAAGGTATTTCAAATTGAATGGAAGAAAAAAAAGTGATAGTGGAGAGATTTGAACCAATGCATATATGGTCTATGTGGAATGGTTTTCAAATGCATTATATACAACACTAGGAAAACTTGTAAGTAGGCTGTTTATGTTTTCTTATTGGCAACGTTACGTAGCGCTCTGTATGAAAATCACTGGCTGTGCTGTGTGCAGTCTGTGGCTAGTTTGCATTGTTGTCTGCCATTGTAGTGTTGGGCAGCGGCAGCTGGATGTGAACAGCGCGTAGCGTTGCGCAGTTGGACGTGAGCCGCCAGCAGTGGTGGATGTGGGGAGAGAGATGGCGGAGTTTTGGAATTTGTAATACTGGATATCATGAAGTGCTATATATATTATGACTATTAAGGTAAATACATTGTTCGTTCTCTATCAAAATCTTTCATTTGCTAACTATGCCTATCAGTAGTTAGTGCCTTCCGTAGTTTGAATCTTTTATTTAGCTGGCAGTAGTGGCGCTCGCTGTATTGCAGTAGTTCGAGTAACGAAGATTTGTGTGAGGTAAGTGATTTGTGAAAGGTATAGGTTAATGTTAGTCAGGGCCATTCTTTTGTAGGGATTATTGAGAGTCAGATTGCGTTGCGCTAAAAATATTGTGTCAGTTCAAGCACAGTCATGTAAAATTGTTCAAAGGGGACGTTTCAAACTTCAAAGCCGATTATCTCCGTAAAACCGGCCGGAGTGGCAGAGTGGTTCTAGGCGCCTCAGTCTGGAACCGCGCGACCGCTACGGTCGCAGGTTCAAATCCTACCTCGGGCATGGATGTGCGTGATGTCCTTAGGATAGTTAGGTTTAAGTAGTTCTAAGTTCTAGGGGACTGATGACCTCAGATGTTGTCCCATAATGCTCAGAGCCATTTGAACCATTTATCTCCGTAAATTTATAATAACATTAAAAACCGCCTATCTCTCGGCACTTTCGTTCCACGCGCGTGTTTCACTACGGAACAGGAAGCAGCCTCAGCCATTTTCATACTGCGCGTTAACAGTGCGACAATCAGAGCACAACACTACAGAGCCTGTGACTGTACACGATTTTTGAAATGAAAACTACGTAGCTAAAGCGTGATTACGAAAGACGTTGATGGCTGTTAATACATTTGAACGTCTTAAAGTCTCATGTAACGTAACTTAGTAATGTTGTTGTTGTGGTCTTCAGTCCTGAGACTGGTTTGATGCAGCTCTCCATGCTACTCTATCCTATGCAATCTTCTTCATCTCCCAGTACTTACTGCAACCTACATCCTTCTGAATCTGCTTAGTGTATTCATCTCTTGTTCTCCCTCTACCATTTTTATCCTCCACGCTGCCCTCCAGTACTAAATTACTGATCCCTTGATGCCTCAGAACTCTTCTGTAGCACCACATTTCGAAAGCTTCTATTCTCTTCTTGTCCAAACTAGTTATCGTCCATGTTTCACTTCCATGCATGGCTACACTCCATACAAATACTTTCAGAAACGACTTCCTGGCACTTAAATCAATACTCGGTGTTAACAAATTTCTGTTCTTCAGAAACGCTTTCCCTGCCATTGCCAGTCTACATTTTATATCCTCTCTACTTCGACCATCATCAGTTATTTTGCTCCCCAAATAGCAAAACTCCTTTACTACTTTAAGTGTCTCATTTCCTAATCTAATTCCCTCAGCATCACCCGACTTAATTCGACTACATTCCATTATCCTCTTTTTGCTTTCGGTGATGTTCATCTTATATCTTCCTTTCAAGACACTGTCCATTCCGTTCAACTGCTCTTCCAAGTCCTTTGCTGTCTCTGACAGAATTACAATGTCATCGGCGAACCTCAAAGTTTTATTTCTTCTCCATGGATTTTAATACCTACTCCGAATTTTTCTTTTGTTTCCTTCACTGCTTGCTCAATATACAGATTGAATAACATTGGGGAGACGCTACAACCATGTCTCACTCCCTTCCCAACCACTGCTTCCCCTTCATGTCCCTCGACTCTTATAACTGCCATCTGCTTTCTGTACAAATTGTAAATAGCCCTTCGCTCCCTGTATTTTACCCCTGCCACCTTCAGAACTTGAAAGAGAGTATTCCAGCCAACATTGTCAAAAGCTTTCTCTAAGTCTACAAATGCTAGAAACGTAGGTTTTCCTTTCCTTAATCTAGCTTCTAAGATAAGTCGTAGGGGCAGTATTGCCTCACATGTTCCAATATTTCTACGGAATTCAAACTGGTCTTCCTCGAGGTCGGCTTCTACCAGTTTTTCCATTCGTCTGTAAAGAATTCGCGTTAGAATTTTGCATCCGTGACTTATTAAACTGATAGTTCGGTAATTTTCACACATGTTAACACCTGCTTTCTTTGGGATTGGAATTATTATATTCTTCTTGAAGTCTGAGGGTATTTCGCCAGTCTCATACATCTTGCTCACCAGATGGTAGAGTTTTGTCAGGACTGGCTCTCCCAAGGCCGTCAGTAGTTCTAATGGAATGTTGTCTACTCCCTGGTCCTTGTTTCGGCTAAGGTCTTTCAGTGCTCTGTTAAACTATTCACGCAGTATCATATCTCCCATTTCATCTTCATCTACATCCTCTTCCATTTCCATAATATTGTCCTCAAGTACACCACCCTTGTGTAGACCCTCTATATACTCCTTCCACCTTTCTGCTTTCCCTTCTTTGCTTACAACTGGGTTTCCATCAAATCTCTTGATATTCATACAAGTGGTTCTCTTTTCTCCAAAGGTTTCTTTAATTTTCCTGTTGGCAGTATATACCTTACCCCTAGTGAGCTAATCCTCTACATCCTTACATTTGTCCTCTAGCCATCCCTCCTTAGCCATTTCGCACTTCCTGTCGATCTCATTTTTCAGATGTTTGTATTCCTTTTTGCCTGCTGCATTTACTGCATTTTTTATATTTTCTCCTTTCATCAATTAAATTTAGTAATAATATATCTAATGCACATGTAGGCCATACTTCTAAGGTCGTAACAACACCAGTGAACGTGTGCTACGGCTGCTGACCAATCATCGCGCCACTGTTTGTTTACATCAGGTTTATCCTTATGATGAATGCATTATAACACCGTAACATGTCGCTATAGTCCATAGGAAAATGTAACAGACATACTTAGGAAACTTCAATGGGAATCTTTACAAGACAGACAATATTAAAGGTATCCATAATTAAAGTTACATTTTAGAAACGCTGTAGAAAGGGAACCACTCCTCAGAATAACGTCACATTTGAACTGCGTACTACTGAAGCAGAGGGAAGCGCCATGGAACAAAATATTTTAACGAAAATTTTGCCAATAGATGGTGCTGTAAGCGTCTTAACGTAAATGAGTTCAGCTGCAATACGACTTCCATGGTTTGAGCTGCACGTTACACAATCTCTAGTGTTCAAGTCGGCCTGTCAACGGTTGGGGCACTGTTAAAGTGCGCGTCATTTATGACGGCGGCCGAGTTTAGGTTCGTTCTGCGCATCTGACGTCACAAAACACAGTCAGCCAACAGAGAACGACGTTGCCAAAGCTCGACTGCAGTGCAGAGCACGGACTAGTGTCTTCAGTTTTAGAAACGTTCAGTCATAAATAAAGTAATTGAACAAAAGCAGTGTCTTGATAGCAGACTTTCTTTTATAGAAAGTTTGGAAAAAGCATTCTTTATACCAATTGCTTCAAATTCTATTAATTAATTAAACCTAACAAGCAATAAGCCTCCTAATTCAGGCGATAGCAAGGAAAGGTGTGTATCATTCTCACTAACCGCTTTTTCTTAATAAAGAACAGCGGTAATTGTTTATTTCGTATTGTACTTCGCCGAAGCGTGAGTAATTCATAATCATACCAACAGTGTTTGTCGGTATTTGCGTGATATTTTAAAGTCCTCAGGGAGACATGTTAAATGACTAGCTGCGTTAGCGTAATGGTTAATGTGCATGGCTGCTAAGTGAAAGGTTCTGAGTTCAAACCTTGATCGGTGCTTGATAATTTCTTTATTTAAAAACAGTGTCGAAGTGTCTTACTTCATGAATTTTATTCGATTGAATGTAATTTTTTGAAATTTCTAGTGGCAACCAAAATCGACAATACGGAAAGTATACGCTATGGACTTTTACCTCTGCAAACTTCAAAATTTCGTGCAATGGTTTACTACAGCTAATGCTGCATAATAACTGCGTTGAACATCGAAACAAAATTACGTCATTTATGGGGGGGAAGGTATCAGTCAAGAAGATGGGTAAAAATCAAATTTTTGGGCCAAATAGTTTTTGTGAAATCGAATGATAAATTGTGTCAAAGCAGTCGAAACACCGTGTGTCTGCTCAGGCGAGCAGTGCAGTGATGACAAAATCGCGCACAGCGCGGAATGCGGGGAGCACGTCTCTGTAGCAGCGAAAGGGTTAATGCGGCCGCGGTGGCTTTACTTCATAAAGTGCGCGCTCCCCCCTAAACGTAAATTTGCGAACTATACTATGGCGCTGCTTCTCTTGGCGCGTAGAACTGGCAACGCAGCAATCTACCGCGTCTGGGCGGGCATGCGCCAGCCGCCAAGATAAAAGAATTGGACTATAGTTAGGTAAGTACACCCACCACGGCCAGATCGTACGGCACCGGATTGGAGAATAGGCTTTTAATTGTGCTGATGCGAAAAAGTCGCATAAGAAAGAAACTGACGTCGGTTTTTAATTTTCCACGGGCCAGAAATCGCATAAGAAGCAAAATAGCATCGGTTTCTAATTCTCGTGACACTGGTGCAACGGACGTTCAAAATGCTGTCACAAGTCGTAATCGGGATAAGCATGTTCCACAACATACCGGAGTGCCTCGGGGGTCACGTTCAGAATGCGTTACGCAGTGTGTCCCTGCAGTTCAGCCACTTTCGCCATTGGAGCACTGACCACACACAACATTTTCCAGATAGCCCCACTGCCGGAAGTCACACGGATTAACTTCAGTTGATCTGGACGGAAAGGCTGTAGGGAAATGACGGGCGATAATTCCAGCATTTCGGAAACGCCTCTACAGCAGCTTCACTGTCTGGGCAATGAGGGAAAGAGCGCCACTTTCCATAAAAGTGGTCCCAATCACACATATACACTGTTCAAGGTGAGAATGACGTTGGCGCTCAAAAGACTGTCATAGCGTTTACCAGTGACCGTAAGGGTAAGAGGACCTGCAGAACTCATCTCCACGAAAAAATATGGCCCTACGCGAAACGATGCCGTGAACCCGCACCGCACAATCATCTACGCAGAATAAAGTCGTACCTGTTGATGAGTGCGCGGATTTTCTGTTGCCCACATTCGGCTGAGTTGGGAATGGACTTCGTATGTCAACAGAATGTTCCATGGCCATCCTTGTCTACTTCCATGAGAGTGAACGTATTTGTTGCTCGCAGGTCAGCAGAAAGCAACTCCTGAACATGTTTGATTTGTATGGATGGCAATGCAGAATGTTTCGTAGGATGTTATGCACCGTGCTCGCAGGCATATCCAACGCTCAGGTAATTCTCCGTACGCTGCATGTTTGTACTCCACCTCTCGATCCTTCCTGCAATGCAATTGATCAGAATTTCGTTTTTTTTCTTTTCTTCCATGACGTTTCCTGCTGCGTCAATAATATGCAGTTCAAATTTGAAGTCGTTCTGACCAGTGGATCTCGTTCTACAGCGCTTTCAAATTGGAACTTCTATTGTGGACACTCTGTACATCTCATGAAACCATTTCGCGTAAATTTAGGGACCTGATTGATTGACATTTCATAGAGTACAATAGGGATATATATATATATATATATATATATATATATATATATATATATATGAATATATTTGAAATATGTCTGCTTGTGTCTGTATGTGTGGATGGATATGTGTGTGTGTGCGAGTGTATACCTGTCCTTTTTTCCCCCTAAGGTAAGTCTTTCCGCTCCCGGGATTGGAATGACTCCTTACCCTCTCCCTTAAAACCCACATCCTTTCGTCTTTCCCTCTCCTTCCCTCTTTCCTGATGAGGCAACAGTTTGTTGCGAAAGCTTGAATTTTGTGTGTATATTTGTGTTTGTTTGTGTGTCTATCGACCTGCCAGCGCTTTTGTTTGGTAAGTCTCATCATCTTTCTTTTTAGATATATATATATATATATATATATATATATATATATATATATGTGTGTGTGTGTGTGTGTGTGTGTGTGTGTGTGTGTGTATGGGAAATACACAGTTAAATATTTCTTCATTTGACACTGCGATAACTAACCTTTATCGCCAAACGAATTAAAAGACTTGTAATATGAGGTTCACCATTGCGCAACACAATAATCTTAATGTTGATTTGAATAAGTTATAAAGTTAAAAGGATACAAGCCTCTTTTCACAATGGTTATCTTTCCCGACTACAATCTTGAATTTAAATTTACAGCTTATCTGAAACCAAGTCAGAATTTCTTCAACACTTCTTATAAATTCAGTCTCAAACTTCCCACTACAATTCTTAAATTTTCTTTGAGTTATCAAGAACTTCTTTTTAAATTATTGTTTCAACAGACAACTTGTGTTTCTAGGCAGCTCTAAAAGCCACAAACGGAAAATAAATAATGGACTACCGCAGGGATCTGTTTTAGCCCCATCACTATTCAATTTATACATTAATGATTTAGCAACCACAACATCTATGCTGATGACATAGCACTGCCAGCACAGATCAGTAATTTCGAAGATGGTAAACGAATTCTTACAGAGGATCTGGAGAAGTTGTCAACTTTCTTTAAGACCTGGAGATTGATCGCAAGCGCATCAAAAACTGAAGTCTCTTGTTTCCACCTAGCGAATCGTGCTGCGAAATACAAAACCAAGAGTTCTGCTAAATGGACAAACGTTGAGGTACAATCCTTTCCCAAAATATCTCGGAATCACTCTAGATAGAACCCTGAGCTACAAAGAGCGCGTCATCTCGTGGTCGTGCGGTAGCGTTCTCGCTTCCCACGCCCGGGTTCCCGGGTTCGATTCCCGGCGGGGTCAGGGATTTTCTCTGCCTCGTGATGGCTGGGTGTTGTGTGCTGTCCTTAGGTTAGTTAGGTTTAAGTAGTTCTAAGTTCTAGGGGACTGATGACCATAGATGTTAAGTCCCATAGTGCTCAGAGCCATTTGAACTATTTTTGAAAGAGCGCGTCACCAAGCTTTCTCGTAAAGTTGCTGCAAGGAACAACATACTTCATAAGGTCAGTGGTACAACCTGGGGAATCTCTGCTGACTGTCTGCGTTTAATTGGCATCAGTCTTGTGTACTCTGCTGCCGAGTACTGTGCACCTGTCAGGTTGGAAAGTGTACATGTGAAGAAGGTAGATACAAAACTTAACGACACAATGCGCTGCATTACTGGTTCCATCAAATCAACCCCGAGCCACTGGTTACCTGTACTGAGTCACATCCCTCCACCTCACTTTAGGCGGAAACAAGCTCTTGTGAGGAAGGCCAAGAAAATATCTGCATCACACTCTCTACCACTGCTCGAGGAATTATGTCATCTGCCACAGCAACAATTGCGATCAAGGAGACCGGCAAGTGTTACTGCAGGACAACTCATCGCGGATGTTTTTGATCTAAATGAAAGCTGGAAGCGTGAATGGTCAACAAAAACATTGGGAACAAGAGCCCATCACCTTGATCGCACAAAGAAACCAAAAGGTTTGGACCTACCGAGTAACCTCTGGTGCCGCCTCAACAGGTTAAGGACTGGACACGGTTGTTGTAGCTACTTCAGGTACAAATGGGGCCGGATCAGTTCACCAATGTGTGAATGTAATCAAGAAGCGCAGACAATTGAACATCTAGTACAACGCTGTACACTTCATTCATAGCCTGGAATTCCCGATGACTGGTTCACTCTGACACCCAGCTTAATTAATTGGTTGAAAAACGCGGACTTCATGGTTTAATCTTACATGTGTATTGTATAAAATCGCTTGTCTTATATCAACTGTATATTGTATAAAATCACCATACTTTTGAATAAATAGACAACTTGAAACTACAGCAAAAATTTATTTATAATACATAACGGCATACAGAACTGTCATGAGCTACAGTTTTAGGATCTTAACATTCATTCACGCAGTGATTTCAACTAGACTTCTAATGTATGGGATCTCATAAATGAGTTTTCGTTTATTCATGAAAATAGTTGCACTGCCTTTGATGCTAATAAACTCCTCTACAATGTAAACATACATTCCCGTTTATATGACGTTTACTTACAAATGCGTTAGAGCTGTGATGGTTGGTCTCTCTGTTCCAAGAGTGTTACGAGTAAGATACACTCCTGGAAATGGAAAAAAGAACACATTGACACCGGTGTGTCAGACCCACCATACTTGCTCCGGACACTGCGAGAGGGCTGTACAAGCAATGATCACACGCACGGCACAGCGGACACACCAGGAACCGCGGTGTTGGCCGTCGAATGGCGCTAGCTGCGCAGCATTTGTGCACCGCCGCCGTCAGTGTCAGCCAGTTTGCCGTGGCATACGGACCTCCATCGCAGTCTTTAACACTGGTAGCATGCCGCGACAGCGTGGACGTGAACCGTATGTGCAGTTGACGGACTTTGAGCGAGGGCGTATAGTGGGCATGCGGGAGGCCGGGTGGACGTACCGCCGAATTGCTCAACACGTGGGGCGTGAGGTCTCCACAGTACATCGATGTTGTCGCCAGTGGTCGGCGGAAGGTGCACGTGCCCGTCGACCTGGGACCGGACCGCAGCGACGCACGGATGCACGCCAAGACCGTAGGATCCTACGCAGTGCCGTAGGGGACCGCACCGCCACTTCCCAGCAAATTAGGGACACTGTTGCTCCTGGGGTATCGGCGAGGACCATTCGCAACCGTCTCCACGAAGCTGGGCTACGGTCCCGCACACCGTTAGGCCGTCTTCCGCTCACGCCCCAACATCGTGCAGCCCGCCTCCAGTGGTGTCGCGACAGGCGTGAATGGAGGGACGAATGGAGACGTGTCGTCTTCAGCGATGAGAGTCGCTTCTGCCTTGGTGCCAATGATGGTCGTATGCGTGTTTGGCGCCGTGCAGGTGAGCGCCACAATCAGGACTGCATACGACCGAGGCACACAGGGCCAACACCCGGCATCATGGTGTGGGGAGCGATCTCCTACACTGGCCGTACACCACTGGTGATCGTCGAGGGGACACTGAATAGTGCACGGTACATCCAAACCGTCATCGAACCCATCGTTCTACCATTCCTAGACCGGCAAGGGAACTTGCTGTTCCAACAGGACAATGCACGTCCGCATGTATCCCGTGCCACCCAACGTGCTCTAGAAGGTGTAAGTCAACTACCCTGGCCAGCAAGATCTCCGGATCTGTCCCCCATTGAGCATGTTTGGGACTGGATGAAGCGTCGTCTCACGCGGTCTGCACGTCCAGCACGAACGCTGGTCCAACTGAGGCGCCAGGTGGAAATGGCATGGCAAGCCGTTCCACAGGACTACATCCAGCATCTCTACGATCGTCTCCATGGGAGAATAGCAGCCTGCATTGCTGCGAAAGGTGGATATACACTGTACTAGTGCCGACATTGTGCATGCTCTGTTGCCTGTGTCTATGTGTCTGTGGTTCTGTCAGTGTGATCATGTGGTGTATCTGACCCCAGGAATGTGTCAATAAAGTTTCCCCTTCCTGGGACAATGAATTCACGGTGTTCTTATTTCAATTTCCAGGAGTGTATTTCGCGGTAGAACATCGTTCCTGTAGTAAAACTTCAAGGCAGATATATATGTGGACAATTCGAGCGAATTATTTGGCCACCCAAATCACCCGACATGAATTCTATCGAACATTTATGGGACATAACCGAGAGGTCAGTTCGTGCACAAAATCCTGCACCGGCAACACTTTCGCAATTGCGGACGGCTATAGAGGCAGGGAAATTCAAACGACTTGTTGAGTCCATACCACGTCTAGTTGTTGCACTACGGCGGGCAAAAAAAGGTGTGACACGATATTAGGAGCTATGACATGATGGTTCAAATGGCTCTGAGCACTATGGGACTTAACATCTGAGGTCATCAGTCCCCTACAACTTAGAACTACTTCAACCAAACTACCCTAAGGACATCACACACACCCATGGCCGAGGCAGGATTCGAACCTGCGACCGTAGCGGTCGCGCGGTTCCAGACTGTAGCGCCTACAACCGCTCGGCCACTCCGGCCACCTTATGCCATGACTTTTGTCACTTGAGTGTAATTCACTGCCTCAGCTTCAAATTTGCAGTTTCATTCTTGCAAATGTATGAAAAAATCTAGTGGTCCAAGTTGGAGATTTTAAAACAAAAGTGCGATAAAAACTAAATAAGGGGTTCTTCAGAAGGAAACTTTCGGACTGATACCAGATGTGTCGGGAAATCAGTCGAGAAGAACAGATTGTCCTTAAGGGGCTCCGGAACGCCCTATACTTGCAATGTTAAAATAACGCTTATAAATTACATCTTTCCTCACAAAGTATTTGAGGTAGGAAGTTGAACTTTTTACAGATTATTTATTGGAATATGGGGTACAACTTAACACAGGGATTTTACAAAATTTTAGTTCAGTTATTAAAGATGATTTTTTTTCAATTGTAATGAAAATTCACAACATTTTCTTGCAATTTTTTATTTATATATTCAAAAATATACAGATTTTTGGAAAAAGGCTGTGTTAAATTATGCAGAAGGTACTGTGTAACATTTACTGAAAGTTTGAAACAAATATGTTTGCAAGATCCTTAGAAAACATGTAATTAGTATGAGAAAATAAAAGTTTTGGGAATCGAGCGACAAAGATTGGATTAACTTTTTAGTGCATTCCAGGTCCATAGGATGGATTATCTTCATCCTCTGCAAACTCCTCCTCCAGCTTCCTCTTGTTCCTCCTCCTGTTTACTCTTGCTTGTATTTCTAGACTCTTTACAGCCCTGTCTGCAGCCCGAAGGCGTTCCTTGTCTAAAGCATGCATCGCTCGTACCATGTTAGAACCTATCTTCATTCCCATATTTCTAAATACCTTGCACCTTACAATGTTGCCATCATTGAAAGTCGCAACAGCATCATACACACCAAAGTGAAGTGTTTCTATTCCAACAAATACAGTCTTGGGGATTCTCGACCATATAACACTATTTACACTTTCATTGGGGTTTTGAGTTTTTCCGTGAATACACTTTTTCAAAAGTTCAGGTGCTGCTACGTCTCTGAAAATAGGTTTTATCACCTCCATTATTGCATGAGGCAGACTATGCTTATGAGTGTACACTTCACCAGTTAGCAATCCTTTGTTATATTTACACCAACTGTCTTCTTCTTTGGGACACAAGCTATGTTGGGGATTTTCATCGTCTTTATTGTTTACAGTAATAACACATACCTTTGGCTTTCCAACATTTCTCCTTTTCTTAAAAGCCTTAAGAGGATTTCTAATAACTTTACTTTTACTCATTATTATACTTCAACAAAACAGAGACTCAAGAAACAGAATTAATTACGAATATTTTCGAGATAACGACAGAGTAAATAAACATGAAACAATCGACAATCACACCAGCGATATATATTGAACCATCACAGGTTAGCCACAACACATACTTTACCTCACATCACTAAAATGTACCTGATGAACACGGACGTTAATAATAACACCATTTGACAGCAGTTTAACAACGCCACAGTGGGTCACGCCCATGTAGAACACATTTCAAAAAAAATTTAAAAATAGTTGTAGTCTTCGGAATTGAATAAATTATATATCTATTAAAAGGTAATAGTCTGCAGATTCAGAAAACGCAAAAAAGTAAAAATTGAACTTCTCATGATTTGGAGCCTTTCCGGAGCCCCTTAAGAGAGGATTCCGGAAGAAAGCAGTCTGAATTGGATCTGGTAAGGAGTAAATGAAAGTTTAAGTGACTAAGTTTCGTAGAATAACAAAGGAATTACACAGGAAGTGACAGGCGAAAGCCACTTTCGGATTGCAAGAAATTGAGTTAATAATAGTACGTATGCAAAAAGTGAAGCACCTCTTGCTTACGATGAAATTATCGTGTTGCGATGCTCAGGAAAAGAACATCCCAAATAAAACGGCGTCTTCAGATTTCGCTACTGGGAATATTGCACACTGGAGCACCGCATAACGGAGGCTTCACTGGTGTGTTGTTTCTGCAGCTGTTTATTACGCCAACAAGTTAATGCCATTATTAGAATAGCTGTAGCGTTGTAGATTTAATATTCAAGCTCTGCCGATCAAACGTCAAGCAAGACTCGCATCTAACGTAGCCGGCAGGGCATAGAAAATTAAGTCCCCGTAGCTTTGACTGCTCAGCTTGAACAATCGCCTGAAGCTAATTTAACCACTAAACTACGCTCTGTGGCATCTGCGCTCTTGGCTGCTGTTTTATAACGTTAGCTCCACAGCGGTGCATACTTCCGACGTGTGGTTACGAGGCAAATTTTGTTAGAGCTGACGATTCTGATCGTGCTGTGACTTTAACGCCTGTTATTTCTGTTACATTTTGTTCGAATTTTGTTTAAAAAAGGTAAAGCGAATTTTTGTTGTTCCTAAAGAATTGTATTTATTCTTCTACACCAATGCTATTCCCTTCAAAATAGTACCAATTGCCTGTTATACACTTATTCCAGCGCTTCTTCCATCTCCCGAAACACTTCTGGAACTCGGTCTTTGAACCAGTTTAACTCTGTAAGCGATGCGCTTTTAATCTACATCTAATACAAACCTTAAAAACTTTCTTTATTCTTAGGAACAGAAGAGCAGTCACGTGGGACTATGTGTGGCGAATATTGAGGCTAGGGCATGAGTGCAATATTGATTTTGGCGAAAAATTGCCGAATAAGTGACCGAGAGTGGGCAGGCGCGTTATCGTGCTGCAAAAGCCGCGAATCGTTTCGACACGAATCAGGGTGTTTATTTCGGATTACTTGAGGCAAACGGTGTTGGACTTGTAAGTAGCGCTCCTTACTGATCGTTCGACATAGGGCACCATGCTGATAAAATCGAGAAACACAGCGAGCGTAACATTCACATTCACAGTACTTGTCGATATTTTTATCAGTCTTGACGATCCAGAATGCTTCTACTGGGGCGGCAGGACCTTAATTTCCACGTCATACACGTAGCTCCATGTTTCAGCACACGTTCCAGTAGATCTGCATAGTCGTAGAAGTCAACTAGCGATTCCTGAACAACTTGAATTTCTCACTCTGTTCCACATTCAAGAAGTTTGAAACAAATTTAGATGTCACTTGTTTCGTATGCAAAATAACGGAAAATTTTCATATAATGAGAAAACTGAATTGTGACATTACCAGTGATTTTTATATTGTAATTTGGTGATTCCTCATAATAACTATTGCTTCTACTTTTTCCACGATTCTGTCGTTTGATGGTGTGCTGGGGCGTCTAGTGCATTCGTCATCTTCGAAAATGGTTATACTACCCGTAATCCGTTAGTCACGTTAAAAGCAATATTAACCATTTCTGAAAAGTTGCTAGACTTTACACTGCTGAGGCAGGCAGAACACTATGACCACTCCCCACCGCGATATTGTACGCTGCCTGATGGCGGTGAGAATACGTGAAACGGTAAGAGAAGTATATGAGCGAAGAAGAGAGGAATGGGGAATCATTCTAGCAACGAGCAGGGGCGCAAATGCGGAAATCTGCCGCGCGGGGGAGCCGCGGGGTCTTAGGCGCCTTGCCACGGTTCGCGCGGCTCCCCCCGCCGGAGGTTCGAGTCCTCCCTCGGGCATGGCTGTGTGTGTTGTGCATAGCGTAAGTTACTTTAAGCTAGGTTAGGTAGTGTGAAACGCCCTGCTAAACCCGCAGGACAGGACAGGACAGGACAGGTAATTTAAAATCGGCTGAAAGCCAATAACTTAAAACTCAAACCAAAATCAGAAATTTAAAAGGTAGAAGGCCTTATCTTAGTTGCTTAATTAGGCTGTAGACCAAATCAATCTGACGCCTTAAGGGCAAAACAACCTTAATTTAAAAATAGGCGCCGGCCGGAGTGGCCGATCGGTTCTAGACCGCGCCACCGCAACGGTCGCAGGTTCGAATCCTGCCTCGGGCATGGATGTGTGTGACGTTCTTAGGTTCGTTAGGTTTAAGTAGTTCTAAGTTCTAGGGGACTGATGACCTCAGAAGTTAAGTCCCATAGTGCTCAGAGCCATTTGAACCTGTACCCACAAAGGCCCGTACAGGAGCTGCGACATGCGGTCGTGCATTATCTTGCTAAAATGTAGGGTTTCGCAGGGATCAAACGAAGGGTAGGACCACGGGTCGTAACACATCTGAAATGTGCCGTCCACTGTTCAAATTGCCTTCAGTGCGAACAAGAGGTGACCGAGACCTGTAACCAATGGCACCCCATACCATCACGCCAGCTGATATGCCAGTATGCCGATGACGAATACACGCTTCCGATGTGCGTTCGCCGCGATGTGGCCAAAAACGGATGCGACCATCATGTTGCTGTAAACAGGACCTGGATTGATCCGAAAAAATGACGTTTTGCCATTCGTTCACCCAGGTTCGTCGTTGAGTACATCATCGCAGGCGCTCCTTTCGTGATGCTGCGTCAAGGGTAACCGCGGCTATGGTCTCCGAGCTGATAGTCCGTACTGCTGCAAACGCCGTCGAACTGTTCGTGCAGATGGTTGTTGTGTTGCAAACGTCCCCATCTGTTGACTCAGGGATCGAGACGTGACTGCACGATCCGTTACAACCATGTGGATAAGATGCCTGTCATCTCGACTGCTATTGATACGAGGCCGTTGGGATCCAGCACGGCGTTCCGTATTAACCTCCTGAACCCACTCATTCCGTATTCTGCTAACAGTCATTGGATCTCGAGCAACGCGAGCAGCAATGTCGCGTTACGATAAAACGCAATCGCGATAGCCTACAATCCGACCTTTATCGAAGTCGGAAACGTGATGGTACGCATTTCTCCTCCTTACACGAGCCATCACAACGACGTTTCACCAGGCAACGCCGGTCAAGTGCTGTTTGTGTATGAGAAATCGGTTGGAAACTTCCCTCATGTCAGCACGTTGTAGGTATCGCCACCGGCGCCAACCTTGTGTGAATGCTCTGAAAAGCTAAACATTTGCATAGCATCTTCTTCCTGACGGTTAAATCTCGTGCCTGTAGCACGTCATCTTCGTGGTGTACCTATTTTAATGATCAGTAGTGTGTATTCCGCCCGACCAGCACACAAAAGGGAATTGAATGTAACAACGTAGAAAGTATTGGCGCCCACAACCAATCATACATGGAGCTGTCAAACTACACACCGTGCTGGACAGCAAGAAGTGTGTGTGTGTGTGTGGTTTGAGGTTTTCGGGCGCTAAACAGCGTGGTCATCAGCGCCCAAACGCATAGAAACAGGAACACATGTAGTGAAGGGACGAATACGGACAGCGAACAAGGAGAACGGCTAAAAGACACAGGCCTGACGCAGTTCCAAAATCGTCACATGCAGAGGCAAAACAAGAGGAGAAGAAACGCACTAAAAAGGAAAGGAAACACAAGGAAAAGAGAACAGAAATCGAAGTGAAACAAGTAGGTAGTCGCGACTGGCGGACCTCTTACCTAAAGCCTGGGTGAGCCAGTCACCCAGCAGCACATTAAAATCCTCTCCCTAAAATCCGAGGCAACAAATTGGACAGGACACAAAACCGTAAGACCTTAACCACAGTCGTTGCGTCGTCTTGCAAAATAGAGGGCAAATCCGGTGGCAAGGAAACCACCGCCCTCTGGTCAGAGAATGAAGGACAGTCAAGTAAAATGTGGCGGACAGTAATCTGGACGCCACAAGCACTGCAGATTGGGGGGTCCTCCCGCCGGAGTAAAAAACCGTGCGTTAAGGGACTGTGCCCGATGCGGAGGCGAGTGAGGAGAACCTCATCCCGCCTGCATGACTGGTAGGACGTACGCCATGGCCGCGTGGTGGCCTTGACCAGACGAGGAAAATATACATCAATGGCCAGGGCAGGTAACCAGGACGTTAACGGTCACAAGGCAGAAGATTCCGCCGGCGCACTCCAATTCCAAATAACTAAGTTCAGTGAAACTCCACTGGGTGGAGGGTGCCTAAAATTTATCAACTTGAAAACACACGTTCTTACTCACGGGAATGTCCCAACAGCTGGCAACGAAATCCAAACCACACAATGTGAATAATCGTGACTTAATGGTAGATTGAGTCAAAACTGAAGTTTTGTGTCTAGGACGGTGAGCCACGGACCTCGTAGCAATGGGAACAGCACCGCACGCTACGACTGCGCGTGGACGCCGCCAGCAGCCCCGGCCAAACCACACCCCGTGAGGAGCTCCTGGCTGTTCCACGCCAACCGACCGACTGCGCAGGCTCACAAGGGAACCTCCCCATCGCACCCCCCTCAGATTTAGTTGGCACAGTGGATAGGCCTTGAAAAACTGAACACAGATCAGTCGAGAAAACAGGAAGAAGTTGTGTGGAACTATGAAAAAATAAGCAAAATATACAAACTGAGTAGTCCATGCCCAAGATACGCAACATCAAGGAGAGTACGAACTCAGGAGCGCCGTGGTCCTGTGGTTAGCGTGAGCAGCTGCGGAGAGAGAGGTCCTTGGTTCAAGTCTACCCTCGAGCGAAAAGTTTAGTTACTTTATTTTTGCGAAGTTATGATCTGTCCGTTCGTTCATTGACGTCTCTGTTCACTGAAATAAGTTTAGTGTCTGTGTTTTGTGACCGCACCCCAAAACCGTGCGATTAGTAGACGAAAGGGCGTGCCTCTCCAATGGGAACTGAAAACATTTGATCCAGGAAAACACGTCTGATATATTCTATACGACACTGGTGACGGCATGTGCGTCACATGACAGGAATATGCTGTCGACCCACCTAACTTCCACACTTGCCGAATGGGTAAAAGATTCTTCTGCCTTGCCCGATTTAGGTTTTCTTGTGGATGTGATAGTCACTCCCAAAAAAGTGATGAAAACATAAGAGTGTGTCACATAAACTGCAACAAATGAATGCAACACTTTCACAGTCGCACAGTTTTCTCTGTGCTCTGTCAAAACATATGTTTTTAACGTTTTCAAATTTTTCCGTGTGTAGACCGTCAAATCCTGCATATGTCCAAGCAAATCTGCATATGTCCAAGCAAATCTGAACATTTCCTGGAAGTTTCGAGAGGGAAATTGATTATGTGTGAGTGCCTGAACTCTGATAATTGTCTGAAAATAAACATTTAAACTTTTTACTGGAGGGAAGACTTGAATCAACGACCTCTTGTTCCGCAGCCACTCACGCTAACCACGGGACCACGGCGCTCCTGTGCCCAGGCCATCCTTGATGTTGCCTATGCTACCCATGGACTACTCAGTTTGTATATTTTACTAATTTTTTTCGTAGTTCCACACAACTTCTTCCTGTTTTCTCGATTGATCTGTGTTCAGTTTTTCAAGGCCTATCCACTGTGCCAAATTATAACTAAATCTGAGGGGGGTGCGATGGGGAGGTTCTCTTGTCAAGAAACGTTGAAATGACCAAATATACATTCCTGGAAATGGAAAGAAGAACACATTGACACCGGTGTGTCAGACCCACCATACTTGCTCCGGACACTGCGAGAGGGCTGTACAAGCAATGATCACACGCACGGCACAGCGGACACACCAGGAACCGCGGTGTTGGCCGTCGAATGGCGCTAGCTGCGCAGCATTTGTGCACCGCCGCCGTCAGTGTCAGCCAGTTTGCCGTGGCATACGGAGCTCCATCGCAGTCTTTAACACTGGTAGCATGCCGCGACAGCGTGGACGTGAACCGTATGTGCAGTTGACGGACTTTGAGCGAGGGCGTATAGTGGGCATGCGGGAGGCCGGGTGGACGTACCGCCGAATTGCTCAACACGTGGGGCGTGAGGTCTCCACAGTATATCGATGTTGTCGCCAGTGGTCGGCGGAAGGTGCACGTGCCCGTCGACCTGGCACCGGACCGCAGCGACGCACGGATGCACGCCAAGACCGTAGGATCCTACGCAGTGCCGTAGGGGACCGCACCGCCACTTCCCAGCAAATTAGGGACACTGTTGCTCCTGGGGTATCGGCGAGGACCATTCGCAGCCGTCTCCATGAAGCTGGGCTACGGTCCCGCACACCGTTAGGCCGTCTTCCGCTCACGCCCCAACATCGTGCAGCCCGCCTCCAGTGGTGTCGCGACAGGCGTGAATGGAGGGGCGAATGGAGACGTGTCGTCTTCAGCGATGAGAGTCGCTTCTGCCTCGGTGCCAATGATGGTCGTATGCGTGTTTGGCGCCGTGCAGGTGAGCGCCACAATCAGGACTGCATACGACCGAGGCACACAGGGCCAACACCCGGCATCATGGTGTGGGGAGCGATCTCCTACACTGGCCGTACACCACTGGTGATCGTCGAGGGGACACTGAATAGTGCACGGTACATCCAAACCGTCATCGAACCCATCGTTCTACCATTCCTAGACCGGCAAGGGAACTTGCTGTTCCAACAGGACAATGCACGTCCGCATGTATCCCGTGCCACCCAACGTGCTCTAGAAGGTGTAAGTCAACTACCCTGGCCAGCAAGATGTCCGGATGTGTCCCCCATTGAGCATGTTTGGGACTGGATGAAGCGTCGTCTCACGCGGTCTGCACGTCCAGCACGAACGCTGGTCCAACTGAGGCGCCAGGTGGAAATCGCATGGCAAGCCGTTCCACAGGACTACATCCAGCATCTCTACGATCGTCTCCATGGGAGAATAGCAGCCTGCATTGCTGCGAAAGGTGGATATACACTGTACTAGTGCCGACATTGTGCATGCTCTGTTGCCTGTGTCTATGTGCCTGTGGTTCTGTCAGTGTGATCATGTGATGTATCTGACCCCAGGAATGTGTCAATAAAGTTTCCCCTTCCTGGGACAATGAATTCACGGTGTTCTTATTTCAATTTCCAGGAGTGTACGTCGGCCGATGTGGCAACCAACCGAACGACCAACGAATGGTCGTCCCGCTCCATTATCCCTCTGTCGGACAGTTCACGTGCGTCGCCAGCGGTCGGCGCTCACTGGCTGTCGGCGCCTCACCGGCGCTCCGTCCCCGACTTCACTGGCGCTGCTGGTGCGTCCCGAACTTGACTCCATAGACACACGGCGACCCGGAAATACTATCGGTCGCTCCAGAGACGGCACGACAAAGCTCTTATCGATACACACTGCTGCTGCCGCCCACGGGCAAGTAAGGCAGTGATGCCAGTAAATGGAATAAGAAAAGGAGGCGGCAGTACAGTAACAGAAGATGACAAACAATAAATGGCCTGAACACGAGCTGTGCGCGGCTCATAATGTGTGCTCTGCCAGCTGTGCTACCCACGCACAACTCACGACTCGTCCTCACAGCTTTATTTCTTCCAGTACCCCGTCTCCTACCTCCTTTCGTTCATACGTAGTTCCAAAACTGGTTACAGTTTTCCGACTGGTGAGATAGAAACGATGACTGGATACTTACTTTGAAAAGCGAGAATTTCAAGTCGAACGGCTACACAAAACTGCGGAGCAAACATGTTTCAGAAGCGTTGCACAAATATTTTAACGAGTCGAGAGTTGGGCTGTACTGAAATTAACATTCATGTTATGTATTGTGCCTGACAAAAAAGAGAAGCACCCAGAAGGCACGGTCGAATATCAATGTCACTTCATACATGTACACACCACCAGTGGGTATGTACATGATGAGAGCTGCGATTGTCTGTGACAAGTACAACAGCCACCAGAATGCATCAGCGCTGTTCGTCTTTATTGTTCAAATGGCTCTGACCACCATGGGACTTAACTTCTCCTAGAACTTAGAGCTACTTAAACCTAACTAACCTAAGGACATCACACACGTTCATGTCCGAGGCAGGATTCGAACCTGCGACCGTAGCGGTCGCGCGGTTCCAGACTGTAGCGCCTACAACCGTTCGTCCACCCCGGCCGGCTTTTATTGTTCTTAGCACTACTGGTAGCATATACAGGGTGTTACAAAAAGGTACAGCCAAACTTTCAGGAAACATTCCTCACACACAAATAAAGAAAAGATGCTATGTGGACATGTGTCCGGAAACGCCCAATTTCCATGTTAGAGCTCATTTTAGTTCTTCCACCTGCGCTCAATGGAGCACGTTATCATGATTTCATACGGGATACTCTACCTGTGCTCCTAGAACATGTGCCTTTACAAGTACGACACAACATGTGGTTCATGCACGATGGAGCTCCTGCACATTTCAGTCGAGGTGTTCGTACGCTTCTCAACAACAGATTCGGTGACCGATGGATTGGTAGAGGCGGACCAATTCCGTGGCCTCCACGCTCTCCTGACCTCAACCCTCTTGACTTTCATTTATGGGGGCATTTGAAGGCTCTTGACTACGCAACCCCAGTACCAAATGTAGAGACTCTTCGTGCTCGTATTGTGGACGGCTGCGATACAATACGCCATTCTCCAGGGCTGCATCAGCGCATCAGGGATTCCATCCGACGGAGGGTGGATGCACGTATGCTCGCCAACGGAGGACATTTTGAACATTTCCTGTAACAAAGTGTTTGAAGTCACGCTGGTACGTTCTGTTGCTGTGTGTTTCCATTCCATGATTAATGTGATTTGAAAAGAAGTAATAAAATGAGCTCTAACATGGAAAGTAAGCGTTTCCGGACACATGTCCACATAACATATTTTCTTTCTTTGTGTGTGAGGAATATTTCCTGAAAGTTTGGCCGTACCTTTTTGTAACACCCTGTATAAGGGAAGTAGAGAGTGTCAAATATTTGAGTGATCACTGTGGAAGTGCTTTTTGTTACGAATTTTTGTGTTTTCAATACAACTCCACGTCAAATCCCATCCAAATGTTTACTTTGTGCGTTTCAAGTCTTTTATTTAGCACAATACTACATTCTAAGGCAGATATTGCATACACACACTTCAGCAACATCTATTCCACTTGGACGAAGAGGGCAGCCATTTTTAGTGGATAACGAAGATGTGGCGAGAGAGGTCCAGAGATTATGTAGTATTCAGGACCATCCGAGGACCTTAAAAAGATTGGAAGCTAAGAGAAACACGTCACAGTTCGTGGAAGAAATAACAGTAATGAAGTGCAGACTGTATTCGTTCTATCACAAGAACTGCAGTTAGGTAACTTGCTGTACGTGACGATTACATTACAAGGTGCGTCATCCTCAGGTATGCATTTTAGAGCCCACGTTTAGTGGACATTATTTCTCGTTTTTTTTCCACACTACCACTTCTGAAAGCTACCAGCCCTACACTCTTAGCAACACAAGAACCGGTACATGTATTCCACTGTCAGAGGCATCAGAACGATTTTCGTTTATGACTTTCGACTCGTTCGTTTCCGGTACAGAGTTCCTTAGTTCAAATTAATACATTTATCGTTCCCCATCACCCTAGAAAGTCTGTAACATCATCACGCAATTACCCCCTGTATACGCACATTTACAGACTCCCTCGCCTGTAACTTTGACACTCTGTAGTCTCGTTGTGTGACGTTTCCGGGCATGGGTTCCTATTCAAAATACGATGTAGTCACTCCGCCCTAAAAGCCCTAGAAGTCTGTAACGGGAATTTCCGACCACCCTGTATATATACACGATATTAGGCAGGTTAATCACTTCTTTGGCTCTCAATATATATACACTCCTGGAAATTGAAATAAGAACACCGTGAATTCATTGTCCCAGGAAGGGGAAACTTTATTGACACATTCCTGGGGTCAGATACATCACATGATCACACTGACAGAACCACAGGCACATAGACACAGGCAACAGAGCATGCACAATGTCGGCACTAGTACAGTGTATATCCACCTTTCGCAGCAATGCAGGCTGCTATTCTCCCATGGAGACGATCGTAGAGATGCTGGATGTAGTCCTGTGGAACGGCTTGCCATGCCATTTCCACCTGGCGCCTCAGTTGGACCAGCGTTCGTGCTGGACGTGCAGACCGCGTGAGACGACGCTTCATCCAGTCCCAAACATGCTCAATGGGGGACAGATTCGGAGATCTTGCTGGCCAGGGGAGTTGACTTACACCTTCTAGAGCACGTTGGGTGGCACGGGATACATGCGGACGTGCATTGTCCTGTTGGAACAGCAAGTTCCCTTGCCGGTCTAGGAATGGTAGAACGATGGGTTCGATGACGGTTTGGATGTACCGTGCACTATTCAGTGTCCCCTCGACGATCACCAGTGGTGTACGGCCAGTGTAGGAGATCGCTCCCCACACCATGATGCCGGGTGTTGGCCCTGTGTGCCTCGGTCGTATGCAGTCCTGATTGTGGCGCTCACCTGCACGGCGCCAAACAAGCATACGACCATCATTGGCACCAAGGCAGAAGCGACTCTCATCGCTGAAGACGACACGTCTCCATTCGTCCCTCCATTCACGCCTGTCGCGACACCACTGGAGGCGGGCTGCACGATGTTGGGGCGTGAGCGGAAGACGGCCTAACGGTGTGCGGAACCGTAGCCCAGCTTCATGGAGACGGTTGCGAATGGTCCTCGCCGATACCCCAGGAGCAACAGTGTCCCTAATTTGCTGGGAAGTGGCGGTGCGGTCCCCTACGGCACTGCGTAGGATCCTACGGTCTTGGCGTGCATCCGTGCGTCGCTGCGGTCCGGTCCCAGGTCGACGGGCACGTGCACCTTCCGCCGACCACTGGCGACAACATCGATGTAGTGTGGAGACCTCACGCCCCACGTGTTGAGCAATTCGGCGGTACGTCCACCCGGCCTCCCGCATGCCCACTATACGCCCTCGCTCAAAGTCCGTCAACTGCACATACGGTTCACGTCCACGCTGTCGCGGCATGCTACCAGTGTTAAAGACTGCGATGGAGCTCCGTATGCCACGGCAAACTGGCTGACACTGACGGCGGCGGTGCACAAATGCTGCGCAGCTAGCGCCATTCGACGGCCAACACCGCGGTTCCTGGTGTGTCCGCTGTGCCGTGCGTGTGATCATTGCTTGTACAGCCCTCTCGCAGTGTCCGGAGCAAGTATGGTGGGTCTGACACACCGGTGTCAATGTGTTCTTTTTTCCATTTCCAGGAATATATATATATATATATATATATATATATATATATATATATATATATATATATATATATATATATATACTGTAGTTGTACATATAAGTTTGGATGTAGCTGTATTGCGTTAATGTACTGGTGGATATTGTGTGGTATGACTCCTGTAGTTGATAGTATAATTGGTATAATGTCAACTTTATCCTGATGCCACATGTCCTTGACTTCCTCAGCCAGTTGGATGTATTTTTCAATTTTTTCTCCTATTTTCTTCTGTATATTTGTTGTGTTGGGTATGGATATTTCGATTAGTTGTATTAATTTCTTCTTTTTATTGGTGAGTATGATGTCAGGTTTGTTATGTGGTGTTGTTTTATCTGTTATAATGGTTCTGTTCCAGTACAATTTGTATTCATCATTCTCCAGTAATTTTTGTGGTGCATACTAGTATGTGGAACGTGTTGTTTTATTAGTTTATGTTGTATGGCTAGTTGTTGATGTATTATTTTTGCTACATTGCCATGTCTTCTGGGGTATTCTGTATTTGCTAGTATTGTACATCCACTTGTGATCTATTGTTTCAATTTGTTGTTTGCAAAGTCTGCATTTATCTGTTGTGGTATTGGTATCTTTAATAATATGCTTGCTGTAATATCTGGTGTTTATTCTTTGATCCTGTATTGCAATCATGAATCCTTACGTCTCACTGTATATATTGCCTTTTCTTAGCCATGTGTTGGATGCGTCTTGATCGATGTGTGGCTGTGTTAGATGATACGGATGCTTGCCATGTAGGGTTTTCTTTTTCCAATTTACTTTCTTCGTATCTGTTGATGTTATGTGATCTAAAGGGTTGTAGAAGTGATTATGAAATTGCAGTGGTGTAGCCGATGTATTTATATGAGTGATTACTTTGTGTATTTTGCTAGTTTGTGCTCGTTCTAGAAAATATTTTCTTAAATTGTCTACCTGTCCATAATGTAGGTTTTTTATGCCGATAAATCCCCTTCCTCCTTCCTTCCTGCTTAATGTGAATCTTTCTGATGCTGAATGTATGTGATGTATTCTATATTTGTGGCATTGTGATCGTGTAAGTGTATTGAGTGCTTCTAGGTATGTGTTACTCCGGTCGATGTGGCCGAGCGGTTCTAGGCGCTCCAGTCCGGAACCGCGCTGCTCCTACGGTCGCTGGTTAGAATCCTGCTCAGGCATGGATGTGTGTGCTGTCCTTAGGTTAGTTAGGTTTAAGTAGTTCAAAGTTCTAGAGGACTGATGACCAGTGCTCAGAGCGATTTGAACCATTTTGACGTTAAGGTAACCTCTGGCGTGCCACAGGGGAGTGTTATGGGACCATTGCTTTTCACAATATATATAAATGACCTAGTAGATAGTGTCGGAAGTTCCATGCGGCTTTTCGCGGATGATGCTGTAGTATACAGAGAAGTTGCAGCATTAGAAAATTGTAGCGAAATGCAGGAAGATCTGCAGCGGATAGGCACTTGGTGCAGGAAGTGGCAACTGTCCCTTAACATAGACAAATGTAATGTATTGCGAATACATAGAAAGAAGGATCCTTTATTGTATGATTATATGATAGCGGAAGAAACACTGGTAGCAGTTACTTCTGTAAAATATCTGGGAGTAAGCGTGCGGAACGATTTGAAGTGGAATGATCATATAAAATTAATTGTTGGTAAGGCGGGTACCAGGTTGAGATTCATTGGGAGAGTCCTTAGAAAATGTAGTCCAGCAACAAAGGAGGTGGCTTACAAAACACTCGTTCGACCTATACTTGAGTATTGCTCATCAGTGTGGGATCCGTACCAGATCGGGTTGATGGAGGAGATAGAGAAGATCCAAAGAAGAGCGGCGCGTTTCGTCACAGGGTTATTTGGTAACCGTGATAGCGTTACGGAGATGTTTAATAAACTCAAGTGGCAGACTCTGCAAGAGAGGCGCTCTGCATCGCGGTGTAGCTTGCTCGCCAGGTTTCGAGAGGGTGCGTTTCTGGATGAGGTATCGAGTATATTGCTTCCCCCTACTTATACCTCCCGAGGAGATCACGAATGTAAAATTAGAGAGATTAGAGCGCGCACGGAGGCCTTCAGACAGTCGTTCTTCCCGCGAACCATACGCGACTGGAACAGGAATGGGAGGTAATGACAGTGGCACGTAAGGTGCCCTCCGCCACACACCGTTGGGTGGCTTGCGGAGTATGAATGTAGATGTAGATGTAGATGTAGAACAGGCATCCGAGATATGCTCAATAATGTTCATGTGTAGGGAGTTTGGTGGCCAGTGGATATGTTCAAACTCAGAAGAGTGTTCCTGGAGCCACTCTGCAGCAATTCTGGACGTGTGGGATGTCGCATTGTCCTGCTGGATTTGCCGAAGTCCGTCGGAATGCACAATGGACATTAATGGATTCAGGTGATTAGACCACCTGTCAGAGTCGTATCTAGAAGTATCAGGTGTCCCATATCACTCCAACTGCACTCGACCGACACCATTACAGAGCCTCCAGCAGCTTGAACAATCCCTTGCCGACATGCAGGATTGATGGATTCATGAGTTTGTTCCAGAGCAGTACAAGCTCATCCGTTTGATACAATTTGAAACGAGACTTGTCCGACCAGGCAACATGTTTCCAGTCATCAACAGTCCACTGTCGGTGTTGACGGGCCCCATATCGATGATGTTTCGTTGAATGGTTCGCATGCTGCCACTTGCTGGTAACCCAGCATTCAAATCTGCAGCAATTTGCGGAAGGGTTGCACTTCTGTCACGTTGAACGGTTCTCTCCAGTCGTCGTTGGTCCCGTTCTTGCAGGATCTTTCTTCGGCCGCAGCGATGTCGGAAGTTTGATGTTTTACCGGATTCCTGATACTCACGGGGCACTCGTGAAAATGATCGTACGGGAAAATCCCCACTTCTTCGCTACCTCGGAGATGTTGTGTCCCATCGCTCGTACGCCGACTATAGAACCACGTTGGAACTGACTTAAATCTTGATAACCTGCCATTGTAGCAGCAGTAACCGATCTAACAACTACACCAGACACTTGTTGTCTTATACAGGCGTAGCCGATCGCAGCGCCGTATTCTGCCTGTTTACATATCTCTGTATTTGAATACGCGCACCTGCACGACTTTCTTGGGTGCTTCAGTGTTATATAGGGTGGTTACATTTAACTGCGCTAACGAATGATTGAAAGGAAATGAAACTTTGTGGAAAAATTCGTGGGGACACGCTTAAAAGAAATAACGAATACGCCATTGAAAGAAGCACATTTTAATCGCCGGGGGAAATTTGTTTGCTGCGTACCACGTTTACATTGTAGGTTACAAACCATGACGAATGTGACGGACCATCTGCGTCCACGAGAACCTGGAGCCGCACTTGAGATACCATTTCACAATTGTTCACAGCACTTTTCTAATGGTGGGCCGTGGAGTTCCAGCTGTCGTGACACAGCTCCTGCACTGTTTGAAGACGCAAGATGCGTCCAGCGATCTCAGCCACGGCACCAGTAACTTCCTAAACAATTTATGGCGTAATTGGCCGTCGATCTTTCCCTGGAGCATTTCCCTAATCGCCAGTTTATTCGAACTCCCAATGTTCTTCTACCTCCGTTCCGGCAAGAGGACATCTGCGTATTCCTTTATTGCGTCGATACTCACAAAACTTGAGGAAACTTGTAACAACAACAACGCTGTACTATTGTACATATAATAATTTTTTCTTCTGATTTTGGTAAATGAGTGTAATCGATGTTCTGTTTTCATTTCTTTTTTGTTTCATGCCATTATGTTAGAGGAAACTATAAACAACTTTCGATGTGAATATTAATATTTATGTCAAATTTCAAGCAATGTTATAACAAAATTGAAATGTAAGAAATGTTGAAACTGTTGTAAGATGTCAAAGTTGTAATTGTGCGTCTGGTCCATACGTAGGCAATGTATTAGGATATGTGGAGTGCAAAACCTCGGGTGAATACCCTGTCTGTAGGGGAGCGGTAAAAGGTGGATGGCAGGCGAGCGCGGGAAAATGCACACGGGCGCGGCACGGCATAACGGGCTCAGCAGTAGTAGTCGGAGTTGGGCATCGGTCTGAGTAACACGTTCTGGACCGAGGAGGCTCTCCTGGAAGACGTAGTTTCATTGAGCCTCGGATGTGCCGTTTCCGACGACTATACAGCATGGCAAAATTACATAGGCACTAAATGGAAAAATATTGCGACACTATGAAGAAGTAAAGTGCCGATACATCAAGAGCCATAGCTGTGATTGTATGTGTGTTCTGCGCCTCGCCATCTCGCCGCCCGGCAACCGCCACATCGATACGAACAGGTTGAAACTATTAGTACTGTATTCGTGTGGACCAGTGTTACGTTTGTTCCTTACTGTTCAATAACAACTTAACTTTTACCAGAACAGTCCTATCATTTAATTTTCCTAATCACTAACCTAGACAGGGTCCTTTCCACATGTTGTGCAATCCGAGTGTCCCGAGATGAAGATGTAAAGTTTATGTTAATAATAATTACCTGCAGACCTATCTATGTCAGAATGATGTTTAAAGAATTTTGTTGTTAATGAATATAGAGGCAAATAATATAGGTCTGACAAAGTTGGAAGATAATGTTGAAATTGGTTTAGTAATAAAGTTTAATTAATTTGAGACAAAAATAATGGTAATTAAATGAGCAGGAAATAAGCTAAAAAGAGCTATAACTCATATATTGGAAATCTTGAGTGCTTAACGATTTCGATAATAATAAAAAAAAATTTCAGTACAGTGATCATAACAGTTTCAAGGTCCCCCCCCCCCTCTTTTCTTTTCTATTCAGTTAGATTCTGAAGTGTACTGAACTGATTTGACCAGCAAATTAAAGTCAATATAAAATCAAAATTTATTAGTGTTTTACTTTTTCCAAAATTGACATTGTATGTGTGTTTCGAAAGTGCTATTTCTAGGGTAACCTATGTCCGATTTTAATCAGATCAATAGACAGTACGAAGTTTGTAGTAAACATTATAGTGTATTGTTGTGTATTTATGGCTTGTCCATATTAGTACAGAAAGTGAAACTATTAGTTCAGTAGATTTTTGGTTCTAAAAATTACCATATTATGCAGTGTTATTACGTGTTGTTTTGTATAAAAGTACATCAACTTGCACAGGGGAGAAACTCAGTTAATGCCTAATTAGGCTGGCGACCGTATTATTAACAATTTGGTAGCATCTGCTGTGGTGTTTCTTGTCCGTCCTAACGTGTAGTTGCACTTCAGACTTGCTTGACGTATCATTGTTGTTACTGAGTGGGTTAAAGTCTGATTTTGCCTCCATTCAGGTACACGCGGTCAACATATATACCAAAATACTTTCTTATAAGGTGAAGCCCGTCAACTTAGCATAGTACAGGCTTTAAAGAGTATCGTGCGCAGTAGCGTAGTGTTACAAACTGCTTTACGAGTCAAGCCATTCTCGCCTTGTGCAGACCGGTGTTTACTATCCGCAGCTGTAATGCAAATGACGCTTGTGTTTCAACCCCACGTCAGCATAATTCAGGATTTGATTGTTCTCTGTAAACAGGTTTTATGATATCCATGAGTGCTGCTAGGATGGAGTGTTTTTGGTCGTATGAACTGTTTGATTACTGGGCACTGCGGTAAGTGCACCATGAATCAGGTCCAGGAGGGCGAAGGTGGTGTACTGGTTTTTCATGAGTTGACGGTCTGTGGAGGAAGGTAGCCCATTCTCCCTGCTTAATTTTCAACAAATCCTCAGTATTATTTCTGATGGCCATCCCATAATACTGCTGTAGTTCCTGTCAGCCTGCCTCTCTTAGTTGTTAGCACTTCGACATACAAGGCGTGTTTAAACTGTGAGAAGATACGATACTCTTTTTGACAGTGCTGTCAATACAAAAACGTAATTTAACCTTTATAACACAGCAATCCACAGCCTTCTATATAAGAAATTACAGATTTTATTAGATCATGAACTAATGCACATAAAGCCCGCCCAGTTGGCCGTGCGGTCTAACGCACGGCTTTCCGGGCGGGAAGGAGCGCCTGGTCCCCGGCACGAATCCGCCCGGCGGATTTGTGTCGAGTTCCGGTGAACCGGCCAGTCTGTGGATGGTTTTTAGGCGGTTTTCCATCTGCCTCGGCGAATGCGGGCTGGTTCCCCGTATTCCGCCTCAGTTACACTATGTCGGCGATTGCTGCGCAGACAAGTTCTCCACGTATGCGTACACCACCATTACTCTACCACGCAAACATTGGGGTTACACTCGTCTGGTGTGAGTCGTTCCCTGGGGGGGTCCACCGGGGGTCGAACCGCACAATAACCCTGAAAGAGTGGTTCGGTGTGGGGCGGCGGGGGGTGAAGTGGACTGCGGTAGTCGTCGTGGGGTTGTGGACCACTGCGGCTGCGGCGGGGACGGAGCCTCTCCGTCGTTTCTAGGTTCCCGGTTCACATACAATACAATACAATTCAATGCAGATAAAAATTTTATTTTCAATCGGTGTAGATTATATTAAAAACAAACTTTCTCATGTCAGTTTATAAGTCATATATATTATTTTATTAGAAAATTGCAAATCTTATAATGAGATAGAAATCCGAAAATGTAAAAAAAAAAAATTCCTTTGTAACTTCCCTAATAGGCATAATCTCAACATGTCCCATCTCACAAGTAACAAACGCTGCCGCGCGGGATTAACCGAGCGGTCTAGGGCACTGCAGTCATGGACTGTGCGGCTGGTCCTTCCTCGGCCGTGTGTGTGTGTATTTGTCCTTAGGATAATTTAGGTTAAGTAGTGTGTAAGCTTTGGGACTGAAGACCTTAGCAGTTAAGTCCCATAAGATTTCACACACATTTGAACACAACAAACGCTCACGACCGTTACATCGCATATTTAGAGCAAATCTGTTTTACATCCTTATAATGGCGTTACTAGAGCCACTCTTATGCGAAATTCGAGTAGACAGCATCTTTCAGAAGTACGCGTTCTAAAACCGAACAAGAGAGCGATACAAAAAGTGCACATGGGCCGGTAGTAAGGATCGAACCCGAGCCAAAGGCTGAGAAGTCTCGCGTGCCGTCTTCTACGCTATGAGTACAACTGACGCTAATTCTATCTGGCGGACCGTTTGAATTTGTACGCGCAATGGCGTGGTGTGTCAGGAAGTCATTTCTGAAAGTATTTGTATGGAGTGTAGCCATGTATGGAAGTGAAACATGGACGATAAATAGTTTGGACAAGAAGAGAATAGAAGCTTTTGAAATGTGGTGCGACAAAAAAATGCTGAAGATTAGATGGGTAGATCACATAACTAATGAGGAAGTACTGAATAGGATTGGGGAGAAGTGAAGTTTGTGGCACAACTTGACCAGAAGGCGGGACCGGTTGGTAGGACATGTTCTGAGGCATCAAAGCATCACCAATTTAGTATTGGAGGGCAGCGTGGAGGGTAAAAATCGTAGAGGGAGACCAAGAGATGAATACACTAAGCAGATTCAGAAGGATGTAGGTTGCAGTAAGTACTGGGAGATGAAGAAGCTTGCACAGGATAGAGTAGCATGGAGAGCTGCATCAAACCAGTCTCAGGACTGAAGACCACAACAACAACAATGACGTGGTTGGCTAACTTCAATGCCTCGGTCGTATGCAGTCCTGATTGTGGCGCTCACCTGCACGGCGCCAAACACGCATACGACCATCATTGGCACCAAGGCAGAAGCGACTCTCATCGCTGAAGACGACACGTCTCCATTCGTCCCTCCATTCACGCCTGTCGCGACACCACTGGAGGCGGGCTGCACGATGTTGGGGCGTGAGCGGAAGACGGCCTAACGGTGTGCGGGACCGTAGCCCAGCTTCATGGAGACGGTTGCGAATGGTCCTCGCCGATACCCCAGGAGCAACAGTGTCCCTAATTTGCTGGGAAGTGGCGGTGCGGTCCCCTACGGCACTGCGTAGGATCCTACGGTCTTGGCGTGCATCCGTGCGTCGCTGCGGTCCGGTCCCAGGTCGACGGGCACGTGCACCTTCCGCCGACCACTGGCGACAATATCGATGTACTGTGGAGACCTCACGCCCCACGTGTTGAGCAATTCGGCGGTACGTCCACCCGGCCTCCCGCATGCCCACTATACGCCCTCGCTCAAAGTCCGTCAACTGCACATACGGTTCACGTCCACGCTGTCGCGGCATGCTACCAGTGTTAAAGACTGCGATGGAGCTCCGTATGCCACGGCAAACTGGCTGACACTGACGGCGGCGGTGCACAAATGCTGCGCAGCTAGCGCCATTCGACGGCCAACACCCCGGTACCTAGTGTGTCCGCTGTGCCGTGCGTGTGATCATTGCTTGTACAGCCCTCTCGCAGTGTCCGGAGCAAGTATGGTGGGTCTGACACACCGGTGTCAATGTGTTCTTTTTTCCATTTCCAGGAGTGTATATTATTTTATTAGATAATTGCAAATCTTATAATGAGACAGAAATCCGAAAATGTAAAAAAAATTCCTTTCTAACTTCCCTCAAAGGCATTATCTCAACATGTCCCATCTTACAAGTATCAAACACTGCCGCGCGGGATTAGCCGAGCGGTCTAGGGCACTGCAGTCATGGACTGTGCGGCTGGTCCTTCCTCGGGCGTGGGTGTGTGTATTTGTCTTTAGGATAATTTAGGTGAAGTAGTGTGTAAGCTTAGGGACTGATGACCTTAGCAGTTAAGTCCCATAAGATTTCACACACATTTGAACACAACAAACGCTCAAAACCGTTACATTGCATATTTAAAGCAAATCTGTTTTACATCCTTATAATGGCGTTACTAGAGCCACTCTTATGCGAAATTCGATTAGACATCATCTTTCAGAAGTACGCGTTCTAAAACCGAACAAGAGAGCGATACAAAAAGTGCACATGGGCCGGTAGTAAGGATCGAACCCGAGCCAAAGGCTGAGAAGTCTCGCGCGCTGTCTTCTACGCTATGAGTACAACTGACGCTAATTCTATCTGGCAGACCGTTTGAATTTGTACGCGCAATGGCGTGGTGTGTCAGGAAGTCATTTCTGAAAGTATTTGTATGGAGTGTAGCCATGTATGGAAGTGAAACATGGACGATAAATAGTTTGGACAAGAAGAGAATAGAAGCTTTTGAAATGTGGTGCTACAAAAGAATGCTGAAGATTAGATGGGTAGATCACATAACTAATGAGGAAGTACTGAATAGGATTGGGGAGAAGAGAAGTTTGTGGCACAACTTGACCAGAAGACGGGACCAGTTGGTAGGACATGTTCTGAGGCATCAAGGGATCACCAATTTAGTATTGGAGGGCAGCGTGGAGGGTAAAAATCGTAGAGGGAGACCAAGAGATGAATACACTAAGCAGATTCAGAAGGATGTAGGTTGCAGTAGGTACTGGGAGATGAAGAAGCTTGCACAGGATAGAGTAGCATGGAGAGCTGCATCAAACCAGTCTCAGGACTGAAGACCACAACAACAATGGCGTGGTTGGCTAACTTCAATGCTAATTAGGCAGGAAACGGCGCAACGTATAGAAACTTTTTCTGAACAGTTATTTCTCAGTACAACATACCCGGCAACATTTAGAGGCATTGGTGTACGAGTGCCTTATACACCGGCAATGTGCTGATGTTACAGGATTGTGTGAGCAATGCATGTGACACTGTCCGACGTTAGAAAGAGTGTGTGGATCACTGTGAACAAGAGTTGAAGGATGCGTCAGGATGTTTAGCAAGCGCATGCAGCACCGTCTGTAGTGGCTACTTCTATCTAACGGGCATACAGTATGGGAATGAGGGGCAGATTAGCCAATTTTTCAAGAGGTGTTGGTTTCTCCACATATTATTATAGCAACTTTGCTTCTAGTTTTGAGCAGTACTTCTCTCGCGGAGGAACAAGTGACACTTTTATAAACGCCTGCATGCTTGCAACAAGAACTATTTAACTGAAGATAGCTAATTTCTTAGTGAGAGATTTTGGTGCGAATGTCATGGATACGGTAGAAAGCGTAATTTTTTTTTATTCAAATACAACAGAGAATTGCTCTTCTAGTGGGCCCACAGCGCGCATGAGGTCAAAGAACGACATACGATGTTTTATTTTTGGTAAACGTTTCTGTTGCAATATTGATTTATTTACTCGTAGTGATTACGAAGTTACGTGATGAGCTCGTTCGGCGTTTCTACCATTATCAAGCGTACCAACGCAGGTAGTATAGTAGGTATAACGTTGCTCCTTACGTCTATGTCAGTACTGGTGTCCACGTGTGCTACACTGAGCTTATGTCTTAGATACTATCTCGTGGTCCATGTCACACGAGTCAAAGGCGTAAGCATAGTGTACCATACGTACAACACATTCTGACGCAGAAGTAAGCAATAATATTAAATCTGTTATACCATCTGCACAAGTACGCTTGATAATGGTAGAAACGCCGAAGCGATGAGTAAATAAATCAATAGTGCAACAGAGTCCCCCCCCATGAACCATGGACCTTGCCGTTGGTGGGGAGGCTTGCGTGCCTCAGCGATACAGATGGCCGTACCGTAGGTGCAACCACAACGGAGGGGTGTCTGTTGAGAGGCCAGACAACCGTGTGGTTCCTGAAGAGGGGCAGCAGCCTTTTCAGTAGTTGCAAGGGCAACAGTCTGGATGATTGACTGATCTGGCCTTGTAACAATAACCAAAACGGCCTTGCTGTGCTGGTACTGCGAACGGCTGAAAGCAAAGGGAAACTACAGCCATAATTTTTCCCGAGGGCATGCAGCTTTACTGTATGATTAAATGATGATGGCGTCCTCTTGGGTAAAATATTCCGGTGGTAAAATAGTCCCCCATTCGGATCTCCGGGCGCGGACTACTCAGGAGGACATTTTCATCAGGAGAAAGAAAACTGGCGTTCTACGGATCGGAGCGTGGAATGTCAGATCCCTTAATCGGGCAGGTAGGTTAGAAAATTTAAAAAGGGGAATGGATAGGTTAAAGTTAGATATAGTGGGAATTAGAGAAGTTCGGTGGCAGGAGGAACAAGACTTCTGGTCAGGTGACTACAGGGTTATAAACACAAAATCAAATAGGGGTAAATCAGGAGTAGGTTTAATAACGAATAGGAAAATAGGTATGCGGGTAAGCTATTACAAACAGCATAGTGAACGCATTATTGTGGCCAAGATAGATACGAAGCCCACACCTACTAGAGTAGTACAAGTTTATATGCCAACTTGCTCTGCAGATGACGAAGAAATTGAAGAAATGTATGATGAAATAAAAGAAATTATTCAGATAGTGAAGGGAGACGAAAATTTAGTATTGGAGGGCAGCGTGGAGGGTAAAAATTGTAGAGGGAGACCAAGAGATGAATACACTAAGCAGATTCAGAAGGATGTAGGTTGCAGTAGGTACTGGGAGATGAAGAAGCTTGCACAGGATAGAGTAGCATGGAGAGCTGCATCAAACCAGTCTCAGAACTGAAGACCACAACAACAGCAACAACAGTGCAACAGAGTCCCAGACAAAAAATAAAACAGTAGAGGATGTGTAACATGTGTAACTCTCTCGCAGGCGGAACACTGACAGGTCAATATACATCTACGTCTTCTGGTTATAACAATGTGTAATGCTGTGACTATTATCAGACGATCTAGCCTTCCATTCTCGTACGCATTTGGCGCTGCATATTCTTGTTCATTTTAAACAACGGTGCTCCCACCATAGAATGTAACAACATTATAGCATGGCTAGTAGAGATGGGCAAACTGAAACACGTAACTCTTTCGAAACAAATGAAACAGTACACTGTAATGTTTCGATACGATCAATGAGTATACGATCAATATACATCTACGTCTTCTGGTTATTACAATGTGTGATGCTGTGATTATTATCAGACGATCTAGCCTTCCATTCTCGTACGCATTTGGCGCTTTATATTGTTGTTCATTTTAAACAACGGCGCTCCCATCATAGAATGCATCAACATTACAGCATGGCTAGTAGAGATGGGCAAACTGAAACAAGTAACTGTTTCGAAACAAATGAAACAGTACACTGTAATGTTTCGATACGCTGTTTCGAAACAGTGAAACAGTTTGTGTTGTGTAGAGCGCTAATCATGTCGCAGAAAGTATGAAACTATCACTCAGGCGTCTCGGCAGTTTCGTATTTCCTTCAGCAGATGCGCTGCTTTCGTGTCGTGTGACTTTCATACTTTTCCATTGGCTGAGAACAGCCATAGCTGAAGACAGAAGAGCCACCACGAACGGAACTGGAGGTGGGAGCAAACTGCAGAAACAACGGATATGCTACTGGGATTCCCACATTCCGTTAGTATGGGTAATATACCCATCTTGCTAATATCTATGCACACAAAGCGAATCATTGTGGATAATAGACACATTGACTATAGATTCACAAATAACGCCAAATAAATCGAATAAATAACAAAATATAACAGAAAAAAATGTTGTCTTTCAAGGTGTTTCGAACCGTTGCTTCCCAGCCCTTCCCGTTCACCATTAAACTATCAGTGATATGTCAAACAAATTGCTTGCAATTATACCTACATCAAATTTATGTATGTCTAATAACTGTCACTCTACGCCTTCTTTTATTCAAAATGTTGTAGGCTTACTTGCGTTTCTTAATATGATTACTGTACATGAAAAGAGAAGCGTATGTTATTAAAAAAAGTGTAATTTAATCGAATGATTTTCACATATTTATTATTTTGAATGCGAATAGTGTGCGTTGTTTTATTGTTTGGTTAGTGTTTATAAAGCAGATGTTACGCCATTTCGTAATAGGATAGTCAGCTAGAAACGAAGCTTTACTTTCGGATATCTTAGCTTCATGCTATTGCTTGTCAAAAAGATTTCGACACTCTTGAAAGTGTTTCATGAAGTGTTGTGTTTCAGTACCTGTGCCGAGCCCGAATCTCGTACGACACAGAGCGGAATGAAACATCACTGTTTCGATACAATTAGTCCGTTCCAAGCACAGGTGGACTGAAACAGCCTCATTTTGAAACAACGAAACAGTTTCTGTGTCTGGCTCGAGATCGAATCTGGTCCGGTTATCCGAGACAGGGGCGGAATGAAACACCACTGTTTAGAAACAGCGAACCACAGCCGTTCCGAAACACTGAAACAGTTCCGCGTATTGATACACTGTATCGAAACATAGAAACAGTGGCCAAGTCTAATAGCTAGTTGCTATTCAGGGTATAGTGGAGATGCTGAGTTGCAGATTGTTGGCTGAAAGCTCACTTACTGACAGTTTTTCTGTCGTGCATATTTCCGAGTCAGCAACTCCGCTATACGGTGAGTAGCAACTGTCCTTTTCATAACATGCTCATGTTACTTTTGGTTCAAATGGTTCTGAGCACTATGGGACTCAACTGCTGTGGTCATTAGTCCCCTAGAACTTAGAACTACTTAAACCTAACTAACCTAATGACATCACACACATCAATGCCCGAGGCAGGATTCGAACCTGCGACCGTAGCAGTCGCACGGTTCCGGACTGCGCGCCTATAACCGCGAGACCACCGCGGCCGGCCATGTTACTTTTCTGCGTGGATATGGGAACTGAGCGTTATCGACATCAAACTGCATTCTCAGCAGGGAATGAAAATTCATGTTTTTTGATTATCATACAGCTGTTTAGTACAGGAAGTGGCAGTAGGTTCCCAAGCAATACTCAACGCTTTAAGATGTTCGTCCTCGGTTTGATAGCTTGATAAATGACAAATGTTTTGAGCGACAGAATGTTACTGTAATATATTTCGTAATTTCATTTTGTTTCAGTACGTGTACTGGATGAATCTGTAGTGATACAACGTAACTGGTTATTTTGTGTGAAACCAACCAGTATGGGTAGGTATGGATATAATTTCTTAGAAAAAAATATAGTACAACATTTCACACAAGCTAATGTCGTGGCCTTCAGTCCAAAGGCTGTGTTGATACAGCTCTCCATGCTACTCTATCCTGCGTAAGCCTCATTCTGAATCTGTGTGAAGTATTCATCCTTTGGTCTCTCTCTGTAATTTCACATCCCCCCCCTCCCCCCCACCCCATTTCCCTATACCACTAAATTGGTGATTCCTTCATGTCTCAGAACGTGTCCTACTAACCGATGCTTCTTCTAGGCAGGTTGTGTCACAAATTTATTTGCTTCCCAATTCTGTTCAATACCTCCCACTAGCTATGCGATCGTCAGCGTTCATCTGTAGGACCACAATTCATAAGCTTTTATTTTCTTATAGTCTAAATGGTTTGTCGTCTGTGTACCACTTCCACACATGACTACACTTCGGATAAATACTTTCAGAAGAGACCCCCTAACTTTTAAATATGTATTCGACGTTAACAGCTCTTTTGTTTTCTTCAGGAGCGCTTTTCTTGCCATTGCCAGTCTACATTTTATATCCTCTTTACTTCCGCCATCATCGAATAACAAATCTCATTTACTACGTTACGTGTCTCGTTTCCTTTTCTCGTTCCCTCAGCATCACCTTATGTAATTCGTCTACATTCAGTTATCAAATGGCTCTGAGCACTATGCGACTTAACTTCTGAGGTCATCAGTCGCCTAGAACTTAGAACTAATTAAACCTAACCAACCTAAGGACATCACACACATCCATGCCCGAGGCAGGATTCGAACCTGCGACCGTAGCGCTCCCACGGTTCCAGACTGTAGCGCCTAGAACCGCAAGGCCACTCCCGCTGGCTACATTCAGTTATCCTTTTTTTTAATTTCGTTGATGTTCATCTTGTACTCTCCTTTCAAGACACTGTACAGTCCATTCAACTACTCTTCCATGTTCTTTCTGTCTCTGACAGAGTGACAAGGTCATCGACAAATCTGAAAGTATTTATTCCTTCTCCCTGAACTTTAATTCCTGCTCCAAATTTTTCTGTTGTTTCCTTTACTGCTTGTACAATGTACAGATTGAGTAACATCAACGATAGGCTAAGACCCTGTCTCACTCCCTTCACAACCGCTGCTTCCCTTTCATGACCCTTGGCTCTTATGACTGCCGTTTGGTTCAGTTGAAGTTGTACATAGCCTTTAACTCCCCGTATTTTACGACCGTTACCTTCAGAATTTCAGAGGAAGTATTGCAGTCAGAATTGTCAAAAGCTCTGGCTAAGTCTGCAAACGCTATAAACGTTGGTTTGTCATTCTTTACTCCATCTTCTGCGTCATAGGGTCAGTATTGCCCTGCGTGTTCTTACATTTGTCCAGAATCAAAACAGATCTTCCTCGACGTCCGCTTCTACCCGTTTTTCCAATCTTCAGAAGCAATTCGTGCTATTATCTAACTTATTAAACAGATAGTTCGGTGATATTCACACTTGTCAGTACCTGTTTTCTTTGGAATTGGAATTATTATGTTCCGTCGGACTGTCTTATATATCTTGCACAACAGGTGACATCGAAATAAGTGTCCAAGAAATAGAAAAGCAACTGGAATCACTCAACAGAGGAAAGTCCACCGGACCTGACGGGATACCAATTCGATTCTACACATACGCGAAAGAGCTTGCCGTGTACCGCAAGTCTCTAGAGGAACGGAGGGTTCCACATGATTGGAAAAGAGCACAGGTAGTCCCAGTCTTCAAGAAGAGTCGTCGAGCAGATGCGCAAACCTATAGACCTATATCTCTGACGTCGATCTGTTGTAACATTTTAGAACATGTTTTTTGCTCGAGTATCATGTTGTTTTTGGAAACCCAGAATCTACTCTGTAGGAATCAACATGGATTCCGGAAACAGCGATCGTGTGAGGCCCAACTCGCTTTATTTGTTCATGAGACCCAGAAAATTTTAGATACAGGCTCCCAGGTAGATGCTATTTTTCTTGACTTCCGGAGGGCGTTCGATACAGTTCCGCACTGTCGCTTGATAAACAAAGTAAGAGCCTACGGAATATCAGACCAGCTGTGTGGTTGGATTGAAGAGTCTTTAGCAAACAGAACACAGCATGTTGTTATCAATGGAGAGACGTCTACAGACGTTAAAGTAACCTCTGGTGTGCCACAGGGGATTGTTATGGGACCATTGCTATTCACAATATATATAAATGACCTAGTAGATAGTGTCGGAAGTTCCATGCGGCTTTTCGCGGATGATGCTGTAATATACAGAGAAGTTGCAGCATCAGAAAATTGTAGCGAAATGCAGGAAGATCTGCAGCGGCTAGGCACTTGCTGCAGGGAGTGGCAACTGACCCTTAACATAGACAAATGTAATGTATTGCGAATACATAGAAAGAAGGATCCTTTATTGTATGATTATATGATAGCGGAACAAACACTGGTAGCAGTTACTTCTGTAAAATATCTGGGAGTATGCGTGCGGAACGATTTGAAGTGGAATGATCTTATAAAATTAATTGTTGGTAAAGCGGGAACCAGGTTGAGATTCATTGGGAGAGTCCTTAGAAAATGTAGTCCATCAACAAAGGAGGTGGCTTACAAAACACTCGTTCGACCTATACTTGAGTATTGCTCATCAGTGTGGGATCCGTACCAGATCGGGTTGACGGAGGAGATAGAGAAGATCCAAAGAAGAGCGGCGCGTTTCGTCACAGGGTTATTTGGTAACCGTGATAGCGTTACGGAGATGTTTAGCAAACTCAAGTGGCGGACTCTGCAAGAGAGGCGCTCTGCATCGCGGTGTAGCTTGCTCGCCAGGTTTCGAGAGGGTGCATTTCTGGATGAGGTATCGAATATATTGCTTCCCCCTACTTATACCTCCCGAGGAGATCACGGATGTAAAATTAGAGAGATTCGAGCGCGCACGGAGGCTTTCAGACAGTCGTTCTTCCCGCGAACCATACGCGACTGGAACAGGAAAGGGAGGTAATGACAGTGGCATGTAAAGTGCCCTCCGCCACACACCGTTGGGTGGCTTGCGGAGTATAAATGTAGATGTAGAAGTTGTTTCATGGCTGGCTCTCTCAAGGCTAGCAGTAGTTCTGACGGAATATCGTCTACTCGTGGGGCCTTGACCGACTTAGGTCTTCCAGTGCTCCGTCAAATTCTTCTCATACTATCATATCTCCCATTTCATCTTCATCTACATCCTCTTTCATTTCTATAATTTTGCCTTCCAGTTCATCTCCTTTGTAGAGAGCCTCTAAATACTTTCTCCTTTTCTTCTTTCCTTAGGACAGGTTTCGCATCTGAGTTGTTAATATTCATACAGCTGCTTATATTTTCCCCATGGGCGTTTTCAGTTTTCCTGTAAGCAGTATCTATCTTACCCCCAGTGAAATGCACATCTAAATCCTTACATTTGGCCTCTAACCATTTCTGCTTAGTCGTTTTGCACTTCCTGTCAGTCTCAATTTTTTGACATTTGTATTTCCTCTCACCTGCTTCATTTGCTCCATTTTTAGTTTCCTCCTTTCATCAATTAAATTCCGTATCTTGTCTTTTTACCTGTTTCATCCTCTGCTGAACTCAGTGTTTTACCTCTCAAAGCTATCCATTCATCTTCTATCATATTTCTTTCCCATGCTCTTACTGGTTGCTTAATGCTTCCTCCGAACCTCTCAACATCCTCTGGTTCGTTCAACCTATTTAGGTCCCATCTTCTTAAACTGCAACATTTTTGCAATTCATGCAGTTGTAATCTACAGTCCCTAAACGGTAAACTGTGGTCAGAGCAGAGTCCATATCTGCCCAGGAAGTGTCTTACAATTTGAAATCTGGTTGCCAGCTGCAGTGCCTGAGCGGTTCTAGGCGCTTCAGGTCGGAACCGCGCGACTGCTACGGTCGCAGGTTCGAATCCTGCTTCGGGCAGGGATGTGTGTGGTGTCCTTAGGTTAGTTAGGTTTAAGTAGTTCAAAGTTCTCAGAGCCATTTAAACCATTTTTTTGTTTTTGAAATCTGGTTCCGAAATTTCTGTTCTGTCATTATGCAGGTTATCCCACTCGAAAGAAGCCCCACAAACATATGTTGCAATTCCGTTGAGGTTGCACCGTGTAGTTTATGACGTTAGACATGGCAACACTACACTCTGCAGCACCGTTTGACGCAACAGTGTTTCCGCGCGTCGCTGTGGCTGGAGATAAGTGTTCTGTGTTTAGTGACAATGTGTTGCTATGCACGTGTTTCTTGTGCAGCAATATTAGATTACTGGTTCCATGAAGATATGCTCGCGAATGTTTGATGAGCAGTTTTTGACCAGCATATACCGTCTAAACGCTACAAAAAAAAGTTTGTAAGCAATATGGGGAGCATTGGAACCGTGTTGGATCGTCACGGCCATTGTTGTGTTGTTGTGGTCTTCAGTCCTGAGACTGGTTTGATGCAGCTCTCCATGCTACTCTATCCTGTGCAAGCTTCTTCATCTCCCAGTACCTACTGCAACCTACTTCCTTCTGAATCTGCTTAGTGTATTGGTCTCTTGGTCTCCCTCTACGATTTTTACCCTCGACGCTGCCCTCCAATGCTAAATTTGTGATCCCTTGATGCCTCAAAACATGTCCTACCAACCGATCCCTTCTTCTAGTCACATTGTGCCACAAACTTCTCTTCTCCCCAATCCTATTCAATACCTCCTCATTAGTTACGTGATCTACCCACCTTATCTTCAGCATTCTTCTGTAGCACCACATTTCGAAAGCTTCTATTCTCTTCTTGTCCAAACTGGCTATCGTCCATGTTTCACTTCCATACATGGCTACACTCCATACAAATACTTTCAGAAACGACTTCCTGACACTTAAATCTATACTCGATGTTAACAAATTTCTCTTCTTCAGAAACGATTTCCTTGCCATTGCCAGTCTACATTTTATATCCTCTCTACTTCGACCATCATCAGTTATTTTGCTCCCTAAATAGCAAAACTCCTTTACTACTTTAAGTGTCTCATTTCCTAATCTAATCCTCTCAGCATCACCCGATTTAATTTGACTACATTCCATTATCCTCGTTTTGCTTTTGTTGATGTTCATCTTATATCCTCCTTTCAAGACACTGTCCATTCCGTTCAACTGCTCTTCCAAGTCCTTTGCTGTCTCTGACAGAATTACAATGTCATCGGCGAACCTCAAAGTTTTTACTTCTTCTCCATGAATTTTAATACCTACTCCGAATTTTTCTTTTGTTTCCTTTACTGCTTGCTCAATATACAGATTGAATAACATCGGGGAGAGGCTACAACCCTGTCTTACTCCCTTCCCAACCACTGCTTCCCTTTCATGTCCCTCGACTCTTATAACTGCCATCTGGTTTCTGTACAAATTGTAAATAGCCTTTCGCTCCCTGTATTTTACCCCTGCCACCTTCAGAATTTGAAAGAGAGTATTCCAGTTAACGTTCTCAAAAGTTTTCTCTAAGTCTACAAATGCTAGAAACGTAGGTTTGCCTTTTCTTAATCTTTCTTCTAAGATAAGTCGTAAGGATAGTATTGCCTCACGTGTTCCAACATTTCTACGGAATCCAAACTGATCTTCCCCGAGGTCCGCTTCTACCAGTTTTTCCATTCGTCTGTAAAGAATTCGCGTTAGTATTTTGCAGCTGTGACTTATTAAACTGATAGTTCGGTAATTTTCACACCTGTCAACACCTGCTTTCTTTGGGATTGGAATTATTATATTCTTCTTGAAGTCTGTGGGTATTTCGCCTGTCTCATACATCTTGCTCACCAGATGGTAGAGTTTTGTCATGACTGGCTCTCCCAAGGCCATCAGTAGTTCTAATGGAATGTTGTCTACTCCCGGGTCCTTGTTTCGACTCAGGTCTTTCAGTGCTCTGTCAAACTCTTCACGCAGTATCTTATCTCCCATTTCATCTTCATCTACATCCTCTTCCATTTCCATAATATTGTCCTCAAGTACATCGCCCTTGTATAAACTCTCTATATACTCCTTCCACCTTTCTGCTTTCCCTTCTTTGCTTAGAACTGGGTTTCCATCTGAGCTCTTGATGTTCATACAAGTGGTTCTCTTCTCTCCAAAGGTCTCTTTAATTTTCCTGTAGGCAGTATCTATCTTACCTCCAGTGAGACAAGCCTCTACATCCTTACATTTGTCCTCTAGCCATGCCTGCTTAGCCATTTTGCGCTTCCTGTCGATCTCATTTTTGAGACGTTTGTATTACTTTTTGCCTGCTTCATTTACTGCATTTTTATATTTTCTCCTTTCATCAATTAAATTCAATATTTCTTCTGTTACCCAAGGATTTCTATTAGCCCTCGTCTTTTTACCTACTTGATCCTCTGCTGCCTTCACTACTTCATCCCTCAGAGCTACCCATTCTTCTTCTACTGTATTTCTTTCCCCCATTTCTGTCAATTGTTCCCTTATGCTCGCCCTGAAACTCTCTACAACCTCTGGTTCTTTCAATTTATCCAGGTCCCATCTCCTTAAATTCCCCACCTTTTTGCAGTTTCTTCAGTTTCAATCTGCAGTTCATAACCAATAGATTGTGGTCAGAATCCACATCTGCCCCTGGAAATGTCTTACAATTTAAAACCTGGTTCCTAAATCTCTGTCTTACCATTATATAATCTAACTGATACCTTTTAGTATCTCCAGGATTCTTCCAGGTATACAACCTTCACGGCCATTAGCGGAAGAAAAAGTGACTGCCCTGAAACAACGATTTTTGTCCTCTCCTGCAAAGTCTGGACGACGTTATCTCAGGAATGTGTAATGTCACAGAGCACAAGTCACGGAGCTGTAAAGAGGCTACCATGTATAGATACAGGTCAACAGTTGTTCAGGAACTGTATGTCAATGACAAAGACAAACGGATTACATTTTGCTTTTGGTTTCAGCAATTTATTGCTCAGAGTCCACAATATCGCAGTACACGTGGTTAAGTGATGAGGCGTGGTTCCACCTCTATGACCATGTAAACTCTCAGAATACGCGTTTCTGGTGTAATGAAAATCCACACCCACTGGTCGAGCAACCTCTGTGTTTACAGAAGATTGGCGTGTTCAGTACAGTATCACACCACCACATCTCCAGGCCAATCTTTTTCGGGTCTACTGTGATAAGTGCAGTATAAATCGGAATATCTCAGGAATTTGTGAACCAGTAGGACGATGAAGAACTTACCCTCCGCTGGTACCAACAGGATGGCGCCACATGCCACTCGTCTCGAGTAACCGTGGCTGATGTCGAATCACTTTTCCCTGGCAGATTGATTTCGAATGGACTGTGGCCACCAAGGTCACCCTATTAAACATCACCTGACTTTATCCTTTGTGGTGGCCTAAAAGGCAAGGTCTGCAGGAACAAACCACAAAACCTGGAAGATTTACGAGAGGTCATAATCTGTGAAATCCAGACAGTGACATTCGAGAATCTGCAGTCTCGTGATCAACAGTGTCTACAACTCGAGGGCGATCACTTCCAGCACCGTTTGTGGTTCACCTTTATTCCCCCATGAACAATGTAGGCCATGTTCATTTCATTTCCTGGTGTTTATGCAAAGCCCCTTAAGGGGCTCCGGAAAGGCTCAAAATCATGAAAAGTTCAATTTTTACTTTTTTGCGTTTTCTGAATCTGCAGACTATTACCTTTTAATAGATATATAATTTATTCAATTCCGAAGACTACAACTATTTTTAAATTTTTTTTGAAATGTGTTCTACATGAGCGTGACCCACTGTGGCGCTGTTAAACTGCTGTCAAATGGTGTTATTATTAACGTCCGTGTTCATCAGGTACATTTTAGTGATGTGAGATAAAGTATGTGTTGTGGCTAACCTGTGATGGTTCAATATATATCGCTGGTGTGATTGTTGATTGTTTCATGTTTATTTACTCTGTCGTTATCTCGAAAATATTCGTAATTAATTCTGTTTCTTGAGTCTCTGTTTTGTTGAAGTATAATAATGAGTAAAAGTAAAGTTATTAGAAATCCTCTGAAGGCTTTTAAGAAAAGGAGAAATGTTGGAAAGCCAAAGGTATTTAGAAATATGGGAATGAAGATAGGTTCTAACATGGTCCGAGCGATGCTTGCTTTAGGCAAGCAACGCCTTCGGGCTGCAGACAGGGCTGTAAAGAGTCTAGAAATACAAGCAAGAGTAAACAGGAGGAGGAACAAGAGGAAGCTGGAGGAGGAGTTTGCAGAGGATGAAGATAATCCATCCTATGGACCTGGAATGCACTAAAAAGTTAATCCAATCTTTGTCGCTCGATTCCCAAAACTTTTATTTTCTCATACTAATTACATGTTTTCTAAGGATCTTCCAAACATATTTGTTTCAAACTTTCAGTAAATGTTACACAGTACCTTCTGCATAATTTAACACAGCCTCTTTCCAAAAAACTGTATATTTTTGAATATATAAATAAAAAATTGCAAAAAAATGTTGTGAATTTTCATTACAATTGAAAAAAATCATCTTTAATAACTGAACTAAAATTTTGTAAAATCCCTGTGTTAAGTTGTAGCCCATATTCCAATAAATAATCTGTAAAACGTTCAACTTCCTACCTCAAATACTTTGTGAGGAAAGATGTAATTTATAAGCGTTATTTTAACATTGCAAGTATAGGGCGTTCCGGAGCCCCTTAAGCGTAATGTAAGAAAATATTTGATTGTGGGGTCTCTTTCGTGTGGGAGACCCTGTATAATCAGTCTGAAACCTTCCGGTGACTCTGGGTCTCTTCCATGTGTACAGCCTTCTTCCATTACTCTCAGACGAAGTGTTAACGATGATTAAATCAATGCCCTACGCAAAAGTCTACCAGGCAGCTTCCTCCAGCATTCCTCTCGCCCCCCCTCCCTACTCTCACAGTCTACATTCACCTACAATTTTTTCTTGTCTTCCTTCTTCTACAATCAAATTCCAGTCCCTCGTCTCCCTTACCTGTCTGAATAATTTCTTTTATCTCATCATACATTTATCCAATCTCATCACATGCGGAGCTATTTGGCATATAAACTTGAACAATTTTAGTGGGTGTTGACTTTGCATCTATCTTGGCTAATGTAATGCATTCTCTAGGCTGCTCATAGTAGCTTGTCTGTATGGATTAAACTGGGGACCTAAAAACGACAGAGAGGCTTCGTCCCGCCGTAGCTCTCACAAGGGAACCTCCCCATCGCACCCCCCTCAGATTTAGTTATAAGTTGGCACAGTGGATAGGCCTTGAAAAAACTGAACACATATCACTTGAGAAAACAGGAAGAAGTTGTGTGGAACTGTGAAAAAATAAGCAAAATATACAAACTGAGTAGTCCACGGGTCGCATAGGCAACATCATGGACAAAATGAGGTGAGGAGCGCCGTGGTCCCGTGGTAGCGTGAGCAGCTGCTGAACGAGGGGTCCTTGGTTCAAGTCTTCCCTCGAGTGAAAGTTTTATTTTCTTTATTTTTGCATAGTTATTATCTGTTCGTTCGTTCATTGACTTCTCTGTTCACAGTAATAAGTTTAGTGTCTGTGTTTTGCGACCGCATCGCAAAACCGTGCGATTAGTAGACGAAAGGGCGTGCCTCTCCAATGGGAACCGAAAACATTTGATCGCAAGGTCATAGGTCAACCGATTCCTCCACAGGAAAACACATCTGATATATTCTATACGACACTGGTGACGGCATATGCGTCACATGACAGGAATATGTTGTCGACCCACCTAACTTGTACACTTGGCGAAGGGGTAAAAAGATTCTTCTACCTTGCCCGATTTAAGTTTTCTTGCGGATGTGATAATCACTCCCAAAAAAGGGATGAAAACATAAGAGTTTGTCACATAAACTGAAAATAAAAAATTAAACTTTTCACTCGATGGAAAATGTTAACCAATGACCTTTCGTTCCGCAGCTGCTCACGTTACCACGAGACCACGGCGCTCCTGCCTTCCCAGTCTCCTTGACATTGCCTATCTTCCCATGAACTACTCAGTTTGTATATTTTGCTTATTTTTTCGCAGTTCCACACAACTTCTTCCTGTTTTCTCAATTGATCTGTTTTCAGTTTTTCAAGGCCTATCCACTGTGCCAACTTATAACTAAATCTGAGGGGGGTGTGATGGGGAGGTTCCCTTGTCAGTTGTACACAACCCCACAACAGGCCACAGCAGTCCACCCACCCCACCGCCGCCAGACACCGAACCCAGGGTTATTGTGCGTTTCGGCCCCCAGTGGATGCCCCGCCCCCAGGGAACGTCTGACACCACAAGAGAGTCTCCACTGTTTGCGTGGTAGAGTAATTGTGGTGCACGTGAACGTGGAGACAGTGTTTGCTCAGCAATCGCAGACACAGTCTAACTGAGGCGGAATATGTGGAACCAGCCCGCATTCGCCGAGGTAGATGGAAAACCGCCACCATCCACTGGCTGGTCGGCGCACCGGACCTCGACAGGAATTCCGGACGCATTCGTGCCAGGGACCGGCACGCCTTCCCGCTCGGGAAGCAGCGTGTTAGACCGCGTGGCTAGCCGGGTGGGATCATGGTATCTTATTCGCAGTCCTATTTTCTTATTCCTTATGAAACCTTCTGCTGCCTTACCCGTATTTGATTTTGCGTTAATAGCCCTGTATTCACCTGACCACAAGTCCTATGCTGCCTCCTGCTACTTCACTAATTTTCACTACACCTGACTTCATGCTTTCCATTATTCCCCTTTTAAATTTTATAATATACCTGTGCGATTAAGGGATGTGACATTCGATGCTCCAATCCATAGAACGTCAGTTTTGTTTCTCCTGATAACAACATCCTCCTGAGTTTTCCACGACCGAAGAACAGCCTGAAGGACTATTTTACCTCTGGAATATTTTATCCAAGAGGATACCATCATCATTTAACCGTACAGTAAACTGTAGCTCACGGGGGAGGGGGGCGGGGAGAGGGGGGCGGGTGGACTTCACACAGTTCGCCAGTGGCCGAAACGTCACAGAATTTAACACTACTGGCAATTAAAATTGCTACACCACGAAGATGACGTGCTACAGGCGCGAAATTTAACCGACAGGAAGAAGATGCTGTGATATGCAAATGATTAGCTTTTCTGAGCAATAACACAAGGTTGGCGCCGGTGGCGACACCTACAACGTGCTCACATGAGGAAAGTTTCCAACCGATTTCTCATACACAAACAGCAGTTGACCGGCGTTGCCTGGTGAAAGGTTGTTGTGATGCCTCGGATAAGGAGGAGAAATGCGTACCATCACGTTTCCGACTGATAAAAGTCGCATTGTAGCCTATCGCAATTGCGGTTTATCGTATCGCGACATTGCTGCTCGCGTTGGTCGAGATCCAATGACTGTTACGAGAATATGCAGTCGGTGGTTTCAGGAGGGTAATACGGAACGCCGTGCGGGATCCTAACGGCCTCCTATCACTAGCACCCGAGATGACAGGCATCTTATCCGCATAGCTGTCACGTGTCGATCCCTGAGTCAACAGATGGGGACGTTTGCAAGACAACAACCATCTGCACGAACAGTTCGACGACGTTTGCAGCAGCACGGACTATCAGCTCGGCGACCGTGGCAGCGGTTAGCCTTGACGCTGCTTCACAGACAGTAGCGCCTGCGATGGTGTACTCGAGGACAAACCTGGGTGCACGAATGGCAAAACGTCATTTTTTCGGATGAATCCAGGTTCTGTTTACAGCAACATGATGGTCGCCTCCGTGTTTGGAGACATCGCGGTGAACGCACATTGCAAGCGTGTATTCGTCATCGCCATACAGGCGTATCACCCTGCGTGATGGTATGGGGTGCCATTGGTTACACGTCTCGGTCACCTCTTGTTCGCATTGACGGCACTTTGAACAGTGGACGTTACATTTCAGATGTGTTATGACCCGTGGCTTTACCGTTCATTCGATTCCTGCGAAACGCTGCATTTCAGCAGGATAATGCACGACCGCTTATTGCAGGTCTTGTACGGACCTTTCTGGATACAGAAAATGTTCGACTGCTGCCCTGGCCAGCACATTCTCCAGATCTCTCACCAATTCAAAACGTCTGGTCAATGGTGGCCGAGCAACTGGCTCGTCACAATACGCCCATCACTACTCTTGATGAACTATGGTATCGTGTTGAAGCTGCATGGGCAACTGTACCTGTACACGCCATCCAAGCTCTGACTCAATGCCCAGACATATCAAGGCCGTTATTACTGCCAGAGAAGGTTGTTCTGGGTACTGATTTCTCAGGATCTCTGCACCCAATTTCCGTGAAAATGTACTCACATGTCAGTTCTAGTACAATATATTTGTCCAATGAATACCCGTTTATCATCTGCATTTCTTCGTGGTGTAGCAATTTTAATGGCCAGTAGTGTATACACTGTGGTCCATTGATCGTGACCGGGCCAAATATCTCACGAAATGAGCGTCAAACGAAAAAGCTACAAAGAACGAAACACGTCTAGCTTGAAGGGGGAAACTAGATGGCGCTACGGTTGGCCCGCTAGATGGCGCTGCCATAGGTCACTCGGATAACATCTGAGATTTTTAAATAGGAACCCCCCCCCCACTTTTATTACATATTCGTCTAGCACGTAAAGAAATATGAATGTTTTAGTTGGGCCACTTTTTTCGCTTTGTGATAGATGGCGCTGTAATAGTCACAAACATATGAGTACCTGGTATCACGTAACATTCCGCCAGTGCGGACGGTATTTGCTTCGTGATACATCACCTGTGTTAAAATGGACCGTTTACCAATTGCGGAAGAGGTCGATGTGTTGATGTATGGCTATTGTGATCAAAATGTCCAACGGGCGTGTGCTATGTGTGCTGCTCGGTATCCTGGACGACATCATCCAAGTGTCCGGACCGTTCGCCGGATAGTTACGTTATGTAAGAAAACAGACAGCGTTCAGCCACATATGAAACGTCAACCACGAACTGCAACAAATGGTGATGCCCAAGTAAGTGTTTTAGCTGCTGTCGCGGCTAATCCGCACATCAGTAGCAGACAAATTGCGCGAGAATCGGGAATCTCAAAAACGTCGGTGTCGAGAATGCTACATCAACATCGATTGCACCCGTGCCCTATTTCTATGCACCAGGAATTGCATGGCGACGACTTTGAACGTCGTGTACAGTTCTGCCACTGGGCACAAGAGAAATTACGGGACGATGACAGATTGTTTGCACGCGTTCTATTTAGCGACGAAGCGTCATTCCCCAACAGCGGTAACGTAAACCGGCATAATATGCACTATTGGGGAACGGAAAATCCACGATGGCTGCGACAAGTGGAACATCAGCGACCTTGGCGGGTTAATGTCTAGTGCGGCATTATGGGAGGAAGAATAATTGGCCCCCATTTTACCGATGGGAATGTAAATGGAGCAATGTATGCTGATGTCCTACGTCATGTTCTACCGATGTTAGTACAAGACGTTTCACTGCATGAGAGAATGGCGATGTACTTCCAACATGGTGGATGTCCGACACATAGCTCGCGTGCGGTTGAAGCGGTATTGAATAGCATTTTTCATGACAGGTGCATTGGTCGTCGAAGCACCATACCGTGGCCCGCACGTTCACCGGATCTGACATCCCCGAATTCCTTTATGTGGGGAAAGTTGAGGATATTTGCTATCGTGATCCACAGACAACGCCTGAGAACATGCGTCAGCGCATTGTCAATGCATGTGCGAACATTACGGAAGGCGAACTACTCGCTGTTGAGAGGAATGTCGTTACACGTATTGCCAAATGCATTGACGTTGACGAACATCATGTTGATCATTTATTGCATTAATGTGGTGTTTACAGGTAATCACGCTGTAACAGCATGCGTTCTCAGAAATGATAAGTTCACAAAGGTACGTGGGTCATATTGGAGCAATGGAAATAAAATGTTCAAACGTACCTACGTTCTGTATTTTAATTTAAAAAACCTACCTGTTATCAACTGTTAGTCTAAAATTGTGAGCCATATGTTTGTTACTATTACAGCGCCATCTATCACAAAGCGAAAAAAGTGGTCCAACTAAAACATCCATTTTTCTTTACGTGCTAGACGAATATGTAATAAAAAATGGGAGTTCCTATTTTAAAAAACGCAGTAGTTATCCGATTGACCTATGGCAGCGCCATCTAGCGGGCCAACCATAGCGCCATCTAGTTTCCCCCTTCAAGCTAGACAAGTTTCGTACTTTGTAGTTTTTTCGTTCGACGCTTATTTTGTGAGATATTTGGCCCGGTCACGATCAATGGACCATCCTGTATACTGACAATGTGGTCAAATACACTGCTGAATTTGGACGACACACAACGGCCGAGGAAGGTTATGGTTACATTTCACATATGTTGTAGAGGAGTCGTCAGAAAACAAAATCTTTCCAAAATGATGTTTTCTCTTTTACTCCTGTCAAAGCAGTGAACTAAACGACTCACAATCCTACAAAACAGAAATTCAGTGAACACATGTAATCCAGTCGTTTGTAAAATGAATGAACTGCCAGTACAGTGTTTCAAACTGTTTGTTACGTTTTCAGCCGGCCAAAGGCAAAGACGGCCACCGTCGCATTAATGTTCAGAATGTCCGACAAACCAGGCGAATTGGATTATTACATGTGTGATACTAACACAAGTCTTTCAGCTGCTAATACCAGTGCTTGGTTGCAGCTATGAGTGAGATAAAACCATGTATGCAGGGTCGAGTTGTCGCAGCTCGTAGCGACTGAAATGTGCTTCATGCACTCCATCACGTTGCTCAGACCTAAACATGGCTGAGGTGGGGCGAGCGCGATGTGTACGGTCTTAGTTCAGTTTTGTCTGCTGCTTTCATTGCGCTGTATTTTGCCATCATTCCCATGGTGTCAAACCAGCCTACAATTACGGCATGTCTCACGAACCAAATTAAATTTCTTGTAATTATATGCTATATCGATTGCCTCACAATTTACCGGCTCTGACTGCATGAAAATATTATACAGATAAGAAATTGACTGAATGACGAATGACATTAAAGCATCGAATTTTAGGTAAAGCGTCGTGTCAGAATTGGGATGTTTCGAGGCTCGTGCTTTGGCTGAAGCACATTAGTTGCTGCATAAGGCTTTGCAAATAATAGGAATGAGCTATACTCTCATATCGGGCTTTGCAGTGACCTGATCAGGGCAAGGAGCATAATGCGATGTATTGATGTTATTCTCTCAACATTAATTAATGTTTTCATTATTACTGCGCGGCGACATACGGTGTGTCGGGATTAATTAATCATATTCAAACGTAAGTGACAGCTCTCGCAATGTTGAACAATGCACTCAACATATTCACTCAAGTGAAGATGTTTTTTTGTACTTGTAATGCAAGACACGGAAATCGCCTGCGAGAGAGTTCGACGTTCTTACAAGGGAAGCTCCCCATCGCACCCCCCTCAGATTTAGTTATAAGTTGCCACATTGGATAGACCTCGAAAAACTGAACACAGATCAATCGAGAAAACAGGAAGAAGTTGTGTGGAACTATGAAAAAAATTAGTAAAATATACAAACTTAGTAGTCCATGCGAAGAAAGGCAACATCAAAGACAGAGGGAGTCTAGGTGCGCCGTGGTCCCGTGGTTAGCGAGAGCAGCTACGGAACGAGAGATTCTAGTTTCAAGTCTTCCTTCGAGTGAAAATTTTAATTTTTTCTTTCAGTTTATGTGACAAACTCTTATGTTTTCATCACTATTTTGGGAGTGATTATCACATCTACAAGAAAATCTAAATCGGGCAAGGTAGAAGAATCTTTTTACCCATTCGCCAAATGCACAAGTTAGGTGGGTCGACAACATATTCCTGTCATGTGACGCACATGCCGTCACCAGTGTCGTATAGAATATATCAGACGTGTTTTCCCGTGGAGGAATCGGTTGACCTATGACCTTGCGATCACATGTTTTCGGTTCCCATTGGAGAGGCACGTCCTTTCGTCTACTAATCGCACGGTTTTGCGGTGCGGTCGCAAAACACAGACACTAAACTTATTGCAGTGAACAGAAACGTCAATGAACGAACGAACAGATCATAACTTTGCGAAAATAAAGAAAGTACAATTTTCAGTCGAGGGAAGACTTGAACCAAGGACCTCTGGTTCTGCAGCTACTCACGCTAACCACGTGACCACGGCGCTGCTGAGTTCGCACTCTCCTTTATGTTGCTTATCTTACATATGGACTACTCAGTTTGAATATTTTACTAATTTTTTTCACAGTTCCACAGAACTTCTTCCTGTTTTCTCGATTGATCTGTGTTCAGTTTTTCAAGGCCTATCCACTGTGCCAACTTATAACTAAATCTGAGGGGTGTGCGATGGGGAGGTTCCCTTGTTAGAACTTTAGCGGCAATCTGTGGAAAGTCAATTTCGTTGGCAGGTTAATGTAATGAAAGGCCTCAATTTTGTCTTGAGATCTGGTGAGAGACTACGCGTATCAGTGTCAGTCTCAACTTGTATAACAAGGGTACTGTTGCTGGCTGCCATTAATGACTGTCGGAAGTTAATACAGTGTAACCGACACAAATAGTGTCACTCAATATTTCGTCTCCAAATTGATGTAAAGGACTCAAGAACATATTTTCGTGGAGAAAACCGTGTAAAACAGTTTATTTATTCAGTGACTGATTTACTGTTGTGACTGTTGACTACATCCATAGAATTTTTCGGAACGATGTTTGCTCGATGCGTCAACGACCGAATGTGCACGCACGGTCATTTATTTTTGGGAAATATTACTGTAGCATTTTCTGATTTATGAATTCCTACACTGTCGTGAAGATAATACAAATCTCCTCGCAGAACCGAACTTGCACCCCTACAGACTCCGTTGAGTCTATGAGGACGAGTACAGCACGTTTACAGATTACAGCGACGGTGGGAAGTTCAACAGAGTCGCTACTGAACTACAAGATCTTCGGAACTCAGTACCGTGATTGCTAGGAAGTTTTTACATCTTTTACCTTCATCAAAAGCAATTCATCATTTATGACACCAGTGCGCTTTAACTAATCGTCAAAGAAAGACTTAAATAATAAACTAATTCTAACCAAGACAATAATTAACTTTTAAATAAACTAGTGGAAGTTACAGCTCCACAAAATCTATTACATTGCTGCGAAATAAAACGTGGTTCCCACTTGCAGTACGTGAAGTGATGGCTGAGGATAATTTCTGAATGTAGGTTACAGTACACTTGTTCGTCCACTGCTTGAATATTGCTCACCAGTGTGGGATACGTACCAGATAGGGTTGATAGAAGAGAGAGAGAAGATCCAACGGAGAGCAGCGCGCTTCGTTACAGGATCATTTGCTAATCGAGAAAGCGTTACGGAGACGATAGATAAATTCCAGTGGAAGACTCTGCAGGAGAGACGCTCAGTAGCTCGGTACGGGCTTTTGTTGAAGTTTCGAGAACATACTTTCAGCGAGGAGTCAAGCAGTATATTGCTCCCTCCTACGTATATCTAGCGAAGAGACCGTGAGGATAAAATCAGAGAGATTAGAGCCCACACAGAAGCATACCGACAATCCTTCTTTTCAAGAACCATACGAGACTGGAATAGAAGGGAGAACCGATAGAGGTGCTCAAAGTACCCTCCGCCACACACCGTCAGGTGGCTTGCGGAGTATGGATGTAGCTGTAGATGTAGATGTAGAATGAGAAACCGGAAACAAAATATGAGAACTTGAACAATAGGAAGGCAGCTGAGGTAGTGAATTCAAATAAAAATATCTCTGTGGAACCGGAGGGAACCTCGGAAGGTATTTTAAGTAGTGGTCGAAAGTGACTGTTATGTTACATCATAACCAAGTTAGGTTGTAGGTTATAAAGTAGTTTTCATCTGATGCAACCAATTTAGAATTCGTTAAGGATAGGAGGGTAAGTAACGAACTAAATTTTGTGCTAAATCTGGAACTTCAACCTGCGTCTTCTGTTCATCTGGCAGAAGTTCTATCAAGTACACCACCGTAACTGTTGCTAACGCAGCAGTACGAAATACCACAGTCGAACGTCCTCCCTAACTCAAACTTCAATTCACGAGTCAGTCCATCTTGATTTTCCCCTTGGCATAAATTTTAATTCATTACTTAAGCTTCCTTCCTTATCAGAGATAAAGTTGAGGCTCAGTATGTCTTCAGGTTTCCAGAAAACAATTAAAAAATGGGTGTTTCCATTTAAGATTTAAAGGTTGCCCCCGCCCCGCCCACGGGGGCGAGGGCTGGAGGTCACGTGTAGTATCATTTGATGTCCCCCTTTGAGTTTACGAACTTGGCTTGCCCACTATTTTTACCCGATGTATAGTTTTCGACATAATCTCATCCGAAACTTCAGATGGACCACCCTATAAATTTCGTTTGATGCTAATTTCGTGAGATATTTGGTCCCGTCAGTATCAATGGACCATAGACCTCTACTAGTGAAGCCCTTACCGCGCAACAGATGAATCCTCGAAAATAAATGGTCTCGCTCAAATTCCGCGCAATTGAGCATATATCTGGAGCCAAGTTACAGTCTTGCGTTTGAGCGGAGATGTTTTAACGCGAGCGCAAATGTGCCACCGCAACACTACGTAGACCAGCGGTCGGCAAATCATGTTTCGCGAGCTACATTCGGCTCTTTGGGCACTTGAGTATGGCTCTTCCACGTAATACCACGCTTGGCGCACAAACACAGCGCTACAGCTTTTAATCATTGTCAGCTTAAAGAATATTTAGTTGTAATGAAGAGTGAGTACAAAAATCTTCTTCTGCGTAATAAGACACGTTGGTCATCAAAGAAAACATTTTGAAACGTCTGGCTTCCTTTGCCAGGTGCCAGGGCTAGCAGTGTATTTAACACTAAATTCTTCTAGAATCTACATATGTAAATGATGCTCTAAGCCCCCCCTATTCTAACTCCGACTTTTGCTGCTGCACATGGATTAAAAAGATACGCGAACTGACTGTAGCAACCCTGCCAGTGGAGTAGAAAAGAGTTTGGCACCTGCAATAATTTAATTTGATAAATGAGTTAAATAAAGGAAGGTTTCATTAACGTAGTGAGAAATGATAGGGTTGCTCTACCGATTAACAGAATGAAAGTTCTGTCCAAAATAACAGTATGATTTATTAAGACTAAACACAAAATAATAAACAAAAACACATGAAACATTTACAATACATCAAATTGGCTCAAATTGTATACTCAAACAAACGCTGTGAAGGTGAAGTTGTCCCTAAACTAGATTGTGACTTTTATGACGAAGTGGTATATGGAGCCAATTCCTTGCCACTCAAATCCTAAGAGAGACACACCGCTAACCCAACATTAATTGCTGCTACAGTAGTGAGAACTCAGACAATGAATACCCAAGATAGAACAAAGTTAGAAAAGACGAACAGGCGCGCTCTGCTGAGCTCTAATTATCTCCTAGCAAAAATGCCTGCTTTGCCGGTGCTGCGGGCGTACATTACCAAGCTGTCTTCTTAGCTGCAAGGACACGATCTGGCGTACTGGAAGCGATGGCTGGTTGCTTCGACGTCCCGTCGTGGTGATGATAATGTCGCGAGTATAGCCCGAAACAAATTATCCTGGCCTGGTTGTTCCAGACTAAAGACTTCCTAGTAATACAAATGCGCCTCTGAGGGAGACGAAGAAGGCTCGCCACACAATCACTGACGGTACAGTGATTGATTTTAACAAGCGAAGTCACCCAGTACCTCCGATACAGTCAACATTAGCCAAAACTGTTCAAGACAGACAACATAGGCCTCTTGTACACAGAACGCTCAATTGCCAACTGTACTCGGAAAGTTACGTTGAACTCGAAACTTCAGCAACTTCGTCAAAGAGTTACAATTAAATAAAAGTATATTAGACAGCCCACGGAAGGCAGGCTGACCCGAGCAGCGAGAGCTCAGTCTTGTAACCTACTTCCACCGAAAGGCGAGAGACGACTACCCCTGAGCACCTTTACAGGCCGAACACAGAACATTCCCGCCCCCACGACAGTGGCCGTTGTTAACCGTTCCAATCAGCAACTCGAAAACCGGCGGAAAATTCCACTCTATTGCCGGAGCACTACCATTCCACCAATGCAGATTCTTGGCGCCAATTTCTGCGCCGATTTTGCTACGTCACGGAGCTATGCCCTGAGCAAGCCAATCACAGTTACTATACGGCAGAAAAACGCGGGAATTTGCGCGCCAAGGCTGCTTGGGAACACAAGTCATTCCCACACCTCGCTGGTAGCCCGCCAGAAAGTGTTTTCGCAAAGTTTCTGCGAAGTAACGGAACCTCTAGCCCAGCCGCTACTTCAGGCACCTCCGGGCGTGTCTTTTGACAATGTAGGCGTCTGGAAAGCATTCACTCGACTCCCTCACACCCATCGGCTTACCCTTTCAAGATCGGCAGAGCCCGCCTGTCACCGGACCACCTGGGTGACGAGAGACGCTGCGTGGGAAGTCCGCGTGTGAAGGAATAGCAACTTTACACCACATGCAATTGGAGAGGAAAATCGTAAGATAGAAATATGAGAGGGGGCTCATGCCACCTCTCACCTTTTAACGGAAATTGAAGCATTTCGCCTTGAGAAGCGTGTCATTATCCGGAACTAACGAGTGATCAGTGCCTGCAAAAGTTTTATTTCACTGTAGATGCTACGTCTCATCTAAGTCAGCTTTATCGTAAGCTTCAGGGGAAAAGTAACACAGTTTTCTACTCAAGGAGTGGAAACTTGAACTTCGATTCACATCCCAAGCCTGTTGAAACACGGCCGAGAAAATAGTTCTGTTACCGACGTTTACTGTGTCGATACAATACTTTTAAATTTGAGGAAAGCTTTTCACAACGGTTTTCAGGAATCACAAACAGCAAACCGAAATTAGCCTTTGTTAAAAATAAACGTCTTAATCTTAGTGTAATAGATTCAATTTTTCTTCCTTTAATATTGAAATTGACAACTTTGAAATGCAATTTCTGAATTGGGACAGCGAGGGCGTAATCCTTACCCATTGCGTTCCAAAGGGCACTACGGTAACAGGTGCATCCTAGGAAAATGTTTTGAAGAACAAATTCCTTCCTGCACTGCAAAAAAAACGTCCGGGAAGGGCTGCGCCTGTGCTGTTTCACCAAGACAATGCACCCGCACATCGAGCTAACGTTACGCAACAGTTTCTTTGTGATAGCAACTTTGAAGTGATTCCTCATGCTCCCTACTCACCTGACCTGGCTCCTAGTGACTTTTGGCTTTTTCCAACAATGAAAGACACTCTCCGTGGCCGCACATTCACCAGCCGTGCTGCTATTGCCTCAGCGATTTTCCAGTGGTCAAAACACTCCTAAAGAAGACTTCGGCGCTGCCATGGAATCATGGCGTCAGCGTTGTGAAAAATGTGTACGTCTGCAGGGCGATTACGTTGAGAAGTAACGCCAGTTTCATCGATTTCGGGTGAGTAGTTAATTAGAAAAAAAATCGGAGGCCTTAGAACTTGAATGCACCTCGTACCGTAATTTTGATCTGCAGTTACCGAACTCTGATTCTACACTATTTTCCCCTCTAAAAATTCTATTCTTAACTTTAAATTATTCTCACTATAGCGTTTATCACTGCAAACTGTACCGAGATGTTACAGACTGTGTAGATACGAAGTGCATTCGGAAAATAAGGTCCGATTAGGCGCGAAATAGAAACCACTGTGAAAGTCCGACGGAACTTTGCAGAGATGTGTTGGGCAGTGTCTTTATTGTGCCTGTCGATCGCTTCACGACGCTCTTTTCAGTTCAGAGCGCAAAGTGATCACGTAGAAATAGCAAAAGCAATAATGGCTCCCGCCAAGAATGTGGATCTGGTCAGAGATTTCGCCTGAAGCTATGCGGCTCACATACCATAAATGTCATGCATTTCTTTCATCAAGACAATTTTCAGCCGCATTCTGCAAGGACAATGAAGACGCTGCCGCAGCGTTTGCGATGCGAAGTGTTTGGTCACCCATAATACAGCCCTTAATCGGCTCCCTCGGGCGTCCATCTTTTCCCACATGAACCACTGGCTACGTAGACAACATTTTGGCATAAACAACGAAAGGCAGGCCAGCGTAGAGAATTGAAGAAAACACAGGCGGCTACTTTCTGTGACGAGGGTTGTGGAAAGTTTGTACAATGCCACGACAAATGTCTAAGTCGGAAAGGTAGCTGGAAGGTGTGGCTAACTGTGGCGCATAGAAAATTTGTCATTTTCAATGTTGTTTTCATTTCATGACCGATCGGAGCTTGCTTTTCGTATACGACTCGTAATATTCTGAATAGGAAGTTGCCGTTTCCGTTCTACGACAGTTTCAGTTCGGATGTTTAACTCATCAGCTTGAGGAACTGAATCAGGCATGGCGGAGCACAATTAGTAGGTAACAAATCGAAAGGAAACATAACGAACATGCATTTGTCACTTAAGCACGTTTGTTGCGCGTTCACATAATTCCACAACAAAAAAAGAACCCAGCATGTTGTACGTACTGGACAGTACTGATGCACTACAACAGGGGCTCGATGGGGCGACCACCAAGATTGTTACAGACACTGTACCTGTGGAGGTTGACCTGGTACACACTCACCATCCTCAGTTTCTAGTGCAGCAGCCAGAACTCATCCCAGCAGATCTTCCTGTCTCTACAGCAGTCTCGTATATCAAATTTCGCATACGACTCCACAAGAAGTAGTCCATGGGAGTTAAATCCGGTGATCGAAGCGGCTACGCGGTTCGACTACATTGGAGTATTGATCTTTCACCATAATGCGTATTGGATGTCTTCGAACCGCACGTGAGAAGTGAGTTGTTGCACCACAGTGGTGAAACTGCATTTCCTGACGGGCATTCAGTGGCACAACTTCCAACAAAGGTCGAGTACATTTTGTAAGAAGATAAAATATGCAGGAGCTGCTAGCTTGAGTGAGAAGAAGTATGGCCCAATCACTTGACTGTCCATAATACCTGCACACACGTTAATACCAAACGGGTGCTGAAATCGCTGAACATGCGTGGCACCATGGTTTTCGTCTGCTCAGACGTGGCTGTTTCGCGAATTCAGAACACAGTCCCTAGGATTTGGTTCAAATGGCTCTGAGCACTATGAGCCTTCACTTCTGAGGTCATCAGTCCCCTAGAGCTTAGAACTACTTAAACCTAACTAACCTAAGGATATCACACACATCCATGCCCGAGGCAGGATTAGAACCTGCGACCGTAGCGGCCGCGCAGCTCTAGACTGTAGCGCCTAGAACCGCTCGCGCACTCGGAACGGCAGTCCCTAGGAACTTACACTACTGGCCATTAAAATTGCTACACCAAGAAGAAATGCAGATGGTAAACGGGTTTACATTGGACAAATATATAATACTAGAACTGACACGTGATTAAATTTTCACGCAATTTGGATCCTGAGAAATCAGTATGCAGAACGACCACCTATCGCCGTTATAACGGCCTTGATACTCCTGGGCATTGACTCAAACAGAGCTTGGATGGCGTGTACAGGTACAGCTGCCCATGCAGCTTCAACACGACACCACAGATCATCAAGAGTAGTGACTGGCGTATTGTGACGATCCAGTTGCTCGGCCACCATTGACCAGACGTTTTCAATTGGCGAGAGATCTGGAGAATGGGCCAGGGCAGCAGACGAACATTTTCTGTATCCAGAAAGAAGGCCCGTACAGGACGTGCAACATGCGGTCGTGCATTATCCTTCTGAAATGTAAGGTTTCGCAGGGATCGAATGTAGAGCCACGGATCGTAACACATCTGAAATGTAACGTCCACTATTCAAAGTGCCGTCAATGCGAACAAGAGGTGACCGAGACGTGTAACCAATGGCATCCCATACCATCACGCCGGGTGATACGCCAGTATGGCGATGACGAATACACGCTGCCAATGTGGGCTCACCGCGATGTCGCCAAACACGGATGCGACCATCGAGATGCTGTAAACAGAACATGGATTCATCCGAAAAAATGACGTTTTGCCATTCGTGCACCCAGGTTCGTCATCGAGTACACCATCGCAGGCGCTCCTGCCTGTGATGCAGCGTCAAGGGTAACTGCAGTCTTTGTCTCTGAGCTGATAGTCTGTGCTGCTGCAAACGTCGTCGAACTGTTCGTGCAGATGGTTGTTGTCTTGCAAACGTCCTCATCTGTTGACTCAGGGATCCAGACGTGGCTGCACGATCCTTTACAGCCCTGCGGATAAGATGCCTGTCATCTCGACTGCTAGTGATGCGAGGCCGTTGGGATCCAGCACGGCGTTCCGTATTGCCCTCCTGAACCAACCGATTCCATATTCTGCTAACAGTCATTGGATCTCGACCAGCGCGAGCAGCAATGTCGCGATGCGATAAACCGCAATCGCGATAGGCTACAATCCGACCTTTATCAAAGTCGGAAACGTGATGGTACGCAATTCTCCTCCTTACACGAGGCATCAGAACAAGGTTTCACCACGCAATGCCGGTCAACTGCTGTTTGTGTATGAGAAATCGGTTGGAAACATTCCTCATGTCAGCACGTTGTAGGTGTCGCAACCGGCGCCAACGTTGTGTGAATGCTCAGAAAAGCTAATCATTTTGCATATCATAGCATCAGTTTCGCGTCTGTAGCTTGTCATCTTCGTGGTGTAGCAGTTTTAATGGCCAGTAGTGTACATTCGTCTGTGAACAGAACTCGACGTGGAAACTGAGGTGTGTCGATGCAGCGCTGCAGGAACCACGTGCAGTAGGCTAAGCGTTGTGAAAAATAGGCTGGCCCCATAGTCTGTACCATCTTATAAGTGGTACAGGTGTAATCGTTGCTCACGCAGAACGTCCCAGGCGATACTGTGACGAACACCCTCTGCATGCGCAATTGTTCGAGTACACGCTGACGGGTTCTCTTCACCGCGATGCACAATATCTTCACATTGTGGCGTGTGGTGGTGCAGTGGAGCACCACAGCCGTGCCTCCCCAAGGTGGAGGTACCTGTTTCTCGGTGCCGCCTGTTTTAACTTGGTCCAAAAGTTTGTGCGATGTCGTGCAGCGTTACGGAAGACGTTCGTGATACAGCCGCATAGCAGCTCTTGCGTTACCTAGAGCCTCGCCACTCGCTAGGAGCACGTATATGTATCCCGAAAACGTGTACTGAATCACATTCACTGTTTTGGAGACGTACAGGTACTGAATAGGTCTCGCAGCAAGGTAGACATAATCTGACATCAGGTGTCCGCCTGACGTACTAAACGTCATCCTGTCTACTAACGCGCCGGCCGTGGTGGCCGAGCGGTTCTAGGCGCTACAGTCTGGAACCGCGCGACAGCTACGGTCGCAGGTTCGAATCCTGCCTCGGTCATGGATGTGTGTGATGTCCCTAGGTTAGTTAGGTTTAAGCAGTTCTAAGTTGTAGGGGACTGATGACCTCAGAAGTTAAGTCCCATAGGGCTCAGAGCCATTTGAACCATTTACTAAAGCGCTGTATATAACGAGCCTAACAATGCGCCTTTTTAGATCAGAAACGGAGGACAGTGTTGTATGCTTCCCGTGGCGCAGGAAAGCGAATCAGCGAATTTTGCTTAATCTTACTGTTTCACAGCGTCGAATTATTGGGTGTGCAACTCTGAACTGCTCAAATGACAACAGATTTGGTCGCTATAATTTTTATCGGTTTCCTTAAGATATAAATCGGCGTAAAAGTTTGCTTGTAAATTCAAGCCGCGAAGATTGGACACCAACATCTAGCAACTACCTGTGTAGTGTAAGTAAAAATGCCTCTTTTCTATATTTTAGAAATAGATGTCCTCATAGAGCGGTGATAATGAAATGATACGTATAATAAGTGTGCTTATTTTAATCTTGCTGCAGATAACGTGTACATAACACGACCGTAACGTCGTAAGTTCACAGTAAGCTACTTTTATTGATTTTATTTACATCAACTGCACAAAACCACAAGTCATCCTAAGGCGCTGGCGGATACATACGGCACGCCCCCCTCCCCGCCCCCCCCCCCCCCCCCCAGTCAGCCCGCACGCAATTCGTTCGTTTCTTTCGTCAGTCGACTCGACTGAATCGAGTTATCGAGTATTTGTACTTTCCTATGTAGCACTCACGTCCGCGTCATCGTATTTTATAGGTTTCTGTCTGGCGCGTAGATAGCTAGCGCATACCTACGAGAAAAGTCGCGGCCACTCTAGTGATCTCGATACGATATTCTACTGGCATTTGTCCGAGAAAAATCGCGAATATTCTACTGTTTCCTTTTACAGAGAACCTTCGATACGTAACGTTATAAATTTTTTTTTTGGTCATCAGTCTACTGACTGGTTTGATGCGGCCCGCCACGAATTCCTGTCTTGTGCTAACCTCTTCATCTCAGAGTAGCACTTGCAACCTACGTCCTCAATTATTTGCTTGACGTATTCCAATCTCTGTCTTCCTCTACAGTTTTTGCCCTCTACAGCTCCCTCTAGTACCATGGAAGTCATTACCTCATGTCTTAGCAGATGTCCTATCATCCTGTCCCTTCTCCTTATCAGTGTTTTCCACATATTCCTTTCCTCTCCGATTCTGCGTAGAACCTCCTCATTCCTTACCTTATCAGTCCACCTAATTTTCAACATTCGTCTATAGCACCACATCTCAAATGCTTCGATTCTCTTCTGTTCCGGTTTTCCCACAGTCCATGTTTCACTACCATACAATGCTGTACTCCAGACGTACATCCACAGAAATTTCTTCCTCAAATTAAGGCCGGTATTTGATATTAGTAGACTTCGCTTGGCCAGATATGTTTTTTTTGCCATAGCGAGCTTTTGATGTCCTCCTTGCTCCGTCCGTCATTGGTTATTTTACTGCCTAGGTAGCAGAATTCCTTAACTTCATTGACTTCGTGACCATCAATCCTGATGTTAAGTTTCTCTCTGTTCTCATTTCTACTACTTCTAATTACCTTCGTCTATCTCCGATTTACTCTCAAACCATACTGTGTACTCATTAGACTGTTCATTCCGTTCAGCAGATCATTTAATTCTTCTTCACTTTCACTCAGGATAGCAATGTCATCAGCTAATCGCATCATTGATATCCTTTCACCTTGTATTTTAATTCCACTCCTGAACCTTTCTTTTATTTCCATCATTGCTTCCTCGATGTACAGATTGAAGAGTAGGGGCGAAAGGCTACAGCCTTGTCTTACACCCTTCTTAATACGAGTACTTCGTTCTTGATCGTCCACTCTTATTATTCCCTCTTGGTTGTTGTACATATTGTATATGACCCGTCTCTCCCTACAGCTTACCCCTATTTTTTTCAGAATCTCGAACAGCTTGCACCATTTTATATTGTCGAACGCTTTTTCCAGGTCGACAAATCCTATGAAAGTGTCTTGATTTTTCTTTAGCCTTGCTTCCATTATTACCTGTAACGTCAGAATTGCCTCTCTCGTGCCTTTACTTATCCTAAAGCCAAACTGATCGTCACCTAGCGCATTCTCAATTTTCTTTTCCATTCTTCTGTATATTATTCTTGTAAGCAGCTTCGATGCATGAGCTGTTAAGCTGATTGTGCGATAATTCTCGCACTTGTCAGCTCTTGCCATCTTCGGAATTGTGTGGATGATGCTTTTCCGAAAGTCAGATGGTATATCTCCAGACTCATATATTCTACACACCAACGTGAATAGTCGTTTTGTTGCCACTTCCCCCAATGATTTTAGAAATTCGGATGGAATGTTATCTATCCCTTCTGCCTTATTTGACCGTAAGTCCTCCAAAGCTCTTTTAAATTCCGATTCTAATACTGGATCCTCTATTTCTTCTAAATCGACTCCTGTTTCTTCTTCTATCACATCAGACAAATCTTCACCCTCACAGAGGCTTTGAATGTATTCTTCCCACCTATCTGCTCTCTCCTCTGCATTTAACAGTGGAATTCCCGTTGCACTCTTAATGTTATCACCGTTGCTTTTAATGTCACCAAAGGTTGTTTTGACTTTCCTGAATGCTGAGTCTGTCCTTCCGACAATCATATCTTTTTCGATGTCTTCACATTTTTGCTGCAGCCATTTCGTCTTAGCTTCCCTGCACTTCCTATTTATTTCATTGTATTTCTGTATTCCTGATTTTCCCGGAACATGTTTGTACTTCCTCCTTTCATCAATCAACTGAAGTATTTCTTCTGTTACCCATGGTTTCTTCGCAGCTACCTTCTTGTACCTATGTTTTCCTTCCCAACTTCTGTGATGGCCCTTTTTAGAGACGTCCATTCCTCTTCAACTGTACTGCCTACTGCGCTATTCCTTATTGCTGTAGCTATAGCGTTAGAGAACTTCAAACGTGTCTCGTCATTCCTTAGTACTTCCGTATCCCACTTCTTTGCGTATTGATTCTTGCTGACTAATGTCTTGAACTCGGACTCGTAATACGAGTTAGGTATAGGAAACTATTGATGCGTATAACCGCAGTAACAGTGACTTTCTAGAAGGTTCCTAAAAACGCATTGTTACTACAAAAGCCCTCTATCGACTGCACTAGAAAGGAACGGAATCGACAGTAAAAGTTCTAAATACATAAATTACCGAATGACATCATCATTGGAAACTCACCCTTATGCTACACGTCGTAAGGTACATATTGGCTTGTCACTTTCACAGTAGGTATTTGTTCACACTCCATTAAAGGCTGGAAGCGAACATTTTGTCAGCGAATGTTTTCGAAACAACCGAGGGAAGCGCAGTCGCTGTCACGTAGTCAGTCGAACAATCACCCTGACATTGATTGTACTATTGACGATGAAATTAATCAATTTTCCAGGAAGAATAGGCGCATAGAATTTATCATTTAAGAAAGAGAACCACACTTCTAACTTTTTTAAAATCATACGATGGGTTTGTCTTGTATACATGTATAATCAGTTGAAATAAAACACGTTGAACGATTCTCTTCAGTCGTCGTTGGTCCTGTTCTAGCATGATCTTTTTCCGGTCGCAGCGATGTCGGAGATTTGATGTTTTACCGGATTACTGATATTCAGGGTACACTCGTCAAATGGTCAATTGGGAAAGTCACCACTTCTTCGCTACCTCGGAGATGCTGTGATCCATCGCCCGTGCGCCGGCTATAACACCACGTTAAATCCCACTTAAATCTTCATAACATTTACATTTACATTTACATCCATACTCCGCAAGCTACCTGACGATGTATGGCGGAGGGTACCTTGACTACCTCTATCGGTTCTCCCTTCTATTCCAGTCTCGTATTGTTCGTGGAAAGAAGGATTGTCGGTATGCCTCTGTGTGGGCTCTAATCTCTCTGATTTTATCCTCATGGTCTCTTCGCGAGATATACGTAGGAGGGAGCAATATACTGCTTGACTCCTCGGTGAAGGTATGTTCTCGAAACTTCAACAAAAGCCAGTACCGAGCTACTGAGCGTCTCTCTTGCAGAGTCTTCGACTGGAGTTTATCTATCATCTCCGTAACGCTTTCGCGATTACTAAATGATCCTGTAACGAAGCATGCTGCTCTCCGTTGGATCTTCTCTATCTCTTCTATCAACCCTATCTGGTACGGATCCCACACTGGTGAGCAGTATTCAAGCAGTGGGCGAACAAGTGTACTGTAACCTACTTCCTTTGTTTTCGGATTGCATTTCCTTAGGATTCTTCCAATGAATCTGTCTGTCATCTGCTTTACCGACGATCAACTGTATATGATCATTCCATTTTAAATCACGCCTAATGCCTACTCCAAGGTACTTTATGGAATTAACTGCTTCCAGTTGCTGACCTGCTATATTGTAGCTAAATGATAAAGGATTCTTTCTATGTATTCGCAGCACATTACACTTGTCTACATTGAGATTCAATTGCCATTCCCTGCACCATGCGTCAACTCGCTGCAGATCCTCCTGCATTTCAGTACAATTTTCCATTGTTACAACCTCTCGATATACCACAGCATCATCCGCAAAAAGCCTTCCGATGTTATCCACAAGGTCATTTATGTATATTGTGAATAGCAACGGTCCTACGACACTCGCCTGCACTGAAATCACTCTTACTTCGAAAGACTTCTCTCCATTGAGAATGACATGCTGCGTTCTGTTATCTAGGAACTCTTCAATCCAATCACACAATTGGTCTGATAGTCCATATGCTCTTCCTTTGTTCATTAAACGACTATGGGGAACTGTATCGAACGACTGCCATTGCAGCAACAGTAGCCAATCTAAAAACAGGGCCAGACAAATGTTGGCTTATATATGCATTTCCGACCGCAGCTCCGTATTCTCCCTGTTTAAATATCCCTGTTTTTGAATAAGCATGCTTATACCAGTTTCTTTGGCGCTTCAGTGTAATTTAGCCACATTTCCACATAAACAACTACATGTGTTCTCTCTATTAACTAACCTTATTCATGTATCAACTCATATTTTATGACCCACTCAATTCTTTTGGTGTTTTCTACTGGATACTAAGGAACGCCTCTTCGGTATGACGTCACGACACCGCTGTCTGGCCGTGTCTCCAGGTGTTGCTCGTGACCAGCAGTCGACGCCAGATTGTGTTAGCGACGGCGTTGACATAGAAGGCGGTGGGGGTGTCAGAGAAGTTAATCTGAATTCATGCGACGCAGCGACTTAAGAAGGCTATGGCCGGCCTAGCTGCCGGCTGACAGCCGCCAATACATAAATTCATGAGGCTACTTAGCAAGTCTCCCGAGATAGCCGCAGATGCGATACTGATGTAAACAGCGCCGCGCCTCGCTAGAAATTCTAGGCTAACTTCAGCTGCCTACCTGGCATTAGTGTCGTAGGTCATCTTGCGATGCTCCTGTACTGCTTTATGAGACACAACAGTCATATCATTATGGTTTGTTGACATCGGTAGTGCGAAATTATCGCACCATGTACCAGGGACATGCAATAATTAAAGAGCCAGATAGGTCCGCAGCTCGTGGTCGTGCGGTAGCGTTCTCGCTTCCCGCGCCTGGGTTCGATTCCTGGCGGGGTCAGGGATTTTCTCTGCCTCCTGATGACTGGGTGCTGTCTGATGTCCTTAGGTTAGTTAGGTTTACGTAGTTCTAAGTTCTAGGGGACTGATGACCATAGATAAGTCCCATAGTGCTCAGAGCCATTTGAACCATTTTTTAGAGACAGATACAGGGTGTTTCAAAAATGACCGGTATATTTGAAACGGCAATAAAAACTAAACGAGCAGCGATAGAAATACACCGTTTGTTGCAATATGCTTGGGACAACAGTACATTTTCAGGCGGACAAACTTTCGAAATTACAGTAGTTACAATTTTCAACAACAGATGGCGCTGCACGTGATGTGAAAGATATAGAAGACAACGCAGTCTGTGGGTGCGCCATTCTGTACGTCGTCTTTCTGCTGTAAGCGTGTGCTGTTCACAACGTGCAAGTGTGCTGTGGACAACATGGTTTATTCCTTAGAACAGAGGATTTTTCTGGTGTTGGAATTCCACCGCCTAGAACACAGTGTTGTTGCAACAAGACGAAGTTTTCAACGGAGGTTTAATGTAACCAAAGGACCGAAAAGCGATACAATAAAGGATCTGTTTGAAAAAGTTCAACGGACTGGGAACGTGACGGATGAACGTGCTGGAAAGGTAGGGCGACCGCGTACGGCAACCACAGAGGGCAACGCGCAGCTAGTGCAGCAGGTGATCCAACAGCGGCCTCGGGTTTCCGTTCGCCGTGTTGCAGCTGCGGTCCAAATGACGCCAACATCCACGTATCGTCTCATGCGCCAGAGTTTACACCTCTATCCGTACAAAATTCAAACGCGGCAACCCCTCAGCGCCGCTACCATTGCTGCACGAGAGACATTCGCTAACGATATAGTGCACAGGATTGATGACGGCGATATGCAAAAAAAATGGTTCAAATGGCTCTGAGCACTATGGGACTCAACTGCTGTGGTCATCAGTCCCCTAGAACTTAGAACTACTTAAACCTAACTAACCTAAGGACATCACACACAGCCATGCCCGAGGCAGGATTCGAACCTGCGACCGTAGCAGTCGCACGGTTCCGGACTGCGCGCCTAGAACCGCGAGACTTCCGCGGCCGGCCGGCGATATGCATGTGGGCAGCATTTGGTTTACTGACGAAGCTTATTTTTACCTGGACGGCTTCGTCAATAAACAGAACTGGCGCATATGGGGAACCGAAAAGCCCCATGTTGCAGTCCCATCGTCAATGCATCCTCAAAAAGTACTGGTCTGGGCCGCCATTTCTTCCAAAGGAATCATTGGCCCATTTTTCAGATCCGAAACGATTACTGCATCACGCTATCTGGACATTCTTCGTGAATTTGTGGCGGTACAAACTGCCTTAGACGACACTGTGAACACCTCGTGGTTTATGCAAGATGATGCCCGGCCACATCGCACGGCCGACGTCTTTAATTTCCTGAATGAATATTTCGATGATCGTGTGATTGCTTTGGGCTATCCGAAACATACAGGAGGCGGCGTGGATTGGCCTCCCTATTCGCCAGACATGAACCCCTGTGACTTCTTTCTGTGGGGACACTTGAAAGACCCGGTGTACCGCCAGAATCCAGAAACAATTGAACAGCTGAAGCAGTACATCTCATCTGCATGTGAAGCCATTCCGCCAGACACGTTGTCAAAGGTTTCGGGTAATTTCATTCAGAGACTACGCCATATTATTGCTACGCATGGTGTATATGTGGAAAATATCGTACTATAGAGTTTCCCAGACCGCAGCGCCATCTGTTGTTGAAAATTGTAACTACTGTAATTTCGAAAGTTTGTCTGCCTGAAAATGTACTGTTGTCCCAAGCATATTGCAACAAACGGTGTATTTCTATCGCTGCTCGTTTAGTTTGTATTGCCGTTTTAAATATACCGGTCATTTTTGAAACACCCTGTAGGTCTGGAGAAAAAAGCGTTTATTTTTACAAAACAATACTTTTTCTTCTTTTCAAACTCCTTGAACATTTATGCAATTGTTCCCACGGGCTACAAGCTTTTTTATTCCGACTGCAAAGAATTCTTTATCTTGATGTTTGAACCAATTTCCCTCAAACTTTTTCACGTCCTCATTGTCCTGGAACCTCTTCCCATGTAATGCCTCCTTCAGTGCACCAAACAAATGGAGATCACTAGACGCTAAATCAGGACTGTAAGGGGGATGAGACAGTACTCCCCAGCCCATTTTGTCGATGGTTTCACGGCCTCGTTGAGCAATTGGAGGACGTGCGTTGGCTTGCTGGAGAATCACACCTCTCGTCTTTGATCCACGATGTCTGTCTCTCATGGCTGGCTTCATCTTGTTTAAAAGCAAATCCGAGTATTATTCGCTGTTCATTGTACGCTGCTCTTCGAGATAATCACAAAAAACTGGACCTTAAGTATTCCAAAACACCGTCAATATGACTTTTCCTGCTGATGCTTGGGTTTTGAATTTTCTGTTGACAGGTGAGTTGGTGTGCTTCCACTCCATGCTTTGCCTTTACGAATATAATAGTGAACCCAAGTTTCATCACAATTTTGTTGAGGAGGTGCTCACCTTCTCTTTCATAACGTTCCTTTAGCTCTGTGCACACTCTCAACCTTCTATCCCATCTTGCGCATGTTTTGCGGTACTTCAACTTGTTACAGATAATGTTATGAACTGTACCAGTACTAACTTGAACCTTATCAACTATGATTTCCACAGTTGGCACACACGGCGGTCGGCACTAATAATGTCACGAATCCGACTTTGAAGTGAAGGAGTTGAAACTGTAACTGGTCGGCCAGTAAGGTGTTCGTTAGTCACTGAGTCGCGACCATTTTTGAACTGTTCTAGCCACCTGTAAAAATTTGCACGATTCATACAACCTTCACCATAAACTTTAGACATTCTACAGAATATATATGCACTGATTTCTCGCCTTCAGCAAGTAAAAAACGAATAACAGATCGTTGTTCTGCTAATGTGGACGTTTCAAGCGGACTTGCCATCCTAAAATGTATTTTTGAGGTTATAAACAAGACAACGTTGATACACCAGGTGATCAGGGCTCATCCCAGTGATGCCAACTTAAAGCCATAAAAGTAACAAACTTGCCCTACTACCAATTTTTCCCAGACGAATTTGTCTCTTTAAATATTGAATGACTCTCGTACATTTTTAACAACGTCTATAATCTGCAGACCGCTGTAACGTTCAAGGCAGAGAGTACTTCTCACATTGCTTGTTACTCATCTTCTTCTATTTCCTTTGCGTACGTAAGGCTGGAATAATGATGGCTTCAGCGTCTCTGTTGTTGTTGTGGTCCTCAGTCCTGAGACTGGTTTGATGCAGCTCTCCATGCTACTCTATCCTGTGCAAGCTCCTTCATCTCCCAGTACCTACTGTAACCTACATCCTTCTGAATCTGATTAGTGTATTCACCTCTTGGTCTCCCTCTACGATTGTTAGCTTCCACGCTGCCCTCCAATGCTAAATTTGTGATCCCTTAATGCCTCAGAACATCTCCCATCAACTGATCCCTTCTTCATCTCAAGTTGTGCCACAAAATCCTCTTCTCCCCAATTCTATTCAGTACCTCCTCATTAGTTACGTGATCTACCCATCTAATCTTCAGCATTCTGCTGTAGCACCACATTTCGAAAGCTTCTATTCTCTTCTTGTCTAAACTATTTATCGTACACGTTTCACTTCCATATATGGCTACACTCCATACAAATACTTTCAGAAACAACTTCCTGGCACTTAAATCTATACTCCATGTTAACAAATTTCTCTTCTTCAGAAACTCTTTCCTTGCCATTGCCAGTCTACATTTTATATCCCCTCTACTTCGACCATCACCAGTTATTTTGCTCCCCAAATAGCAAAACACCTTTACTGCTTTAAGTGTCTCATTTCCTAATCTAATTCCCTCAGCATCACCCGACTTAATTCGACTACATTCCATTATCCTCGTTTTGCTTTTGCATTCCGCTCAGCTATTCTTCCAGGTCCTTTGCTGTCTCTGACAGAATTACAATGTCCATCGTTTCTATGGGCACTGAAATTGGTACAATTTTCTCCACGCGATCCCTACGGCAACGAAATATATTGGGTTGTGGTACACCGAGGTGACGAAAGTCATGGGATACCTCGTAATATCGTGTCGGGCCCTCTTTTACTCGGCATAGAGCAGCAACTCCATGTTGCACGTACTCAACAAGTCGTTGGTAGTCCCCTGCAGAAATATCGAGCTACGTTGCCTCTGCAGCCGTCTACAGCTGCGAAAGTTTTGCCGGTGCAGGATTTTGTGCACGAACTGAACTCTCTATTATGTCCCATAAATATTCGATGGGATTCACGTCGGACGATCTAGTTCGCCAAATCATTCACTCGAATTGCCCAGAATGTCTTCAAACAAATCACGAAAAGTTGTGGCCCAGTGACATGCTTGGGAACCTGAAGTCTATGAATGGCTAAAAATTGTGTCCAATTAGGCGAGGGCAATACTAACCTTACGACTTATCTTAGAAGAAAGATTAAGAAAAGGCAAACCTACGTTTCTAGCATTTGTAGACTTAGAGAAAGCTTTTGACAATGTTAACTGGAATACTCTCTTTCAAATTCTGAAGGTGGCAGGGGTAAAATACAGGGAGCGAAAGGCTATTTACAATTTGTACAGAAACCAGATGGCAGTTATAAGAGTCGAGGGGCATGAAAGGGAAGCAGTGGTTGGGAAAGGAGTGAGACAGGGTTGTAGCCTCTCCCCGATGTTATTCAATCTGTATATTGAGCAAGCAGTAAAGGAAACAAAAGAAAAATTCGGAGTAGGTATTAAAATTCATGGAGAAGAAATAAAAACTTTGAGGTTCGCCGATGACATTGTAATTTTGTCAGAGACAGCAAAGGACTTGGAAGAGCAGTTGAATGGAATGGACAGTGTCTTGAAAGGAGGATATAAGATGAACATCAACAAAAGCAAAACAAGGATAATGGAATGTAGTCTAATGAAGTCGGGTGATGCTGAGGGAATTAGATTAGGAAATGAGACACTTAAAGTAGTAAAGGAGTTTTGCTATTTGGGGAGCAAAATAACTGATGATGGTCGAAGTAGAGAGGATATAAAATGTAGACTGGCAATGGCAAGGAAATCGTTTCTGAAGAAGAGAAATTTGTTAACATCGAGTATAGATTTAAGTGTCAGGAAGTCGTTTCTGAAAGTATTTGTATGGAGTGTAGCCATGTATGGAAGTGAAACATGGACGATAAATAGTTTGGACAAGACGAGAGTAGAAGCTTTCGAAATGTGGTGCTACAGAAGAATGCTGAAGATAAGGTGGGTAGATCACGTAACTAATGAGGAGGCATTGAATAGCATTGGGGAGAAGAGAAGTTTGTGGCACAACTTGACCAGAAGAAGGGATCGGTTGGTAGGACATGTTTTGAGGCATCAAGGGATCACCAATTTAGTACTGGAGGGCAGCGTGGAGGGTAAAAATGTAGAGGGAGACCAAGAGGTGAATACACTAAGCAGATTCAGAAGGATGTAGGTTGCAGTAGGTACTGGGAGATGAAGAAGCTTGCACAGGATAGAGTAGCATGGAGAGCTGCATCAAACCAGTCTCTGGACTGAAGACCACAACAACAACTAGGCGAATTTCCAGTCAACGACCAGTGGACCCAGTCCATTCCACACAAACGCAGGCCACAATAGTATGGACCCACCACCAGCTTGCGCAGTGCCTTGTTGACAATCTGGCCCCATGGCTTCGTGGGATCTACGACATATCGAACTGAACCATCAGCTCTTAAGGGGGGTAGGAGGTCAAACGGGCAGACTTGGACCAGGAGAGGCGCCACAGGACGTTTTATTTTCTACTGTCTATACTTTTACAAATAAATTCATAAAACTTTGTCAGCATGACCAGGAAGGATTCAGAATTCACACTCATAGCAGTGAATGTTCGAAAACATAACGAAGTAATTTATTTTTACATGTGAAATTTCATTTTTTTTTTCACTTACTAATGGCTGCATTTGTCGCTATAGGTACACTTTTCTTCATAAGTAAGGGAGATTCTTCGATGAATTTTGCACAGCATACAAATCATACTTAAAGGTGTATCAAACTCTAGAATTTTCAAAATCTATTAAAAACTGTGGTAAAAATTGAGGTAATTAAGTACAAAATTAGTGTTTTTTTCTAAACATGAAGTTTAAAATATAGCAGCTCATTCGATTTTTCATAAATTAAACAAATTCTAGAATTTCATACACCTTTAAGTATGGTATGTATGCTGTGCAAAATTCATCGAAGAATTTCTCTAAGTTACGAAGAAAAGTGTACCTATAGCAACAAATGCAGCCATTAGTAAGTGAAAAAATGATGAAATTTCACACGTAAAAAAAATGACTTCGTTATGTTTTCGAACTTCCACTGCAATGACTGTGAATCCTGAATGCTTCCTGGTGATGCTGACAAAGTTTTATGAATTTATTTGTAAAAGTATAGACACTGGAAATTAAAATATCCCGTGATGCCTCTCCTGGTCCAAGGCGGCCCGTTTGACGTGCTACCCGCCTAACAACTTAAATCAGGAGCCATCTGACCTGTGCGACGGTTTTCCAGTGGTCTAGGGTGCAACCGAGACGGTCACGAGCGCAGTTAGCCAAACAGGTCTGTCATCGAAACTATGAAAAATATATTATCTTACTGCGGCTAGTGTTGGAGTATTCGTTTTCATTATGTCTTATACTGATGTATACTACACTGCAGGTGCAGTGGAATGTAAAGTATTGAATTTCATTTCATAAAATAGTCATAAATACTTGTAACTTAAACAGTAGATATATAGTTTTCAGAATGATTTTATTGCATCGTTGTTAGTTTCGTGCTTAAGCTCATCGTGGGATGGTAGCGTTGATATCTTTGCAAGTTTTACATTTGTCTCTTCCTGAAAAGCCCTCCTTTACAAATTATAAGTAAAAGGTTTCATTTTATTTTACAATCCATACTGAACGACGAACTGAACTAAACACAAGGTCGCGGAGACATTTTTTGGCCAACAAATGTTTACAAACAAATGTACCCGCCATCTTGTATTTAGTTCAGTTTATTTGTTTACAAACAAATGTGTCCGCTATCTTGTAAATAATTTCAGTTCATTGATCAGCACGGATTGTAAAAGAAAATCAAACCTCTGTCTTATAACGTGTAGAGGAGGGCTTTTAGGAAGACATAAAAGTAAAACTTGCAAAGAAGTCAACGCTGCAATCTGACGATGTCCTCATGACGAAACTAGTAATGGTGCAATAAAATCGTTCCAAAAGGCTTGTGGCTGGTTGCAGTATTTCCTACAGCGTAATTTATGAAGAGACCTGAGGTGTTCTCCAACCAAAATGGATAAAATAAATACTTGTCGTCTTTAATTACTTAAATAACTCATTTTATTTGCGAATGCTGTATTTTTCAGTTCTCATCTATTGGTAGGATACTTCAGAAAAAATGTAACGATTCTGCAGCCAGGTCGGCCAAAGGGTGGTAACTGGAGTGATGTGTAGCCACCACACAGACATTTGTTGCAGCCAGTATTTGTACTAGGTGGCAAGTTTACTTGACTCTCAGCTGTTTCGACCCCAACTTTAATATTATTAGTCGAAAGAGTGAGGGGGGGGGGGATTGAAAACACAGGTTTGCGGACGCCACCAGCTCAAGCGAGGCATTTCCCAGTCTAGAGAGACAGATAGATGCCTGAGATACCTGGCCAAGGTGCTTTCCGCAAATCTCCGCAAATCCTGCTCGCCGCATACCTGCGTGTCGGCATCTCTCCGGCATTCCTCACAATCAGCGCACAACGGCACGATGCCGGCGGTAATAACGAATGCAGTTGTTGTGAACCGCCTTATGGACGAAACATTAAATCATTTGAGCAAGGGGGGAGGTAGATAAATGATTTAATCAATAAAAAGGGAGATTTTTTCATGGCAGAAAACTCTAACTAGGGAACAGTCACATGTGTAAATAAACGATCTTGACGAAAGTTGCCGGGTATGTAGAGGGAACAAAGTAGTGCAGTACGTATTTTTCGTTTTTGTCCAATTCCCATTTTAAGGGATGAAACACACCCCAAAAAATAATATGGCATATTACATTTGAAGCAGGGGCGGCCAATAATTTAGCTTACTCGGGCCACATTGTAAGATGACGAGTATTTCTGGGCCACACATAATATACCTAACACTAACATAAGAAAATGACCTAAGGTACACAGTTAACAATTTAAGTAATTTAGAATTTATTAATTCATGATTTTCTACTCTAAAGAATCAAGACTGTATTCATATGATGTTTTATATATGGATGAGATTTCATTAATAATTTTATACACAAGTAATTACAAATCACGGAACTGAGATTACTGAATTTGGGAAAGTAATTTGACAGTATCTAGTTCGACTGAAGTGGTTCCAAGCCTCAAGATGTCACCCTGAGATTTTCGTTCTACTTTTACTCTCTCTGTGCTTCATTCTGAAACTACGCCCAAACTGAGATATATAAATTCATAACTGTGCAGGAAGAGATATTTGTCTCTGGACCGGTATAATCTGTAGAAATCCAACAAAGATAAATGCTGAAATTTTCCTTTTAGCTACGTGTCAGACTACGGCTCTATGCGTTCCATCCGAAAATCTTTGGGCTACGATTCTGTATTATGTTGTCACAAAAACACAAAAAGGTTTTATTGTATTTTCGAAAATCATGAAATCGATTTTTTTTAAAATTCTTGCATCAAATCGCATAATATGGCTAGGTATTTCTTCCCATCCTTAGGATTATGTTTCATTTCATCGTAACATTACATAAACGGAAATCTTTCTTTTAGTTATTGTGTGATAGTTACACACTTCTTGGGCTGCATTCATAGCATTGATATTTGATTTGGGCTGCATGCAGAATGCTGGCCATGGGTTGGACATGGCTGGTTCAGAGGGAATATCTTCAAGACATTGATATATAAAAAAGGTTTTTCATATAAAAATTGAAATGTTATTAACATCTTCAAAAACTGTATAATCAACTTTTGTAATAACAGAAATTTGGCAAAATACGCCTTCAGCATCAATTACTTTCGAAAAACGAAAACTTTTGTTCCAACATAAATTAAAGAAGTTTTCGTGCTAGACACACCTATGGCTAATAAAGCTGGTTTTCCAAGTACAGTTTTTTGGGAAAATAAGCTATGCACAGTGCACTTTAGGAGCATTTTCAACATACGCAACTAAAACATCTAAACATTTATTATTCTTCTAATTATTTATTTTAATTTCTTTGTTTTATGTTTTAAGCGGTTATTTTACGTTTTAAATACTTGTTTTTTGTTTCGTTTTTTTACTATTTCACATACATGTAATTTATTAATTGAAAATAATAAGTAATTCATTATTACGATACACAATCATTACAATAGCGATAATGAGTAAAGAAATGTTTAAAACATAACTTTTTTTTACGCTATGCATATAGAATGAACGAAATTGACTGGCATAATATACATAAGATACAACAGAATATAGAACAGACTCCAGCTGTATTTCATATTGTGACAGGTGATGCTATAAATGTTCTGATTTCTGTTAATATACTAGAGTAGTTAGTAAACCTTGGGAAAGAGGACTGGTTATGTGCTAGTGAGCGCAGGTTTATTTTCCTGTTACTCACGTGGAGACTGACATCGTAATCGTCCAACAGAACCATATCAGAAAATCTCTCCACAAAGTTCTTCCAACATCGAAAGCTGTATACATCCCGCAGCTGTATCTGTGCCGTCAAGCGTTTTGGGATCACCAGATGAGCAGCATCCCTGTCCACACGTATGACACTCAAAACGGTTTATTCACAATGACAAACCATCTTTTTATAGCTTCGAAAGAAAGTAAAGGTGAGCTTGGTTTGAGAATTCGAGAACCTGTTTCTCAAGCCCCAAAAGATCTTGTGACAGTATCGACATATGGTAAACAAACATCTGCTTAAAGGGCTCTATGGGACAGGCACATCCATTGCCAATATATGCCTTTCGATGTTAGAAGAACGCTGAAAGAAGATTTTCAAGTCAAGCACTGCCGAACAGTTACGATGTCAATCTGCTCTTGAGAAGCAATGTTATCAAACTGCAGTCACTAGTATATAATGAATTCTCGTGGCCAAGATTTTCCATCGTACTGATGAAATTCACGATACTTACAGGGTCACCCACCACAATGCGGGAATCCTAATGAATTTTCTTTTCTAGTGTTTCAGACGTCCTGCGTATTATGTGAAAATATTTCGTTCGTGGTGTAGAATAAACGTTATGCTTTGAGCATTTCTTTATAGTTTAACATTACTGTAATAATTTTGTATCATAATAATGAGTTATTTATTACATTGAATTAATAAAACGCACGTATTTGCAACAGTAAACTAAGACAAAAAGCACCGATTTAAAATGTAAAAAAATAATTTGAAACTTGAAACTAAAATATACAGGGTGGTCCATTGATGATGACCGGGCCAAATATCTCACGAAATAAGCGTCAACCGAAAAAACTACAAAGAACGAAACTTGTCTAGCTTGAAGGGGGAAACCAGATGGCGCTATGGTTGGCCGCTAGATGGCGCTGCCATAGGTCAAACGGATATCAACTGCGTTTTTTAAATAGGAACCCTCATTTTTTATTAGATATTCGTGTAGTACGTAAAGAAATATGAATGTTTTAGTTGGACCACTTTTTTCGCTTTGTGGTAGAAGGCGCTGTAATGGTCACAAACGTATCCTGGACATCATCCAAGTGTCCGGACCGTTCGCCGGATAGTTCCGTTATTTAAGGAAACAGGAAGTGTTCAGCCACATGTGAAACGTCAACCACGACCTGCAACAAATGATGATGCCCAAGTAGGTGTTTTAGCTGCTGTCGCGGCTAATCCGCACATCAGTAGCAGACAAATTCCGCGAGAATCGTCTGTGTTGACAATGCTACATCAACATCGATGGCACCTGCACCATATTTCTATGCACCAGGAATTGCATGGCGACGACTTTGAACGTCGTGTACAGTTCTGCCACTGGGCACAAGAGAAATTAAGGAACGATGACAGAATTTTTGCATGCGTTCTATTTAGCGACGAAGCGTCATTCACCAACAGCGGTAACGTAAACCGGCATAATATACACTATTGCGCAACGGAAAATCCACGATGGCTGCGACAAGTGGGACATCGGCGACCTTGGCGGGTTAATGTAAGGTGCGGTATTATGGGAGGAAGGATAATTGGCCCCCATTTTATCGATGGCAATCTAAATGGTGCAATGTATGCTGATTTCCTACGTAATGTTCTACAGATGTTACTACAAGATGTTTCACTGCATGACAGAATGACGATGTACTTCCAACATGATGGATGTCCGGCACATAGCACGCGTGCGGTTGAAGCGGTATTGAATAGCATATTTCATGACAGGTGGATTCGTCGTCGAAGCACTATACCATGGCCCGCACGTTCACCGGATCTGACGTCCCCGGATTTCTTTCTGTGGGGAAAGTTGAAGGATATTTGCTATCGTGATCCACCGACAACGCCTGACAACATGCGTCAGGGTATTGTCAATGCATGTGAGAACATTACGGTAGGCGAACTACTCGCTGTTAAGAGGAACGTCGTTACACGTATTGCCAAATGCATTGAAGTTGACGGACATAATTTTGAGCATTTATTGCATTAATCTGGTATTTACAGATAATCACACTGTAACAGCATGCGTTCTCACAAATGATAAGTTCGCAAAGGTACATGTATCACACCGGAACAACCGAAATAATATGTTCAAACGTACCTGCGCTCTGCATTTTAATTTAAAAAACCTACCTGTTACCAACTGTTCGTCTAAAATTGTGAGTCATGTGTTTGTCACTATTACAACGGCATCTATCACAAAGCGATAAAAGTGATCCAACTAAAACATTCATATTTCTCTACGTACTACATGAATATACACTCCTGGAAATGGAAAAAAGAACACATTGACACCGGTGTGTCAGACCCACCATACTTGCTCCGGACACTGCGAGAGGGCTGTACAAGCAATGATCACACGCACGGCACAGCGGACACACCAGGAACCGCGGTGTTGGCCGTCGAATGGCGCCGCTAGCTGCGCAGCATTTGTGCACCGCCGCCGTCAGTGTCAGCCAGTTTGCCGTGGCATACGGAGCTCCATCGCAGTCTTTAACACTGGTAGCATGCCGCGACAGCGTGGACGTGAACCGTATGTGCAGTTGACGGACTTTGAGCGAGGGTGTATAGTGGGCATGCGGGAGGCCGGGTGGACGTACCGCCGAATTCCTCTACACGTGGGGCGTGAGGTCTCCACAGTACATCGATGTTGTCGCCAGTGGTCGGCGGAAGGTGCACGTGCCCGTCGACCTGGGACCGGACCGCAGCGACGCACGGATGCACGCCAAGACCGTAGGATCCTACGCAGTGCCGTAGGGGACCGCACCGCCACTTCCCAGCAAATTAGGGACACTGTTGCTCCTGGGGTATCGGCGAGGACCATTCGCAACCGTCTCCATGAAGCTGGGCTACGGTCCCGCACACCGTTAGGCCGTCTTCCGCTCACGCCCCAACATCGTGCAGCCCGCCTCCAGTGGTGTCGCGACAGGCGTGAATGGAGGGACGAATGGAGACGTGTCGTCTTCAGCGATGAGAGTCGCTTCTGCCTCGGTGACAATGATGGTCGTATGCGTGTTTGGCGCCGTGCAGGTGAGCGCCACAATCAGGACTGCATACGACCGAGGCACACAGGGCCAACACCCGGCATCATGGTGTGGGGAGCGATCTCCTACACTGGCCGTACACCACTGGTGATCGTCGCGGGGACACTGAATAGTGCACGGTACATCCAAACCGTCATCGAACCCATCGTTCTACCATTCCTAGACCGGCAAGGGAACTTGCTGTTCCAACAGGACAATGCACGTCCGCATGTATCCCGTGCCACCCAACGTGGTCTAGAAGGTGTAAGTCAACTACCCTGGCCAGCAAGATCTCCGGATCTGTCCCCCATTGAGCATGTTTGGGACTGGATGAAGCGTCGTCTCACGCGGTCTGCACGTCCAGCACGAACGCTGGTCCAACTGAGGCGCCAGGTGGAAATGGCATGGCAAGCCGTTCCACAGGACTACATCCAGCATCTCTACGATCGTCTCCATGGGAGAATAGCAGCCTGCATTGCTGCGAAAGGTGGATATACACTGTACTAGTGCCGACATTGTGCATGCTCTGTTGCCTGTGTCTATGTGCCTGTGGTTCTGTCAGTGTGATCATGTGATGTATCTGACCCCAGGAATGTGTCAATAAAGTTTCCCCTTCCTGGGACAATGAATTCACGGTGTTCTTATTTCAATTTCCAGGAGTGTATAATAAAAATGGTGGTTCCTATTTAAAGAAAACACAGTTGATATCCGTTTGACCTATGGCAGCGCCATCTAGCGGACCGACGATAGCGGCATCTGGTTTCCCACTTCAAGCTAGACAAGTTTTGCCCTTTGTTGTTTTTTCGTTTGACGCTTATTTCGTGAGATATTTGGCCCGGTCATGATCAATGGACCACCCCGTATATAAATGATCTAGTAGAAAGCGTCCGATGCTCGGTAAGGCTGTTCTCAGGTGATGCGGTTGTCAATAACAAAGTAGAAACGCCAGAAGCTAGTAACGATTTGCAGAACGACCTCCAGAGAATTGGTGAATGGTGCAGGCTCTGGCAGTTGACCCTGGGCGTAAATAGATGAAACATATAACGCATATGTATAGTCCGTGAGACGAGTGATTGGTAGTGACAGTTCCGGCGGGCAGACGGCGCTGTTGCCGAACGTGGCTCACAGCACGCGGCGCCCTGTCTGCTACACGCATTCTCTAGCAGCAGAAATAAAAGCGAGACAAAATACAAGTCGTATTGGTACGCGTGAATTTATTTAAAGTTGATGCTTGAAATATATTAACTCGAAAACTGATAAGAGCTATTTAGTGCAAGTATCTAAGATGCTGAAACATAATAAAGTTATTTGTTAAACTTCACAACTGAAATGAAAACTATTTTCGCAAGTTATTGAACATTAGCAGTTTTGGTTTCCATCGTTAAGTATTAGCATTATTAATTTGTTCTACTACAAGCTACAGAATAATTGGTCAGTGTATTAAGAGTTACTGAAGAAAGTACTCACAATATGATGATCTGGTTGTAGATCGATAGCAAACTCCCTCCTTACATTCCTGAATACGTTGTAGTTACTGTAATGGAAAACCACCACTCACATCACTGTCAGAATCTGATTTGACATTGTCTTCCTCAGCACTACTCCAACTATCACTGCTCTCTCCCAGATGTATCATTAAATTTTCGATGCATTCTTCCACAACCCCTTCGGTTTTGGCCGCCTCTCTGATGGCACTTGCAGTGCTGTTTACAATTTTAGCCCACGTCTCGCTTGTCACTTTATTGATAGCTGCTGGAAGGAGAGTTTCCACTTCAGAGATCGTGAATTTTTTATTGTTTGCAGCAATGTAATTTTTTATCTGCGCCCACACTCCTTCAATTACATTGAAGTGACAGTGGTATGGAGGAAGCCGAACGATTTCATGCCCGTGCCTTTTAGCAATCTCCTCAATTACATATGTTGGAAATTGGGGTTTCTTTTGTGCCACAATTTCGAGCAGTTCCGCCTTCCTTAAATCTTCTCTGAAATATACTTTTCGCCGTTTCAACCACTGAATGATATCGTCTTTTTTTGTTGCCAAGGTTGGTGCCTTATCGTGAACAACTGAATGATAAGGCGCATTGTCCATAAGAATCACTGATGGACTTGTCAGATTCGTCATAAGCGATGTCTCGAACCATTCTTGAAATACTACACTGTTCATTTCTTCATGGTAATAACCCGTCTTTTTTGACCGAAACATTTTCAAGGAGTTTGGCACAAAACCTTTCGATGTTCCTCCATGTAAGACAATAATACGCCCTCCTTTGCCAACAGGCACTGCCATTGTCCCCTCGGGCGTTCCATCATTCCAGCCTCTACGTAAAGAATGGCTGGCATTGACCCAAGTTTCATCTAACCACACTATACTTTCGAATTCCACACCCATGATCCTGCGCAGAAATCTGCACCGCCATGCAACTACATCTGTCCTTTCCATTAATACAGTGAATAGCTGAAGCCTATGTCTTTCAACACTGTACCAATGAAAATTTGCTCCCTTTAAAAAGATCGTCTTTCTGAAGCGACACCTGTAATTTAGATAGAGTGGGATGTTCCCTTCTCTTATAATAGCTGTATATATGACGACGAATAGCGTCTTTCTGAAAATCGTCCAAAGCTGTCACCTGCTTATTTCTCGGTCGCTTCTTTCCTGGTGTGTGCAGCTTCGTTGTGCCACTCTCGTCACAATCTACACTATACTGTTCTTTCCCTATCTTTACAACAGTGTTCCTACTTATTGTCAATGCTGCTGCAGTTCTCTTCACAACCTGAACAACAGGAATTAAGGGCCCACCTTTGTCCTTTTCTTTCTCAAAGTAATCCCTCACAGAGCACACGAATTCACGGGCCTGGGTGTGTAGCACACTTTTCTTCCTCCGTTTCACTTCTTGTGTTGGGCTGGTACTACCCGCCGCACTAGACATTGTTTACAACGAAACATAAACAAAGAAACACTAAAAACAACAAAAACGAAATAACCTGCGAATTCAACTTCAGACAAACGACGAACGACCGCACCGCCTGCACGCGAGACACTGGTAAGTTTCATAAGCGCGCGCGACCGGGTTTCAGAGCGGCAACGTGGCCCTTGCTAGCCGCTCAAAGTCAGGCCGTCATTGGCTGCCTGCCTGCGGTCGCTAGGCAACGGAAAGACGCTACCGAGCTGTCAATACCAAAGACTCGTCTCCCAGACTATAGGTAAAGACATCCACTACTGTACAGCTACGCTACTGATGGCAAACTTCTGTAAATACTATCTGCTGTAAAATATCTAGGAGTAAGTATCCAGAGCGGCCTTAAGTGGAGTGGCCACATAAAACAAATAGCGGGAAAAGCAGATGCCAGACTCAGATTCACAGGAAGAATCTTAAGGAAATGTAACTCACCCACGAAAGAAGTTGTTCATGGGGCGCTTGTTCGACCCATTCTTGAGTATTGTTCATCTAACTCGGATCCCTACCAGAGAAGACTGATAGAAGAGCTGGAGAAGATCCAGCGAAGAGCGGCTCGTTTCGTCACGGCATCGTTTAGTGCTCACGAGAGCGTTACGGAGATGCTAAACAAACTCCATTGGCAGACGTTACAAGAGCGGCGTCGAGCATCACGGAGAGATCTACTATTGAAATTTCGAGAGAGCGTTTTTCCGGAAAGAGTCGCAAAACATATTACTTCCATCTGCGTGCCTCTCATGTAATGACCACGAGGAGAAAATTCGAGAAATTAGAGCCAAGACAGAGGCTTACCGAAATCATTCTTCCCAATTGTTATTCGCGAGTGGAACAGGGCTGAAGGGCTCAGTTAGTTCTACAAAAAGTACCCTCCACCGCCACGCACCATTAGGTGGCCTACGGAAAATGATGTAGATGTGGATCTTTCAATACGTCCAATTTATCTTTCGAGGTGAGTTTCGTTCCTTAAAAGTGAAACTGGGCAAAAACGAAAAAATATTGTATACACTCTTTGAAACCGAATATCTGTTTAATTAAAGGAGACAGAAGCACAGTACAACGTGTGTGGTGCAACTTAAACTCCAAGTAAATGTGGTAAATTTTCAAAATGGCCTCCTTCGACGGTAATACACCGTCAACGACAAGTTACAAGAGAGCGACATACCAACACTATGGTTCCTTATGGAATAGCCTCAAAGGCTTGCTCAATTTGAAAAGCACTCGGTGTGCGAGGTCTTGCAGTGTAAACTGTTTGCTTGAGCGCATCCCACAGATAGAAGCCTAGAGGAGTTAAATCAGGAGATTCAGCTGGAAACTCCACACTGCCTCTTCGTCCTATCTGTTTGAAAGGGAATGTACGAACGAGAAGTGCCGTCACATGAGTTTGAAACTGAGGTGGCGCCCCGACCTATTGAAAGTAATAACATTCAGTTTGAAAAACGTAGTTTAGGCCAGGTATTATCATATGCAGTATTTCTAAGACCCACCTGTGACTGTGTTTTCAAACACGTACGGCCCAATTAATCCTCCAAAAGACAGACCACGCCAGAATGGTACTCCTGCTGGATTAAGATGGATTCTCAATGGTCCAGTACACGCAATTACGGCGGTTCAGTCCTGAGACTGGTTTGATGCAGCTCTCCATGCTATCCTGCGCAAGCTTCTTCATCTCCCAGTACTTACTGCAACCTACATCCTTCTGAATCTGTGGTGTCACCGCTAGACACCACACTTGCTAGGTGGTAGCTTAAATCGGCCGCGGTCCATTAGTACATGTCGGACCCGCGTGTCGCCACTGTCAGGATCGCAGACCGAGCGCCACCACAAGGCAGGTCTTGAGAGACTGACTAGCACTCGCCCCAGTTGTACGACGACGTTGCTAGTGACTACACTGACGAAGCCTTTCTCTCATTTGCCGAGAGACAGAATAGCCTTCAGCTAATGGCTACGACCTAGCAAGGCGCCATTAACCATTAGTTACTTCATGAATCTAAAGAGTCTCACTTGTATCATCAAGAATGCTGTATACCAAAGGACGATATAAAAGTTAAGTGTTCTAGTAGCTACGTTCTTTTCTTTATCACATTCATTACGAATCCTGTTCCAGACTTAACGCCAGACGGCGTGAGTTGACGCGTGCCCTTTCGGCTACTTCACTGTGGACTGGCTGCCTTAACAGTCCACTACATTGGCGACGCGGATTAATCAGGATATTGTTCCTTCGTATTGTATTAATTTGCTTGTGTCATGGCTTCGCCACATTCTCCAGATGTACTGTCCGAATTTTATCGCTTGCAGAATCAGCAGACGCAGGCCTTCTTGGATGCCCTGGGACAGCTCGTCCAGGGTCAACGTGCGCTGCAAAACGATGCGGCCGCCGCCGCTTCATCGCTACCACAGCCACAACATGCCGTTGCACTCTCGTTTCGTAGCTTTGATGCAGCTATTGAAACGTGGGCAGAATGGTCCCGACAATTTGGATTTCATCTCGCTGCCTACAGAATTCGAGGTAATGAGCGGCAGCCGTTTTTGCTTTCGTGTGTAGGTGTGTCCACCTACCGTGTGATAGTGAAGTTGTTTCCCCGACGCGACGTAGCAACTCTTTCATACGAAGAAATTTTGTCTGCTTTAGATGCCTATTTCAAGGAAACAGTTAATGTAGTTGCAAAAAGGTATACGTTCTTTCGTACAAAACGTACGGCCGGTCAGACTAATCGGGAGTGGGTTGCAACTTTGCAAGGACTTACTAGGGAGTGTGCATTTGAATGTGACTGTGGACTCCCTTATTCAGATACTATGGTGCGTGATGCAATAGCACAGAACGTTTCTGATGTTCGCATACGGGAACACATTTTGAAACTAGTTAATCCCTCCCTTCAACAAGTGATAGACATATTGGATAGGCAAGACACACTTGACTTTGCTCAGGAATCATTTGCAACTTCGCCAGCAGTGTGTCGCATTAACCGGCCTGCCGGGCGCGCTGCGCGGACCTGTAAACAGCCTTCGCGCACGTCCGCACCGCCACGTGTTCCGCGCAAGCAAGCAAATGCAGTGAAATCATGCCCGCGGTGTGCAACTAGACATTCGCGTGACAATTGTCCGTCACGCCAAGCTATTTGCTTTTACTGTCATAAGAAAGGACATGTTCAAAGCGTTTGCCAGAAAAAGCTCAGATCAGACAGTCACAACCATTCCAGGCCCTTTGCTTCGCGCCGGAATAGAACCAAGGACAAGCAGGCTCGGGAACCTTCGCCCATGGACATTCATGTAGTTACTGCCACTCCGCCCAGTGTTCCTCTCGCTAACAGTGACTGTGTTCGTCCCACAAAGAGTGTGCGTCGACGTCGACGCAAATCCCGTCACGTCGCACGTGATTCTGTACCAGTGTCTGTTCATGTTGCACAAAACAGTCGCTCTTGTCGTCAGCAGGACAATAAACTTTTTGTTGATTTGGACTTTGTCGGACAAGTGATACCGTTCCAGCTCGATACCGGAGCTGCAGTTTCATTGCTCAATCACGCCACGTACAAACAACTGGGCAATCCTCCGTTGCGTGCCGCGAATGTTAAGTTAAATAGTTATACAGGACAGAAAATCCATGTGTTAGGACAGTGCACTCTTCTTGCCACATACAAGGGACAAACAAAACTTGTGTCGTTTTACGTAATTCGTTCTTCTACTGCAGTGAACTTGTTTGGGTTCTATTTATTTCAGTTGTTTAACTTGTCTATCGTAAATTAGGTCCTATCAGTGAATCAGACTGTGCCTTCAGCCAGTGTTTCTAGTCTCTGCGAAGAATTTGCAGACATTTTTGCACCGGGCCTTGGTTGCGCTAAGACCTATGAAGCACATTTGGAACTGAAAGTCAACGCCCAACCGAAATTTTTCAGAGCGCGCAATGTTCCCCACGCATTGCGTGATGAGGTCGCCAACCGCTACGATATCTTGTATCAGTCCACTGCTAAGCACGGAAACGCTGATGCGTTGTCCCGTTTGCCTGTTGCTGGGGATAAAGCATTCGATTCTTCCGAACTGGCTTGCATGTTCATTGAATCGGAAACCGATAACGTGGTCGAATCGTTTCCGATTGATTTTCGTCGTATAGCTACGGCCACAGCTGCTGACCCTGTCCTTGCTACTGTTTTGCGTTTTGTTGCTACGCAATGGCCCTTGTCAAAGTCACGGATCGAGGATCCGCTGGTTCGCCGATTTTTTGCTCACAAGGAGAGACTTTTTGTACGACGTGGTGTTTTGTTGTTGCGTTCTGATAATGATCAGTCTAGGGTCGTGGTCCCACGTTCGTTACAGTCCTCTGTCTTACGGCTTCTTCACCAAGGACATTGGGGTATAGTGCGAACGAAACAACTTGCTCGTCAGCACTGTACTTGGTTCGGAATCGATGCTGCGATTACGAATATGTGCTCTTCTTGCATGGCGTGTGCCGAACAACAGTCCGCACCGCCGCGGAAATTCTTTGCATGGCCGAAAGCCACTTCCCCTTGGCAACGCTTGCACATAGATTTTGCTGGTCCATTCTGGAATGCTCGATGGTTGGTTGTGGTCGATTCTTTCAGTAATTTTCCTTTTGTTGTCCGGATGTCTTCCACGACGTCTTCTGCCACCATACAAGTGTTGTCTGCTATCTTTTGCATTGAAGGTCTTCCGCAGACTATTGTTTCCGACAATGGCCCACAATTCATGTCCGCAGAATTTCAGTCATTCTGCAAGGCCAATGGTATTCAACATCTGACATCCGCGCCGTTTTCGCCTCAGTAAAACGGTGCCGCTGAACGATTGGTCCGGACTTTCAAGTCACAGATGTTGAAGTTGAAAGAGTCGCATTCTCGGGAGGACGCGTTATTGCTCTTTTTGTCCTCGTATCGCTCTCAGCCCCGCGATGGTCGCTCGCCGACTGAGTTGCCCCACGGTCGTCCTCATCGAACCTTGATGTCTTTGCTGCATCCACCGCATCAGGTTCCTGTGCAGCGGCAGACTCCTGCTTTTGCTACTGGCGACGTTGTCTTCTATCGCAACTATCGAGGTTCACGGCGTTGGCTCGCAGGGCGCATTTTTCGCTGCCTCGGCCGCGCGATGTATTTGGTTTTGGGGGCCTCTGGTGAGGTGCGTCGGCATCTCAATCAGCTGCGCCTCTGTCGTCGCCTGGGTTCTGCCGCTCCCCGTCTGCTTTCAGCGACGGTGCCGTCCGGTCAGCGCCCTGGGGACCCATCTACTGGCTCGCCTCATCCCCAGGTGTTGCCGACGATGCCTTCCATTTTGCCTCATGGCGTCGCGCCGCCGCCGCAGCCGCCGCCGGCGCCGCCCGCAGTGGACGCTTCGCTGCAGCCACCGCATGGCGCCTCCCTGGGTCACGCGCAGCCGATCGCTTCCCGTGACCAGCTGTCCTCCGCCATGGACCTCTTGCCCGCTCCGGCCCAGATGTCGTCATCGCGCGTCGGATCCCCCGACGCAATAGAGGTCGACCCTTCGGCCCCTTCTGTCTCATTACGGGCGCATACACCGCATGTTGACGTGCACCCTGGACTAGGTTTTCAGGCGTTTCCTAGCTCCCCTCGGACCGAATGGCCGGGTGCGGGTGGCACAGCCTCGCCTGTTGTTAGGCTCCCCACCTCATCGCATACGTCAACATGGGGTCCTCCCCACGGCGGGCGGAAGCCTTATACCACGACCGTTCGCCGATTTCCGGGGGAGGAATGTGGTGTCACCGCTAGACACCACACTTGCTAGGTGGTAGCTTAAATCGGCCGCGGTCCATTAGTACATGTCGGACCCGCGTGTCGCCACTGTCAGGATCGCAGACCGAGCGCCACCACAAGGCAGGTCTCGAGAGACTGACTAGCACTCGCCCCAGTTGTACGACGACGTTGCTAGCGACTACACTGACGAAGCCTTTCTCTCATTTGCCGAGAGACAGAATAGCCTTCAGCTAAGTTAATGGCTACGACCTAGCAAGGCGCCATTAACCATTAGTTACTTCATGAATCTAAAGAGTCTCACTTGTATCATCAAGAATGCTGTATACCAAAGGACGATATAAAAGATAAGTGTTCTAGTAGCTACGTTCTTTTCTTTATCACATTCATTACGAATCCTGTTCCAGACTTAACGCCAGACGGCGTGAGTTGACGCGTGCCCTTTCGGCTACTTCACTGTGGACTGGCTGCCATAACAGTCCACTACAGAATCTGTTTAGTGTATTCATCACTTGGTCTCCCTCTACGATTTTTACCCTCTACGCTGCCCCCCAATACTAAATTGGTGATCCCTCGATGTCTCAGAACATTTACTACCTACTGGTCCCTTCTTCTTGTCAAGTTGTGCCACAAACTCCTCTTCTCCCCAATCCTATTCAATACCTCCTCATTAGTTATGTGATCTACCCATCTAATCTTCAGCATTCTTCTGTAGCACCACATTTCGAAAGCTTCTATTCTCTTCTTGTCCAAACTATTTATCGTCCACGTTTCACTTCCATACACGGCTACACTCCATACAAATACTTTCAGAAACGACTTCCTGACACTTAAATCTATACTCGATGTTAACAAATTTCTCTTCTTCAGAAACGCTTTCCTTGCCATTGTCAGTCTCCATTTTATATCCTCTCTACTTCGACCATCATCAGTTATTTTGCTCCCCAAATAGCAAAACTCCTTTACTACTTTAGGTGTCTCATTTCCTAATCTAATTCCCTCAGCATAACCCGACTTAATTCGACTACTTTCCATTATTCTCGTTTTTCTTTTGTTGATGTTGATCTTATATCCTCCTTTCAAAACACTGTCCATTCCGTTCAACTGCTCTTCCAAATCCTTTGCTGTCTCTGACAGAATTACAATGTCATAGGCGAACCTCAAAGTTTTTATTTCTTCTCCATGGATTTTAATACCTACTCCGAATTTTTATTTTGTTTCCTTTACTTCATGCTCAATGTACAGATTGAATAACGTCGGCGGTTCTAGGCGCTACAGTCTGGAGCCGAGCGACCGCTATGGTCGCAGGTTCGAATCCTGCCTTGGGCATGGATGTGTGTGATGTCCTTAGGTTAGTTAGGTTTAATTCTAAGTTCTAGGCGACTGACGACCTCAGAAGTTAAGTCGCATAGTGCTCCGAGCCATTTGAATCATTTTGAATAACATCAGGGAGAGGCTACAACCCTGTCTTACTTCCTTCCCAACCACTGGTTCCCTTTCAAGCCCCTCGACTCTTATAACTGCCATCTGGTTTCTGTACAAATTGTAAATAGCCTTTCGCTCCCTGTATTTTACCTCTGCCACCTTCGGAATTTGAAACAGAGTATTCCAGTCAACATTGTCAAAAGCTTTCTCTAAGTCTAGACGTTAGAAAGGTTGATCTTCTGTTAGCGAACCACTCGCGAAATTAACTTCGCCTATCGGGATTATCCTTATTATCAGCTTAGAAAAGTCTTGGAGTGTAAGACTTGAATTTGTGAGCCCTCAAATTTCTATGAACACAGCTTTCGCAGATACCTGTCTCACGCGAGCATTGCCTCACAGATTTCTTCGGTGATTGTGTGTACGCCTGGATCGCTGCACCAACACTTTCACTGTCTGTTGAACCTCTCTTTCTTCCGAAATGCTCCTTCTTCATATCCTGCATCGTTCCTTCGATGTCCAACTTTTTTCGGATTGCCGTCCGGAGTGGCCGAGTGGTTCTAGGCGCTACAGTCTGGAGCCGCGCTACTGCTACGGTCTCAGGTTCGAATCCTGCCTGGGGCATGGATGTGTGTGATGTCCTTAGGTTAGTTAGGTTTAACTACTTCTAAGTTCTAGGGGACTGATGACCTCAGAAGTTAAGTACCATAGTGCTCAGAGCCACTTTTTTTTCGGATTCTTGCAATTGCTGCCCTTGTTGCCGGTGGTGTTCCAGATTCAATCCTCCAACGTCGTCGTACCTCACTCACATTGTATGTTTTCCAACAACACTTTATCGCCTGTTTCCGTTACGCCGACGACAAAAATTGTTCAAATGGCTCTGAGCACTATGGGACTTAACCTCTTAGGTCATCAGTCCCCTAGAGCTTAGAACTACTTAAACCTCACTAACCTAAGGACATCACACACATCCATGCCCGAGGCAGGATTCGAACCTGCGACCGTAGCGGTCGCGCGGTTCCAGACTGTAGCGCCTAGAACCGCTCGGCCACCCAGGCCGGCAGCCAACGACAACGCCGTGTTTGTTTACCATCCTGAAACAAAAAGAAGCTTTGATATGAAACTTCCTGGCAGATTAAAACTGTAAGCCGGCTCGAGACTCGAACTGGCGATATTTGCCTTTCGTGGGCAAGTGCTCTCCCGACACTTTTTTTTATCTAATTTTGTACGTCATTGATCGTTGAATTTGTCCAGGGCGATCGTCTCAGGACCCCCGTTCAAGTTCATCGTTATCTATTCACTCAGTTATTTTATTTCAGAGAGCACCTAACCCTCTGCCGAACGCGCTACCGTGCCGGCTAACCGACTGAGCTACCCAAGCGCGACTCACGACCCGCCCACACAGCTTCAGTTCTGCCAATAACTCGTCTGCTACCTTCCAATCTTCACAGCAGCTCTTCTGCGAACCTTGCAGAACTAGCAAGAAAGCGTATTGCAGAGACATGGCTTAGCCACAACCTAGAGGATGTTTCCACATTGAGATTTTCACTCTGCAGCGGAGTGTGCAACGATATGAAACTTACTGGAAACATCCCGAAGGCTGTAGCTAAGCCATTGCTCCGCAATATCCTTTCTTCCAGGAGTGCTAGTTTTGCAAGGTTCGGAGAAGAGCTTCCGTAAAGTTGGGAAGGTAGGAGACGAGGTACTGGCAGAAGTAAAGGTGTGAGGACGGGTCGTGAGTCGTGCTCTGGTAGTTCAGACGCTGTCACGGTAGCTCAGCTTTTTCGGTCAGAGGGTTAGCTGCCCTGTGTAATAAAAAAAAAAAACTGAGTAAATGGGTCAACAATAAACTTGAAGAAGCATCATGGGACGTCCCGCCCCTAACAAATACAGCGACCAATTACGAACAAAATGAGAACACTTGCCCACGAAAGCAAAGGTCCCGAGTTCGAGTCTCGGTCCGGCACACACTTTTAATCTGCCAGGAAGTATCATATCAGCGCACACTCCGCTGCAGAGTGAAAATCTCATTCTGAAGCTTGGTTATGTGTTTTTCACCGCCTTCTCAATTATTAATCGCCAAATAATTGAGTTTCTGTCTCCTTTAATGAAAGAGATATTCAGTTTCACTGAGTGTATATACAGTATAACCTCGTCAGGGCGAACTCGCATAAGACGAACTCGCTGTTAACGCGAAAAAAATATTGGTCCCGCCAGGAATATATTAGTTCTTATGGTATGTTTTATCGGTTAACACGAATTTTGGTTAAGGCGAATTACGAACTCTGTTTCAGTTCCCAGCGTAATTAAATTTCACTGTAACACAAACTTCCGTCCTTAAGAGTATTCTAAAGTGTAATTTTTTTCCGAAATGACTGTAGGAAATGTAGCTACAAAGCTAATTATACTAACGACTAGTTTTTAATGTATTGTAGGTCGGTAGCCCCGATTATCTCCTCAACAATCAGCGTATGCTGTACACTGTAAGACATTCAACAATGTGTGCAGCAGCATTTAGTAATGTGCTCAGTGCCAGATTTGACAAGTGTTCTGTTAGTCTGGCCGTATCGAGTTGGAATACTGAATAAAAACTACAGTTACAACCGGTACTGTAGAACGCGAAAATGGCAAAGAGGAAACAGAGAGCTCTAAATGTACCGTTAAAGCTTGAGATTCTAGATGGACCGTGGTACCAAGAAAACAGCAATTGCAGAGCTGTTTGGAATACCTATATCAACTTTATCTACTATTATTAAGAATCGAGGAAAAATTATTAATGCTGCGGCATCAGGTTCTGGAAACAAATCTAAACGACTTAGTACCGCCGAGTATGAAGACAGCGAGACGTTACTGCTAGAATGGTTCAATCATATGTATGCAACCAACGTATCTTTAACTGGCCCTGTGATTCAGTCAAAAGCTAATGATATTGCTAAAGATATGGGCATCAAAAACTTCCGTTGTTCTGCTGGTTGGTTGTATCGGTCCCAAAAGAGACATTCAATTTCATCTGTACAAATTAGTGGTGAAGCAAATAAAGTTGATGAAGTAAGTGCTAGTTGCATGAATTCAATCGAGTGAGGGAAAAGTATGCGTCGTGTGATGTGTTTAGCATGGATGAAACTGGATTTTCCTACAATCTTTTTCCAAATCACACCCTGGGGATAAAAGGTCATAAGTGTCACGTTGGAGCACGAAGCAAACAACGTGTGAATGTTGTACTGTGCGGTAATGCTGACGGCAGTGAGAAGTTTCGTCCCTCGGTTATCGGTAGATCCGAGAAACCACGTTGTTTTCAAAACATAAATATGGACTCTTTACCTTGCATCTACTCTCACAACAAGAAAGCTTGGATCGATGGCACATCATTTCGCAAGTGGCTTCTTCGTTTCAACAGTCAAATGGTTGCTCAAAATAGACATGTTCTTCTTACGTTGGACAGATGTACTGCCCATAACGTTCATGATCTGAACCTATCCAACATAAATGTTCAGTTGTTTCCACCCAACGCCACAAGCCGCCTTCAGCCTTTGGACCAAGGCACAATCTATCTCATAAAGAGAGCTTATCGTAAGCGAGTTGTAAGAGCTGCAATTCGTGCTGCTGAAAACAATAGCGCAACCCCAAATTGGAATCTGCTTGACGCAATAAAAGCCATCGCAACAGCCTGGAACTCAGTATCGCCACATCATATAGGGAAGTGCTTTAACAGAACTGGGAGACATAGCAACACTGAAGATCACGAGTTAGAAGATGCCACTTCACCTGATGAATGGACAGTTCTGCCGGACGTTGCGAACCCTGGGATTAGTTTCGAGGAATTCATTAGTGTAGACGACTATGTTGCCGTATGTGCGTCTGTGGAATCGGATGTGGCAAAAGCTGTGAACGAGGTGCAAGAAGGGCCATCAGAAGAAAGTGAAGAGGAAGAGAATACAGATACAATTCCACCTACCCTTTCAGGAGATGTTTACAGCCTTGGACTGTTTACAACGGTTCGCTTCAAGATCCGACGTCACTGCTGGGTTTACGGACGATATCACTACAATTGGTTGAGAAATTACAAAATATTATCGTTCCCATGAACGTCAGCGAACCATGACCGAATTTTTTCCAAGAAAGTAGCGTACATAATTTGTGAGTACTTGGATTTTACAATTTTATAAGTCTATAATAACGTGATTGATAGTGTAGTGGCCCGCATCTCGTGGTCGTGCAGTAGCGTTCTCGCTTCCCACGCCCGAGTTCCCGGGTTCGATTCCCGGCGGGGTCAGGGATTTTCTCTGCCTCGTCATGGCTGGGTGTTGTGTGCTGTCATTAGGTTAGTTATGTTTAAGTAGTTCTAAGTTCTAGGGGACTTATGACCACAGCAGTTGAGTCCCATAGTGCTCAGACCCATTTGAGCCATTTTTTGATAGTGTAGTGTATTACACATTAGTGTACTGCTGTACATGTATACTTATTAAAATCTGTGTTTTTCACTTAACACGAATTTTTTTCAACCCGAACTCCTGATTTTTCGGTCCCTTTTGATTGGTATTAACGAAGTTTTAGTGTATTGTTTTGGGGCGCCACGATGATTTTTGACCTCCCTACATCTCCGCCAAGTTCCGCCGAGATACTCTGTTTACACCTGGGAATGCCACCGTGCAAGTGTCAGCTGGAGTCTGTTTACCTGCTGCTGGTTCTCGCGCTGCGTGTTCAGGCGCGCCTCGACGCACTGCCGCGTCTCTATGAAGGCCTGCCGCTGCGCCAGCTCGCTGGGGTAGTGCGTGAACACGCCCGCCACGTTGGCCGCCAGCAGCAGCAGCGCGTTGCAGCCCAGCTGCAACAACAACAACAACAACACGTCAGTCAGCACCGACAACACTAGCTCCAAGGCAACCTACAGAAAGTCTCGTGTCACACCACTGACAGGTGGAGAAATCCACACATATTATAAAAATCGATTTGCATATGTATGCTTGTTTGTATATACACTTAGAACTCATCGAATCGCCATATACACTAGTGGCCATTAAAATTGCCACACCATGCAGATGATAAACGGGTATACATGGGACAAATATATTATACTAGAACTGACATGTGATTACATTTCCACGCAATTTGGGTGCATAGATCCTGAGAAATCAGTACCCAGAACAACCACCTCTGGCCGTAATAACGGCGTTGATACGCCTGGGTATACAGTCAGACAGAGCTTGGACGGCGTGTACGGGTACAGCTGCCCATGTAGCTTCAACATGATACCACGGTTCATCCAGAGTAGTGACTGGCGTATTGTGACGACCCAGTTGCTCGGCCACCATTGACCAGACGTTTTCAGTTGGAGAGAGATCTGGAGAATGTGCTGGCCAGGACCTGCAACATGTGGTCGTGCATTATCTTGCTGAAATGTAGGGTAGAGCCACGGGTCGTAACACATCTGAAGTGTAACGTCCACTGTTCAAAGTGCCGTCAATGCGAACAAGAGGTGACCGAGACGTGTAACCAGTGGCACCCAATACCATCACGACGGGGGATACGCCAGTACGGCGATGGCGAATACACGCTTCTAATGTGCGTTGACCGCGATGTCGCCAAACACGGATGCGACCATCATGATGCTGTAAACAGAACCTGGATTCATCCGCAAGAATGACGTTTTGCCATTCGTGCACCCAGGTTCGTCGTCAAGTACACCAGCGCAGGCGTGTCAAGGGTAACCACAGCCACAGTCTCCGAGTTGATAATGCATGCTGTTGCAAACGTCGTCGAACTGTTCGTGCAGATGGTTGTTGTCTTGCAAACGTCCCCATCTGTTGACTCAGGGATCGAGACGTGGCTGCACCATCCGTTACAGCCATGCGGATAAGATGCCTGTCATCTCGACTGCTAGTGATACGAGGCCGTTGGGATCCAGCACGGCGTTCCGTATTACCCTCCTGAACCCACCGATTCCATATTCTGCTAACAGTCATTGGATCTCGACCAACGTGAGCAGCAATGTCGCGATACGATAAACCGCAATCGCGATGGGCTACAATCCGACCTTTATCAAAGTCGGAAACGTGGTGGTAGGCATTTCTCCTCCTTACACGAGGCATCACAACGACGTTTCACCAGCCAACGCCTGTCAACTGCTGTTTGTGTATGAGAAATCGGTTGGAAACTTTCGTCATGTCAGCACGTTGTCGGTGTCGCCACCGCCGCAACCTTGTGTGAATGCTCTGAAAAGCTAATCGTTTGCATATCACAGCATCTTCTTCCTATCGGTGAAATTTCGCTTCTGTAGCACGTCATCTTCGTGGTGTACCAATTTTAACTTCCGGTAGTGTACATACGTTATACAGATGACAGTTGTCTCACCCCCTTTTCAACGACTACTTCTCTTTGATTTCCGTCAACTATTATATCTACAGTCTGCTTACCGTACAAGTTGTAGGTAAACCTACTTGTATTTTCCTTCAGCTACCTTCACAATTTGAAACACTGTATTACATTAATCATCGTGAAGAGATCGTTCTAAAACAAAAAAACCCGGAGAAGTTCGAGTGAAACTCGCGCTCTGGGTGTTCCGTACAAAACGTAATTACGTAAACAGTAATAATAATTTCATGTGTCTGATTGACCTGGTTCGACTCTTTCTATTGGACGCCTTTTCGGCGACTTGTGTATCCCTAACCTGCCCCTGTTACTTTAACTTGAAATCTGAGTCACTGACGACTCCTCACATCAATGGGAGATGAAGGCCACGCTAATACCAAGACCGAAAAAATCTGCTGTCCGAAGGAGATTCCATTTGTCGACCTCACGGTTTCCTGGGCCGCGTTTTTACCGCTAGGCTACCAGACTCGTCACGTACGTTAATCAACAGTTCATCTATAGGTTTTGATGAGTGAGTTTGCGAGTAGCAAGATATGTGACATATAACATTCACTTAGAAGCTTAAATTATTGACCTTAATATTTGAGATAAATTTCGGCTTCATACGCCTCCCCGTCCTGGAGAAAAAGAGGTCTACATCTACATCCACATGGCTACTCTGCAAATAACACTCAAGTGCGTGGCAGAGGGTTCATCGAACCAATTCCACAATATTCTCTATTATTCCACTCTCGAACAGCGCACGGGAAAAAAAGGGCATCTATTCTTCTCCTGCAAGCTCTGATTTCCCGTAATTTATCATGGTGATCGTTTCTCTCTATGTAGGTCGGCGTCAGCAAAACATTTTCGCATTCGCATTCGGAGGAGAAAGTTGGTAATTGGAATTTCGTAACAAGATCCCACCGCAACGCCTTTATTTTAATGATTTCCAGCCCAAATACTGTATCATTTCTGTGACACTCTCATATTTCGCGATAATACAGAATGTGCTGCCTTGCTTTGAACTTTTGCGATGTAGTCCGTCAGTCCTATCTGGTAAGGATCCCACATCGCGCAGTAGTATTCTAAAAATAGGAAGGGCAAGCGTAGTGTAGGCAGTCTCCTTAGTAGATCTGTTACATTTCCTAAGTGTCCTGCCAATAAAACGCGGTCTCTGGTTAGCCTACATGACAACGTTTTCTATGTCTTCCTTCTAAATCGTTTTACGTTTTGATCTTTTGATGACTTCAATACACGAAAAACGACAGCGTCATCTGCGAACAAGCTAAGACGGCAGCTCAGATTGTCTCCTAAATACACTCCTGGAAATGGAAAAAAGAACACATTGACACCGGTGTGTCAGACCCACCATACTTGCTCCGGACACTGCGAGAGGGCTGTACAAGCAATGATCACACGCACGGCACAGCGGACACACCAGGAACCGCGGTGTTGGCCGTCGAATGGCGCTAGCTGCGCAGCATTTGTGCATCGCCGCCGTCAGTGTCAGCCAGTTTGCCGTGGCATACGGAGCTCCATCGCAGACTTTAACACTGGTATCATGCCGCGACAGCGTGGACGTGAACCGTATGTGCAGTTGACGGACTTTGAGCGAGGGCGTATAGTGGGCATGCGGGAGGCCGGGTGGGCGTACCGCCGAATTGCTCAACACGTGGGGCGTGAGGTCTCCACAGTACATCGATGTTGTCGCCAGTGGTCGGCGGAAGGTGCACGTGCCCGTCGACCTGGGACCGGACCGCAGCGACGCACGGATGCACGCCAAGACCGTAGGATCCTACGCAGTGCCGTAGGGGACCGCACCGCCACTTCCCAGCAAATTAGGGACACTGTTGCTCCTGGGGTATCGGCGAGGACCATTCGCAACCGTCTCCATGAAGCTGGGCTACGGTCCCGCACACCGTTAGGCCGTCTTCCGCTCACGCCCCAACATCATGCAGCCCGCCTCCAGTGGTGTCGCGACAGGCGTGAATGGAGGCACGAATGGAGACGTGTCGTCTTCAGCGATGAGAGTCGCTTCTGCCTTGGTGCCAATGATGGTCGTATGCGTGTTTGGCGCCGTGCAGGTGAGCGCCACAATCAGGACTGCATACGACCGAGGCACACAGGGCCAACACCCGGCATCATGGTGTGGGGAGCGATCTCCTACACTGGCCGTACACCACTGGTGATCGTCGAGGGGACACTGAATAGTGCACGGTACATCCAAACCGTCATCGAACCCATCGTTCTACCATTCCTAGACCGGCAAGGGAACTTGCTGTTCCAACAGGACAATGCACGTCCGCATGTATCCCGTGCCACCCAACGTGCTCTAGAAGGTGTAAGTCAACTACCCTGGCCAGCAAGATCTCCGGATCTGTCCCCCATTGAGCATGTTTGGGACTGGATGAAGCGTCGTCTCACGCGGTCTGCACGTCCAGCACGAACGCTGGTCCAACTGAGGCGCCAGGTGGAAATGGCATGGCAAGCCGTTCCACAGGACTACATCCAGCATCTCTACGATCGTCTCCATGGGAGAATAGCAGCCTGCATTGCTGCGAAAGGTGGATATACACTGTACTAGTGCCGACATTGTGCATGCTCTGTTGCCTGTGTCTATGTGCCTGTGGTTCTGTCAGTGTGATCATGTGATGTATCTGACCCCAGGAATGTGTCAATAAAGTTTCCCCTTCCTGGGACAATGAATTCACGGTGTTCTTATTTCAATTTCCAGGAGTGTAGTTTATATAGATGAGGAACAGAAGAGCGCCTAAAAACTAGGAGAACGCCAGAAATCATATCTGTTTTACTCGCTGACTTTCCATCAATTTCAATGAACTGTGACCTCTGATAGGAAAACACGAATCCAGTCGCAAAACAGAGACGATATTCTATAAGCACGCAATTTGATTAGAAGTCGCTTCTGTGAGGTACGGTGTCAAAATCCTTCTGGGATTCTAGAAATACGAAATCAGTTTGAAATCCCTTGTCGACGGCACTCAGCACGTCGCGTGAGTAAAGAGCTAGTTGTGTTTCACAAGGAGGATGTTTTCTAAATCTGTATAGACGACCGTAGCTTTTGATTACATCGTATTAGAAGCTTACATTCTCTTACATCGCCAATGGAGCTTAGTCCTCAGTGTTGTTGTTGTGGTCTTCAGAGACCAAAGGCTGGTTTGAAACAGCTGTGCTTGCTAGGTTTTTACTCTCCACGCCTCCCTCCAGTACTAAATTGGTGAACCCTAGATGCCTCAGAACGTGTCGTACCAACTGACCCCTTCTCCTAATCAAGTTGCGCCACAAATTCCTCTTCTGCCCAGTTCTATTCAGTACCTCTTTATTGGTTACGTGACGTACCCGTCTAATCTTCAGCGTTCTTCTGTAGCACCGCAAAAAAAAGGTTCAAATGGCTCTGAGCACTATGGGACTTAACTTCTAAGGTCATCAGTCCCCTAGAACTTAGAACTAATTAAACTTAACTAACCTAAGGACATCACACACATCCATGCCCGAAGGAGGATTCGAACCTGCGACCGCAGCGGTCGCGCGGTTCCAGACTGTAGCGCCTAGAACCGCTCGCCCACCCCGGCCGGATGTAGCACCACATTTCGAAAGCTTCTGTTCTCTTCTTGCCTAAACTGTTTACTGTCCACGTTTCACTTCCGTACATGGCTACACCATACAAACACTTTCAGAAAAGACTTCCTGGCACTTAGATCTACACTCGATGTTAACAAATTTCTCGTCTTCAGAAACGCTTACCTTGATATCGCCGGTGTACATTTTATATCCTGTCTAGTATATGACATAAACCTCAACTTGAAACCTCTAACCGCGTTCCTAAGAAAACGGTCTCGTGAAAGACAGCCAACAGATGGCAAAAAAAGTTTTTAGTGTGATATAATAACAAATTGACAAATCTCGGATGTTTTCCTTTACTCGCACTGTGAAAACTTGCTGCTTGCGAAATTTCATTATTCTACGCCATCGGGGGAAGTACCGTATAGGTTGTCGGGCAACAGTAAATGGCCGCATTTTTCCTTGCATTGACTTACAAGATTTGATTTTTAGAATGTAACATATATTACAACTTGGTAAGTCTACCAGTTCCTGCGGACAGATCGACAATAGGCAGACAGATAAACTGACGTGGAACCAAGTGATCAGCCGCGTGGTCCAAGGCGCCTTGTCACGGTCAGCCACGTGGTCCAAGGCGCCTTGTCACGGTTCGCACGGCTACCTCACCCGTCGTCAGTTCGAGTCCTCCTTCGGGCATGTGTGTGTGTGTGTGTGTGTGTGTGTGTGTGTGTGTGTTGTCCTCTGCGTAAGTTAGTTTAAGTTAGATTACGTAGCATGTAAGCCTAGGGACCGATGACCACAGCAGTTTGGTCCCATAGGAACTTACCACTACAAAGTTATCCTGTAGGGATCCGTTTATGCCGAATGGGGTACATAACGCTAAAAAGCTTTTAATTTGGGTTGTCCTGTGCGGCTGGTCCAGGCAGAGGTTCGAGTCCTCCCTCGGGTGTGTGTGGTTTGTCCTTAGGATAATTTAGGTTAAGTAGTGTGTAAGCTTAGGGACCGATGACCTTAGCAGTTAAGTTCCATAAGATTTCACACACATTTGAACATTTTTTTCGGTTGTCTTTTTTCAACCTCTGCTGTAAGATAACTCGTATGGTCAGTGTTGCTTTCTGTGTTTCTAGATCTTTCCGCAAATCAATTTGATCTTCCGCCACTCCTCCTCCATCCCCCCCCCCCCCCCCCCCACCGTCACCCCCGCTGCCCACTCACCCAATCCCTCTACACCCCTGGCCTGTTTTATCAGTCGTTCCCTTCATCTGCAGATTACTGTTCGGTAGTTGGTTCCAGCACTACAAAATCACGCTGCATAATACCCAAAACAGGTTTTCTCTAACGGCCAAATTTTACTTCAACGCGGAGCCTTAATCTCTGCTCTAAATTTTGCGAATCTACGAAGCAGAAAATGGTACACGAAACGCCTGCGAACACTAAAAGTAGCGATTTTGTAACGAGACGATCTGACCAGCTCGTGTAGATGAAGATAACGGAGAGCTATTGCAAAAAAATGGTTCAAATGGCTCTGAGCACTATGGGACTCAACTGCTGAGGTCATTAGTCCCCTAGAACTTAGAACTAGTTAAACCTAACTAACCTAAGGACATCACACACATCCATGCCCGAGGCAGGATTCGAACCTGCGACCGTAGCGGTCTCGCGGTTCCAGACTGCAGCGCCAGAACCGCGCGGCCACTTCGGCCGGCAGAGCTATTGCATATCCCCTGGCCGTTTCAAAGCAAACATGCAAATTAAATGTATTGTGTAAGCTGGCTTTAATTAATGGCACGAGCGATGCGGAGCAGATTAACGTGAAATAATAATTGTGTTCCATTTACAGCAAATTACGTAATCACCTCGTCTGATTACGAAGTTTGATGGGCCGGCCTGTTCATCACAGCATATGTTCGGCTAACGCCCGTTATTGTATTGCTCGCAATTTTTGTTCTAGCTCGTCGTCTAGTTATTTACTGGTAATAATCATCATCTTTGTAAATTACAGATTATATGTTAGATCTGTTCCGTCAAAGGTGGCGTCAGACTTTTCCCTTTTCGCTGAGACTTGCGTCTCCGTACTTAACAATGGCAGTCTGTTACCTTGCATTCGGCTCGCATTGGTCAACTACACTGAAGAGGCAAAGAAACTGGCACACCTGACATCCTGTAGAGTCCCTTGCAGCACGCAGAAGTACAGAAACACTACGTGGTCTGGACTCAATTAATGTCTGAAGTAGTGCTGCAAGGAACTGACACCGACCGAGCGAGGTGGCGCAGTGGTTAGCACACTGGACTCGCATTCGGGAGGACGACGGTTCAATCCCGCGTCCGGCCATCATGATTTAGGTTTTCCGTGATTTCCCTAAATCGCTCCAGGCAAATGCCGGGATGGTTCCTCTGAAAGGGCACGGCCGACTTCCTTCCCTAATCCGATGAGACCGATGACCTCGCTGTTTGGTCTCTTCCCCCAAAAACCGACGAACCAACCAAGGAACTGACACCGTGAATCCTGCAGGGCCGTCCATAAATCCGTAAGAGTACGATGGGGTGCAGATCTCTTCTGAACAGCACGATTGGAGGCATCAATAATGATCATGTCTGGGGAGTTTGGTGTATACCGGAAGTGTTTAAACTCAAAAAATGGTTCAAATGGCTCTGAGCACTATGGGACTCAACTGCTGTGGTTATCAGTCCCCTAGAACTTAGAACTACTTAAACCTAACTAACCTAAGGACATCACACACATCCATGCCCGAGGCAGGATTCGAACCTGCGACCGTAGCAGTCCCTCGGTTCCGGACTGCGCGCCTAGAACCGCGAGACCACCGCGGCCGGCGTTTAAACTCACAAGAGTGTTCCTGGAGACACTCTGTAGGAATTCTGGACGTGTGGAGAGTCGTATTATCCTGCTCGAATTGTCCAGCTCAGTCGGAATGCACAATGAGCATGAATGGGTGCAGGTGAACAGACAGGATGTGAGATTACGCATCACCTGTCAAAGTCGTATCTAGACGTATCAGGGCTCCTATATCACTCCAGCTGCACGCGCCCCACACCATTACAGAGCCTCCACCAGCTTGAACAGTACCCTGCTGACATGCAGGGTCCCTGGATTTATCACGTTATCTCTATACCCGTACTCGTCCATCGGCTCGATACAATTTAAAACGAGACTCGCCCGATAGGCAACATGACTCCAGTCATCAACAGTCCAATGTCGGTGTTGACGGGCCCAGGCGAGGCGTAAAGTTTTGTGTCATGCATTCATCAAGGTTACACGAGTGGGCCTTCGACTCCGAAAGCCATGGATAATATTTCGTTGAATGGTTCGCACGCTGACACTTTTTGATGACCGAGTATTAAAATATGCATCAATTTGCGGAACGTTGAACGATTCTCTTCAGTCGTCGTTGGTCCCGTTCTTGCAGGATCTTTTTCCGACCACAGAGATGGAAAAATGGCTCTGAGCACTATGGGACTTAACATCTATGGTCATTAGTCCCCTAGAACTTAGAACTACTTAAACCTAACTAAGGACATCACACAACACGCAGTCATCACGAGGCAGAGAAAATTCCTGACCACGCCGGGAATCGAACCCGGGAACCCGGGCGCGGGAAGTGAAAATGCTACCGCACGACCACGAGCTGCGGACCCACAGAGATGTCTGAGATCTGATGTTTTACCGGATTCCTGATATTCACAGAACACTAGTGCAATGGTCGTGCAGTAAAGTCCTCAGTTCATCGCTACCTCGGAAATGCAGTGTTCAAAAATGGTTCAAATGGCTCTGAGCACTATGGGACTCAACTGCTGTGGTCATAAGTCCCCTAGAACTTAGAACTACTTAAACCTAACTAACCTAAGGACAGCACACAACACCCAGCCATCACGAGGCAGAGAAAATCCCTGACCCCGCCGGGAATCGAACCCGGGAACCCGGGCGTGGGAAGCGAGAACGCTACCGCACGACCACGAGATGCGGGCAAATGCAGTGTCCCATCGCTCCCGTCGCTCGTGCGCCGACTGTAACACCACTTAAATCTTGATAACGTGCCACTACAGCTGCAGTAACCGATCTAACAACTGCGCCAGACACTTGTCTTATATAGGCGTTGCCGACCGCAGGGCCGTATTCTGTCCATTATACCTCTGTATTTGAATACGCATGCCTATGCCACTTTCTCTGGCGCTTCAGTGTATTTTTCTCTGTAATCTATCATCGTCTCATATTGTATGGAGCTGTGTGCTGTTATCATCCGTTGTTTGTTTGCCCAACCTCTCTACACCGTTAATTCATCTTAACATGCTAGTCCTCTTCGAAAATTTCAAAATATTAGATTTTTTTTGCTTCAATGTCCGTCACAAGTTTGCCAGAAACTCCATTAACGAATTACAAAGCGATTTGTAAAAAGGTGACTCCGAAAATCATTCACAGCGTGAAAAGAAATGGTCTGTTTGTCTTTTCAACGACAATATAACGGACATTGTGGAAATTATGGACGTGCTCGAACTAGAGAGCGGATCAGCCTACGGATGGTTTTAACCAAATTTGAAGATGCATCCGATTTAAAGATGAGTGTGAGACGTGTTTCTGACACCATAGAAATGAATAGCTGAAGACATTTCAAGACGCTTCCGTTCCACACAGAAACATACACTCCTGCAAATGGAAAAAAGAACACATTGACACCGGTGTGTCAGACCCACCATACTTGCTCCGGACACTGCGAGAGGGCTGTACGAGCAATGATCACACGCACGGCACAGCGGACACACCAGGAACCGCGGTGTTGGCCGTCGAATGGCGCTAGCTGCGCAGCATTTGTGCACCGCCGCCGTCAGTGTCAGCCAGTTTGCCGTGGCATACGGAGCTCCATCGCAGTCTTTAACACTGGTAGCATGCCGCGACAGCGTGGACGTGAACCGTATGTGCAGTTGACGGACTTTGAGCGAGGGCGTATAGTGGGCATGCGGGAGGCCGGGTGGACGTACCGCCGAATTGCTCAACACGTGGGGCGTGAGGTCTCCACAGTACATCGATGTTGTCGCCAGTGGTCGGCGGAAGGTGCACGTGCCCGTCGACCTGGGACCGGACCGCAGCGACGCACGGATGCACGCCAAGACCGTAGGATCCTACGGAGTGCCGTAGGGGACCGCACCGCCACTTCCCAGCAAATTAGGGACACTGTTGCTCCTGGGGTATCGGCGAGGACCATTCGCAACCGTCTCCATGAAGCTGGGCTACGGTCCCGCACACCGTTAGGCCGTCTTCCGCTCACGCCCCAACATCGTGCAGCCCGCCTCCAGTGGTGTCGCGACAGGCGTGAATGGAGGGACGAATGGAGACGTGTCGTCTTCAGCGATTAGAGTCGCTTCTGCCTTGGTGCCAATGATGGTCGTATGCGTGTTTGGCGCCGTGCAGGTGAGCGCCACAATCGGGACTGCATACGACCGAGGCACACAGGGCCAACACCCGGCATCATGGTGTGGGGAGATCTCCTACACTGGCCGTACACCACTGGTGATCGTCGAGGGGACACTGAATAGTGCACGGTACATCCAAACCGTCATCGAACCCATCGTTCTACCATTCCTAGACCGGCAAGGGAACTTGCTGTTCCAACAGGACAATGCACGTCGGCATGTATCCCGTGCCACGCAACGTGCTCTAGAAGGTGTAAGTCAACTACCCTGGCCAGCAAGATCTCCGGATCTGTCCCCCATTGAGCATGTTTGGGACTGGATTAAGCGTCGTCTGACGCGGTCTGCACATCCAGCACGAACGCTGGTCCAACTGAGGCGCCAGGTGGAAATGGCATGGCAAGCCGTTCCACAGGACTACATCCAGCATCTCTACGATCGTCTCCATGGGAGAATAGCAGCCTGCATTGCTGCGAAAGGTGGATATACACTGTACTAGTGCCGACATTGTGCATGCTCTGTTGCCTGTGTCTATGTGCCTGTGGTTCTGTCAGTGTGATCATGTGATGTATCCGACCCCAGGGATGTGTCAATAAAGTTTCCCCTTCCTGGGACAATGAATTCACGGTGTTCTTATTTCAATATCCAGGAGTGTAACATCTGGCGAACAACTTGTGAAGTATTTCGTTGTAAATGTCCATTTCGGCAATATATTCCTTCAAAAACAGAAAAAAATGTGGATTGAAGTTGTGTTCTGTATGTGACAATGCCACTTTTACATCCTCAACCTGCAGATTTACACTTGTCGATAACGAAACAAATCACGTGAAGTTGGTCAAGGCAAGAGAGTTGCTTTAGGTATGGTGCAAGGCTTGGAAAACAGAATCAGTTATGTATCAGTTGACAATTTTTCCACAAGAGTCGTTACGTATTGTCCAAAAATGGGACAAAGTTATAATTTTGCTTAGTACAGTGCATTCAAGCAAGGAAGTGGACGATAATGAAGAATCCAAGCTAATGAAGACGCATGATTATAACAAAACAAATGGACAAGTTGGTTAGAACGCACGCTACAAAGAGGATAAGCAGAAAGTGGCCAATTATATTATTTAACAACACAGTTAATATTATCACAGTACAAATGGACAAGCTGGTTAGAACGTATGCTACAAAGAGGATAAGCAGAAAGTGGTTAATGATATTATTTAACAACACGGTTTATCGTAAGAGTCGTGATATTCCATCTTCTTTTGTTACCCACTGCGATTGGAGCGCCCCAAGCGGCCAGCAAGAGATATTTCTGAATACGGTATCAGACGAAAGCGAATGCAAACGTTCGTATCGATTTTAACGTAGTTTCTGCAATACGAAACGTATTTAGTGCCACTAAAATCAACGAAAAAGTGACACCACATTTGTGATTATTTGGCTTCCTAAGGACCCAGGGACGTATGAAACAGTACGTTACAGGATTCTCTCGTAATGTACGGATATTTACTGAAGAATGTCGTTTTTCTTCAATAACAGATAATTGCTAGTAAATACCAGTACATCTGACTGTCGGCAGAAAATCTTATAGCTACCCAAAAACGCGACTTTTCGCTCGCTGTGTACACTTCTAGCTGAATCAGTCAACATGGAACATAGCAAATATGTACGGAATATAACACCTGCATTGCTTAACGTACCAAATACGCCACGACGCCCTTAGCCAAAGCGAAAACCATAGAGATGTGATAGTAAAACTTCAGAAGCAATAAAACTATTTCCCAACAAAGAAGAAACCAATCCCACAGTTTTGCAGTTGTACAAATCCACAGTGCCAGGGTTGGCGTCGTGGTTAGTGCATACGCCTAGCGAGCAGGAGACCCGCGTTTGAATCCAGCCCTTGTTACAAATTCTGATTTGTCGCTTCATTCCGCATACGTACCTTCCACAATTGTTGCTATATCTGAGCCACAAACAGCAAATTTTGTTTCTGAAAACCACACTGCTTGCGCGCGCTTCTGTGGATTCGCCATTTTCACTCCATGCGACCATGCTGCACTGTGGCGACGATACTTGGCACTTCTGACCCGTGAATATAAATTCTTTGAAATGCTCTACAATGTGGTGCATTTTTCACTGTCGTATCTACTGTGGTTTTTCTCTCCTGGGTCCAAGTCAGGGAGTTTTGAGTGGGACACCCTGTGTTATAGGTTTGCTGGTTAAAATTTTGTGCTTTTCATGCTAACAATTCTCAAGCAGTTCTCACTCGATACGAAGCTAGTTTCATGTTCTGCATGTTGAGCGGTAATGCTATGGAATGAGTCATTTCACACGTAATATGTAAATATGGCTATAGGCTGAAATTTTGTATGTTATTTTCGTTTTGTTCTTTATACAAATGGTTCAAATGGCTCTGAGCACTATGGGACTTTACGTCTGTGGTCATCAGTCCCCCAGAACTTAGAACTACTTAAACCTAACTAAGGACATCACACACATCCATGCCCGAGGCAGGATTCGAACCTGCGACCGTAGCGGTCACGCGGTTCCGGACTGAAGTGCCCATGAACCGCACGGCCACACCGGCCGGTCTGTTCTTTATTTACTATTGTCATTATTAGTATTATTACTATTACATTTATTATTTTTATTATTATTACTACGTTAGTATTAGTATTAAACACAGAGGAGATGCGAAAACTGTGATGTTCAAATAGAATTGGTTTGCATGGCTAGTTGTTTACGATGAAGCCAGCAAAATGACGCAGGAAAAACATTGTATGTGCCTCAATTCTCACGCAGATCCTGTCTGTCTTAACATTATACCAAAGATTTGCGTACATAAATGAAGTCCGCAGCTCGTGGTCTTGTGTGAGCTTTCTCGCTTCCCGCGCTCGGGGTCCCGGGTTCGATTCCCGGCGGCGTCTGGGATTTTTCCTACCTCGAGATGACTGGATGTTTTTGTGCCGTCTTCATCATCACCATTCATTCCCATTACGGTCGGAGGAAGGCAATGGAGAACCACCTCCCCTAGGACCTTGCCTAGTACGTCATTGCGGGTCTCCCGCATCGTCCCCTACGCTCCTCGGAGGATGGAATCACATCATCATTGCATACATAGCGGTTGGCGCTTTTCGCATCTTTTCGTTGCTACTGGGAGAGAAATCTAGAAGCATAGCCCTAATGACAACCAACACAACCTTACGAAAGGCTAGCATTCACGCTCTGGCTATTAGCAACTGGAGACACTTACTTCAGTAATTGAAACTTCCTGGCAGATTAAAACTGTGTGCCGGACCGAGACTCGAACTCGAGACCTTTGCCTTTCGCGGGCAAGTTCTCTACCAACTGAGCTACCCAAACACGGCTCACGCCCATTCCTCACATCTTTACTTCTGCCAGTATCTCGTCTCCTACCTTCCAAACTTTACAGAAGCTCCCCTTCGAAACTTGCAGAACTAGCTCACCTGAAAGAAAGGATATTGTGGAGATATGGCTTAGCGACAGCTTGGGGGATGTTTCCAGAATGTGATTTTCACTCTGCAGCGGAGTGTGCGCTGATATGAAACTTCCTGGCAGATTAAAACTGTGTGCCGGACACTTTTAATCTGCCAGGAAGTTTCATATCAGCGCACACACCGATGCAGAGTGAAAATCTCAGTGTACTTTAGTAAATGTTTCGCATTTTGGTAGCTGCTTCGTCTGAGTTGGTTTCTGATGTATGCGTTTGAAGCACCCAAAGATTTTATTAAAGTACGTATATGGAAAATTATACCAATTTAATGTTATGAAAAAAAAAGTGACGTGATCGTATGGCATTTATTGGCCAGGAAGTGCGGGGGAGTTCGGCCGCCGTATTGCAAGTCTTTTTAGTCGACGCCACTTCGGCGACCTGAGTCTCAAGGATGATGAAAATAACGATGGGCACACAACACCCAGTCACCTACCGGGGATCGATCTCGGACCCCCTCTCTGTGTAAGCGGTAACGCGACCGCTGCGCTACGGAGGCGGACATTTAAGATTATGTAAAGCGTACATACGACCTGTCACATAGGCTACTGGGGCATATCTGCTGTGTTCTCGTTGTTTGTTGGACGATAGATGGCGTGATGTAGGGAAAAACAATATTTTTTATTCCATTAATAGTTCCTAAAATATCAGTTATGCTCCTGTGACGTATTTACATCTTCCTTCAACGTAAGTCACGACAGTGAACACAATACTCAATAGCAACATGGTACTCAACTTCGCACCAACACCGTCTGACATACCTGCTGCAGATTTCATCAGTGGTATGAAACGAGTAATTTCCACCCTCTCCAGCGATGATACGGATGAGATACGCCGGGGAATATGCCGCGGGCTCACCAGAACCGTTCCACCGACGTCTAACATCACGAAAGGGAAATGAACTGCTATTCGAGAAAGCGTGTGTACTACTTCCGCTATCAGAGTACAATCGCAAAATGTACAATGTACTCGATGATACAGTATACAGAAAATTGAAGGGAGACACGAGCAAGATAGAGCAAGAGAAGATAATTGGACTTCTCCGCCAGTATTCGCCGAGGGAACTTTTCAATAAGCTTTGACCGTGGTGATATAATCCTCTGCATCCAGTTGTGAGCAAAATAGGCGCACGAATACAGGGTGTTTCCGTAAGGTCGAGCAAAAATTTAACGGGACGTAGAGGATGCTCCACTGAACGATTTGAAATAGGGAACCTGGAGTCGGAAAAGCCGGCTTAAGGAGAATGGAAGTAAACTTGTCTATCGCTTTATCTGGCATTACTGTTTTCCAGCTTATTCTCAACTAATATGCTTACAGGTCTACATGTACTGTGCTGTTTATTTATATGTACATTGTTTATTTCGTGCAAGGAAACAAGGAGCCATATGTTCTACCTGGCTGTCTGAATGGCCGTCTGAACTTGAGATTCGTGCTAGATCTACGTGAGCTGTTGGAGAACGTACACTTGGCTGTTGGCGAGAGGATGTGGATACAACACGACGGTGCACCGCCTCACTTCAGTGTGGATGCCCGCAACCCTCTCGATGCTGTATTTCCTGGTCACTGGATGGGAAGGGAGGTCCTATTCCATGCCCTGCAAGGTCACGTGACCTGGATCCATTTGATTATTTCCTATGGAGGTACCTAAAGTCACTTGCGTATGAGATCCCAGTGGATACGGAAATGGAATTGTAGCTGCTTGTGATGTGATTCGAAATACACCAGGGATATTTGCCCGGGTGCGCCAGAATCTTGTTCACTGATGTCATCCCTGGACTAAAGTTGATGGCCGTCAGTTTCAGCACGTTTGGCAGTGACTCTGCACCTTCGATTAGAACAGTTTATTGGTGGTTTCAAAATTTTCGGAGTTGCCATATGGGCACAAGTCATGCTGAACGTTCTGGACGCCCTGTGGAGGTTACAACTCCAGAAATCATTGATAAAATCCATGATATGGTGATGGATGACAAAAGAGTTAAGGTGAGTGAGATTCCCAGTGCTGTGGGCATATCGAATCAACGTGAACATGATATTTTGCATAAAGATTTGAACATGAGAAAGCTATCTGCAAGATGGGTTCCGCGATTGCTGACGCTTGACCAAAAACGGAATCGTGTGAAGTGGTGCAAGGATGGTTTGCAGCTGTTCAGGAAGAATCCGCAGGACTTTAAGCGTCGTTTCGTCACTGTGGATGAAACATGGATACGTTACTATACTCATGAGACCAAACATCAATCTAAACAATGGGTTACCAAGGGAGAATCTGCACCAAAAATGCGAAGACCATTCCTTTAGCCGGAAAGGTTATGGCGACTGTCTTTCGGGATTCACAAGGGATAATCCTAATCGGCTATCTGCAAAAGGGTAAAACCATTACATGTGCATATTATTCATCGTTATTGGACCGTTTGAAAACCGAGCTGTAAGGAAAACGTCGTCTATTGGACCGCAAAAAAGTTCCTTTCCATCACGACAATGCACCAGGACACACCTCAGCAGTAGTGGTCGCGAAATTAATGGAAATAGGATTCCAAATCGTTTCACACTCCCCCCTATTCTCCAGACTTGGCTCCCTCGGACTACTATTTGTTCCCCAATTTGAAGAAATGGCTGGTACGACAAAGATTTCATTCAAACGAGGAGCTGATTGCAGCAACTAACAGCTATTTTGCAGACTTGGACAATTCCTATTATTCCAAAGGGATCAACAAATTCGTACAGCGTTGCACGAAGTGTATGAGTCTAAAACGAGACTATGTCGAAAGATAAAAAAGGTTTACCCCAAATACGTAAGTAATTTTTATTTTATCACGGACTTTTCAAATGCTCCTCGTACATGCAGGATTTGAAGAGCATCAGGATCAGTTTACCATACTCAATGGCCAACAGACTCCCTGGATTTAAATACAGTTGAGAAACTGTGGGACCACCTCCAATGGGCTGTTCACACTATGGATACTCAACCAAGAGACGTAGCACAGCTGACCATGGCAGTGGAGTCGGCATGGCAGGTTCAGTGACTGAGCTCTACTGACTGTTCTGGACGTCATCAGCTTCAGCTGATGGTGCTATTCCGAAGATAGTCTAAGACTAGGCTGAAACTGGACATTTTAAAAAAGAACTGTCATAATCTAGGTTCTTTTCTTCACTAATTTTATATTTTGCTGTTTATAAAAAAATTTACCAATAGTTTTGATTTGTCATAGCGCTGTACCAATGTTCCAATACCCTCGTCATAGAAGGCAGCCACCTGTAATTTCCGCCACGTCTCTATGCTGGCCTGCAGTTCGTTGTATGTAACAAAATGCTGTATTCATAGCCGGCGGTTCATGTGAGCAGAGACGAAAATCAGAGGGAGTCACATTTGGGCTGTATATTGGGTTATCAAACAGTTCCCATCCAAAACGCCGATTCAGCAGCTTCGTTGTCCCTGCAGTGTGCTGCCGAGAATTGCCAATAAAGAAGGAAATGCATGACAGTTACGTTATGTGGGCTGCCTGATATCAGGCGAAATCTCGCGGGAGGCACCCATGCTTGGCGGCAAACACTATTTTGTAGGCGTTTTCAGGTGCTCACTGTGCGCTCGGAACCGAAAAGAGCGACGTGATGCGATTGATGAATTACTAGGGACACTCAGCAACACTTCTGTGCAAAGCTTCATCGGACTTCCACTGCGGTTTTTGAGCTGTGGCGAACTGGCGCCCATGTTATTTTGTTCATGCATCGTTGAGATCGATTGTGGTTGAGCTAAGTTATCTTTGCTTTCACGTGTCTTATCTTGCAGATTGGCTGGCGAAGCGAGTTCGTTGTTAGCCTTTGACGGGTAACCCTCGAGATCTCGTCACATTTGCGGGGAGACAAGTGTCAACGACTGTCGAACGAGCGTGATGACCATTACACATTGTGGTGTGAAATTAGTTGGGCGTTTTGCCGACATGGGCAGCTTGGAGAGACAAGTTCTGTGACTTTGCTGGGAACAAAATTTGAAGGGAAGCGGTGAAGCTGTGGAACCAACTCCCTCGTATTGTGTACCTGATATGGAGTAAGCCGTCGTGATTGTTTTTGTTCACCGACAAACTCAGAGATTTCAAACTTTTATTACGGTGAGACTTTCATAGTCGAACCTTAAGACGGAGGGGAAGAGTTCAGTTGGCCTAGCTAAATGTTGACCGTTATTTGAAAATTTTCTCAGAAGTTTTACTAGTGCTTTGTGTCTCTTGCGCCGGCCGGGGTTGCCGAGCGGTTCTAGGCGCTACAGTCTGGAACCGCGCGACCGCTACCGTCGCAGGTTCGAATCCTGCCTCTGGCATGGATGTGTGTGATGTCCTTTGGTTAGTTAGGTTTAAGTAGTTCTAAGTTCTAGGGGACTGATGACCACAGCAGTTGAGTCCCATAGTGCTCAGAGCCATTTGAACCATTTTTGTCTCTCTTGCAATCAAATGATTTTATGTTGCCGTTTTTAAAGCCTGCACTCTATTAATACAGTTGTCCATGTGTAAGTGAGTCAAAGGTTCTGCCGACTGTTTCTATGTTTCAGAGTTACTGGAATGTCTTTGTGATTCACGCAGAAACTTTTCATTGTGCCAGCGACTTGGTGGGGAGTGAAATGTCATCCGAGGTCTAGGTCAGGCAGTGTTTAAGAACCTGGCTACTACCGGAGTTGTTCACATATCCCCTTCCAAAGTTTAGTATTTATCTTCCTTTACGACAAGGCGGGTTAAGCTGGTAGATATCTACATTGCATGTAACCTGTTTGTATATGAACTTGTTTTCTTAAATATTAGGTACTGGCAACTGGCTAAACCTTAAACTGCATAGCAGCTGCTGAGTTCCTTGTGCAGCTTTTTTCTAGTAATTTTTTTATTAACTCGTCTGAGCAAGTGAACATTTATTTTTTAAAGATCAGTGTTTCTGTTTTTTTTTTATGAAGTGGTTCTATCATGTTATGTAATGGCATCTTCGCTTGGCAAGAGTGTTCAAATGTTATTAAGTCACCCTTTACATGTAATTGTTCTCATTATATCTATTTTGAGGAAAGTCCTATATAAGAGTTTGAAGTTGTCAAGTTCATCAGTATCCCTGTTCTCTTAATTTGGAATTGTTTGTTAGAGAGTGAGTACGTTGGGTTTATAACTGTGTTTGCAAGGTTTTATCTAGTGGCTCGTCCACAATTTGTAATTGTCAATTTTTTAAAGGGGTAATGTCAATAAACTGTCTTAATTATAAATTGTGACTACTAACCATCATTCCATCCCGCTTCCTCTTTTGTGGTATTTAAGATATGGTGTGTAAGTGTGGTACGATTAGGGAATTACGTATCAGTTTTCATTTCACGTCCAATCGGACTTTACTTGTCAAATAGCCCTAGTATATCTGAAACGTCCCCTTAGAAAAATTAATCAATTACTGTGCTGATAAACCTCTTACATTATTTGATTTTCAAACAGCTGAGCAGAACTGAACATACTAAGACATTTCGCTCTTTACCTGTTCTGATCAACACTAAACTGACACACAATATTTTTAGCGCAACGCAATCTGACTTTTAATAATCGCTACTAAAGAATGACCCTGACTAACAATAACCTATACCTTTCACAAATCACTTGCCTCACAAAAATCTTCGCTAGTCAAACTACTGCAATACAGCGAGCGCCAATACTGCCAGCTAAATAAAAGATTCTAACTACTGAAGTCACTAACTACTGATAGGCATAGTTAGCAAATGAAAGATTTTGAGGAAGAACAAACAATGTATTTACCTCAATAGAGTTCAAAAGTCATAATATATATATCAGTTCATGACATCCATTCTTACAAATATACTGTCTCTGATGGACAGACGTCCAGATCGTCCGCTCTTAAAACTCCGCCATCTCTCTCCCCACATCCACCACTGCTGGCGAGTCACCTCCAACTGCGCAACGCTACGCGCTGTTAACAGCCAACTGCCAAACACTACAATAGCGACTATTTCAACAATACCCACCAGCCACAGACTGCACTCAGCACAGCCAGTGATTTTCATATAGAGCGCTACGTGGCGTTACCAACCTAAACAGCCTACTTACATAGCCCCTGAAAAGGCCACGAAAATAAAATTAGGCATTAGAGCCCAGAAGAAGCCTTACTTTACTAGTGGTCGTACTTCTCTTGAACCATACATGACTGGAACAGGAAAAAGGGGAGCTGTCAGTGGTACAAGAAATACTCTCCGCCATACACCTTAAGGTTTCTTGCGGAACACGGATATAGAAACAGACCCATTTCCTTCAACTGATCTTCTGATACTTTGCCGTCTCTGTGAGAGTTACAACGTCATTTCTAATACCCTCGTCATAGAAAGCAGCCGCGTCTGATTTCTGCCGCTTCTTTACGCTGGCCTGCAGTTCGTTGTCTTACAGACTTCTGAAGAAGAAGCGACGGTACCTGGATGCTTGTTGTTGTTACTAGTACGGCCTCGGTCTGGCAGTAAGACAATGCACCCCTCTTCCTGAGTGCTTGGCTGGACAATATAGTTGGCCGTCTGCAGCTGCGCACGTCTTGAAGGGACCGGAAGCACAAAGGGGGAGGCAATTTGTTTCGGCGTGCGTGCTTTTGTCTTGCTGGGGACGAAAGAGAAGATGGCGGAGAGGGGCAGGTAGATGGAAAGCCAATATTGAAACTCACTCAGCGTTCGCCTGCCTGCCGCGGCGGAATTTAATTAATATTGCCTTAGGCATCTTTTTAATATCGCCGGTAGACCGTCGCGGAGTCGCAAAAGGCCTATTGTGTTCAGCGGAAACGTTATACTGCCTTCCTCCACTCTGCTCCCCCCCCCCCCAAACACGCCCCCTCCCCCGCCCCCGCTATTTGATCGAAACCTGTGGAAACAAGTGTGTGTCCCAGCGTCGAACGATGTCAAGGGGCTTATGAAACACGAACTCCATCTCGAAGGGTCAATAGTGCACAAAGTAGGTGGTAGACTTCGGTGAATTGATAGGATACTGGGAGAATGCACGCTACATTGAAGTCTGTTTGCTAAAGAGTTGTGTGACATATATTGACGCGCCAAAGAAACTGGTACTGGTATGCCTATTCAAATACAGAGATTTGTAAACAGGCAGAACATGGCGCCTGTGTGAGATAACAAGTGTCTGTCGCCATTGTTAGATCCGATACTGCTCCTACAGTGGTAGGTTGTCAAGATGTAAGTTAGTTTGAACGCGGTGTTATAGAGGGTGCGCGAGTGATGAGACACAGCGTCTACGAAGTAGCGACGAGGTGGGGATTTTTCTGTACGGTAATGTCACGCATGTACTGCGAATGTCAGGAACCTGGTAAAACATCAGATCTCCGACATCGCTGCAACCGGAAGAAAATCCTGTAACAGCGGGACCAACAACGACTGAACAGAATTCTGCAGAAATTGCTGCAGATTTCTGTACTGGGCCATCAACAAGTGTCAGTGTGAGAAACATTCAACGATATATCGTAGATATGTGTGCTCGGAGCTGAAAGCCCACTCGTGTACCCTTGATGACTGTATGACACAAAGTTTTACACCTCGCCTGGGCCTGTCAACACTGACATCGGACTGTCGCTGACTGGAAACATGTAGCCTGGTCGGACGAGTCTCGTTCCAAATTGTATCGAGCAGATGGACGTGTGCAGGTATGGAGACAACCTCATGAATCCATGGATCCTGCATGTCAGCAGGGTACTGTTCAGACAGGTGACACATACGTAAGTAACCTATCTGATCACCAACATCCATTCAGGTCCATTGTGCATCCGACGGACATGGGCAATTCCAGCATGACAATGCGACACCCCAAACGTCCAGGACTGCTACAGAGTGGCTCCAGGAACACTCTTCTGTGTTTAAACATTTCCGCTGATCACCAAACTCGCCAGACATGAACATTATTGAGCATATCTGGGATGGCTTGCAATGTGCTGTTCAGAAGAGATTTGCATCCCATCGTACTCTCATGGATTTATGAACAGCCCTGTAGCGTTCATGGTGTCGATTTCCTCCAGCGCTACTTCCGACATTAATCGAGTCCATGCCACGTCTTGTTGCGGCACTTCTGCGTGCTCTCGGGGGCCCCTACACGATATTTGGCTCTCCACTGTGTCTTTGTTACTCGAGTGTGTGCAAACTATTCCAAGCAGGACTGACCGAGGTTGTGCAACGTGTACAAGGCAGAGCAGCATGAGTGTTCAAAGGTTTCTCAGATCCAAGTAAAAGTTTCACAGAAATGATGAAAAACGACAACTTTCAGTTGTTTCAACGTGGACACTGTTTCGGGAAATGCTACTCACGAATTTTCAAGAACCAATATAATTGAAGATCGTTGGTATACATCTAGGCATAGTCTCCAGAGTACATCTACATCTACATTTACATCTCCATCCATACTCAGCAAACCACCTGACGGTGTGTGGTGGAGGGTACCTTGAGTACCTCTATCGGTTCTCCCTTCTATTCCAGTCTCGTATTGTTCGTGGAAAGAAGGATTGTCGGTATGCCTCTGTGTGGGCTCTAATCTCCCCGATTTTATCCTCGTGGTCTCTTCGCGATATATACGTAGGAGGGAGCAATATACTGCTTGACTTCTCGGGGAAGGTATGTTCTCGAAACTTCAACAAAAGCGAGTACCGAGCTACTGAGCGTCTCTCTTGCAGAGTCTTCCACTGGAGTTTATCTATCATCCCCGTAACACTTTCGCGATTACTAAATGATCCAGTAACGAAGCATGCTGCTCTCCGTTGGATCTTCTCTATCTCTTCTATCAACCCTATCTGGTACGGATCCCACACTGGTGAACAGTATTCGAGCAGTGGGCGAACAAGTGCACTGTAACCTTCTTCCTTTGATTTTGGACTGCAGTTCCTTAGGATTCTTCCAATGAATCTCAGTCTGGCATCTGCTTTACCGAAGATTAATTTTATATGGTCATTCCATTTTAGATCACTCCTAATGCCTACTCCCATATAGTTTATGGAATTAACTGCTTCCAGTTGCTGACCTGCTATATTGTAGCTAAATGGTAAAGGATCTTTCTTTCTATGTATTCGCAGCACATTACACTTGTCTACATTGAGATTCAATTGCCATTCCCTGCACCACGCGTCAATTCGTTGCAGATCCTCCTGCATTTCAGTACAATTTTCCATTGTTACAACCTCTCGATATACTTACTACAGCGTCATCCGCAAAAAGCCTCAGTGAACTTCCGATGTTATCCACAAGGTCATTTATATACAGGGTTATTAAAAATGATTGAAGCGATTTCACAGCTCTACAATAACTTTATTATTTGAGATATTTTCACAATGCTTTGCACACACATACAAAAACTCAAAAAGTTTTTTTAGGCATTCACAAATGTTCGATATGTGCCCCTTTAGTGACTCGGCAGACATCAAGCCGATAATCAAGTTCCTCCCACACTCGGCGCAGCATGTCCCCATCAATGAGTTCGAAAGCATCGTTGATGCGAGCTCGCAGTTCTGGCACGTTTCTTGGTAGAGGAGGTTTAAACACTGAATCTTTCACATAACCCCACAGAAAGAAATCACATGGGGTTAAGTCGGGAGAGCGTGGAGGCCATGACATGAACTGCTGATCATGATCTCCACCACTACCGATCCATCGGTTTTCCAATCTCCTGTTTAAGAAATGCCGAACATCATGATAGAAGTGCGGTGGAGCACCATCCTGTTGAAAGATGAAGTCGGCGCTGTCGGTCTCCAGTTGTGGCATGAGCCAATTTTCCAGCATGTCCAGATACACGTGTCTTGTAACGTTTTTTTCGCAGAAGAAAAAGGGACCGTAAACTTTAAACAGTCAGTTTGCACAAAACACGTTACCTTTTGGTGAATTGCGAATTTGCTGCACGAATGCGTGAGGATTCTCTACCGCCCAGATTCGCACATTGTGTCTGTTCACTTCACCATTAAGAAAAAATGTTGCTTCATCACTGAAAACAAGTTTCGCACTGAACGCATCCTCTTCCGTGAGCTGTTGCAACCGCGCCGAAAATTCAAAGCGTTTGACTTTGTCATCGGGTGTCAGGGCTTGTAGCAATTGTGAACGGTAAGGCTTCTGCTTTAGCCTTTTCCGTAAGATTTTCCAAACCGTCGGCTGTGGTACGTTTAGCTCCCTGCTTGCTTTATTCGTCGACTTCCGCGGGCTACGCGTGAAACTTGCCCACACGCGTTCAACCGTTTCTTCGCTCACTGCAGGCCGACCCGTTGATTTCCCCTTACAGAGGCATCCAGAAGCTTTAAACTGCGCATACCATCGCCGAATGGAGTTAGCAGTTGGTGGATCTTTGTTGAAATTCGTCCCGAAGTGTCGTTGCACTGTTGTGACTGACTGATGTGAGTGCATTTCAAGCACGACATAGGCCGGCCGGTGTGGCCGTGCGGTTAAAGGCGCTTCAGTCTGGAACCGCGTGACCGCTACGGTCGCAGGTTCGAATCCTGCCTCGGGCATGGATGTGTGTGATGTCCTTAGGTTAGTTAGGTTTAATTAGTTCTAAGTTCTAGGCGACTGATGACCTCAGAAGTTAAGTCGCATAGTGCTCAGAGCCAAGCACGACATACGCTTTCTCGGCTCCTGTCGCCATTTTGTCTCACTGCGCTCTCGAGCGCTCTGGCGGCAGAAACCTGAAGTGCGGCTTCAGCCGAACAAAACTTTATGAGTTTTTCTACGTAACTGTAGTGTGTCGTGACCATATGTCAATGAATGGAGCTACTGTGAATTTATGAAATCGCTTCAATCATTTGTAATGGCCCTGTATATTGTGAATAGGAACGGTCCTATGACACGGCCTGAAATCACTCTTACTTGGGAAGACTTCTCTCCATTGAGAATGACATACTGCATTCTGTTATCTAGGAACTCTTCAATCCAATCACACGATTGGTCTGATAGTCTATATGCTCTTACTTTGTTCATTAAACGACTGTGGGGAACCGTATCAAACGCCTTGCGGAAGTCAAGAAACACGGCATCTGCCTGGGAACCCGTGTCTATGGCCCTCTGAATCTCGTGGACGAATAGCGCGAGCTGGGTTTCACACGATCGTCTTTTTCGAAAGGCATGCTGATTCCTACAGAGTGGATTTCTAGTGTCCAGAAAAAAGTCATTATACTCGAAGGCAATTAAAAGGTTTTCCAGCCACCGCTAAAGGCCTGATGATTGTGTAAACAACCATTAGAACACTCGCGACCCATCTCTCGTTCACGGTTGTTCAGTCATTTCCTCCCTATCCTATGTCAATCGTAACAATTAATGTGATGTTAATGTTACACTATGTATTATTAGGCATTCGCTAGAATTTCGTAGGATTTCGACGGACGTGCAGCAAGACACAAGCTGTCTCGAGTACAATCAAGTACGATAATAAGGATACGTTTTGCGCTGTGCATTACGCGTACATCGACTGAGAGATAGTACGAGACAACAGCTTTACCGGCTCATTAACTTGGACAGCACTGGCCAGCCAGCTGGTATGACCTACCTGCAGCGACTTGAGCAATTGCAGACTTAAAAAAGAGACGAGCAGATAAGCAATATACGAGGGGCATTTGAAAAGGCCGAGTAAAAATAAAAACTACTTACGTGTTTGGGGTAAACCTCTTTCATTTTTCCACATAGTCTCCTTTTAGACTTATACACTTCGTCCAACGCTGTTCTAATTTGTTGATCCCTTCCGAATAATAGGAATCGTCCCAAGTCTGCAAAATAGGTGTTATTTGCTACAATCACCTCTTCGTTTGAATAAAATCTTTGTCCTGCCAGCCATTTCTTCAAATTGGGGAACAAATAGTAGTCCGAGGGAGCCAAGTCTGGAGGACAGGAGAGGGGGGGGGGGCGCTGTGAAACGAGTTGGAATCCTATTTCCATTAATTTTGCGACCACAACTACAGAGGTGTGTACTGGTGCATTGTCGTGATGGAAAAGGACTTCTTTGCGTTTTCCTTGCAGCTCGGTTTTCAAACGGTGCAATAACGATGAACAATATGCACCTGTAATAGTTTTACCCTTTTCGAGATAGTCGATAGTCCGGCCGAAGGACTGGTCTTCGCCTTTTTTGGTGCAGATTCTCCTTTGGTACCCATTGTTTAGATCATTGTTTGGTCTCAGGAGTATATTAATGTATACATGATACATCCACAGTGACGAAACGACGCTTAAAGTCCTGCAGATTCTTCCTGAACAGCTGCAAACCATCCTTGCAACACTTCACACGATTACTGTTTTGGTCAAGCGTTAGCAATCGCCGAACATATCTTGCGGATAGCTTTCTCATGTCCAAATGTTTATGCAAAATATTATGTACCCGTTAATTCGAGATGTCCACAGCAGTAGCAATCTCACTCACCTTAACTCTTCTGTGATCCATCACCATCTCATGGATTTTATCAATGATTTCTGAAGTTGTAACCTCCACAGGGCGTCCAGAATGTTCAGCATGACTTGTGCCCATATGGCCACTCTGAAATTTTGACACCACGTATAAACTGTTCTAATCGAAGGTGCAGTCACCTTAATGCTTATCAAGCTTCTCTTTAATCTCCTGAGGCGTTCTACCTCTCATAAAGTAATGTTTAATCACCACACGAAATTCTTCTTCATCCGTTTTTTGACAATCACTCGACTGCCTTGATTCACACGATTGTCAAACACAAAGAAATAGACCAATATAGCTGAAGTTTGGTGTGCGTTCTTTCCAAAGATGCTGCTAACTAAACATGACCTCGATACGCGCCGGTGGTGCCATCTCTCGGACTTTTCACGGACTTTTCAAGCGCCCCTCTTAGTTTCGAATGTCATTTAATTTTTAAACGGAAATCGGCAAAAATCGAGCATTACCGTTCGTTTCTCAGGGGACGAGACGGAAAGTAATAGCATGATCTTGTTCTTAGCTCTGTATTACACTATCATATTTCTTTGACAAAGAAACATGATCAATATTCGTCAAATTTCTTTGACGTGACACTGACAATGAGGTCCCATACTCCGGGGAGCGTAAGGGACGATGCGGGAGACCCGCACCGCCTACTAGGCAAGATCCTAGCGGAGGTGGTTTGCCACTGCGTGGCACTAAACAAGGCTATTACCCTGTCGTCATATTTTTCGTCAAATTTCAAGTTGGCGGACAACAAATTGTTTTTATGCGCTGCAGTTGCTGGTACCACAATTGCATTGTGTGTGTGTATTTGGAAGAAAAGCGGAGGAAAAAAAGGTAACATACTTGGATGGTTGAAATGGCTCTAAGCACTATGGGACTTAACATGTGACGTCATCAGTCCCCTAGAACTTAGAACTATTTAAACCTAACTAACCTAAGGATATCACACACAGCCATGTCGGAGGCAGGATTCGAACCTGCGACTGTAGCAGCAGCAGCTTGGTTCCGGACTGAAGCGCCTAGAACCGCTCGGCCACAGCTGCCGGAATACATGGATGAAACCATAGGTATTACGTCGAGATTATAAAAGAATTCATTAAGATTTGTTACGGGAGCTGCTAGTGGAGGACGTGAACTCTACTGCGATGTAAATTACTTATGAATGGAAGAGAGTGTATTTCAGTATTTTCTCAGCAAAGCGGCTTCTCATATTACAAAACAGAATACTCTCTTGAGAAACGCTACATCTGCAGAAGCCAGGAAACTGTGACACTGGGATTTCTGGATACAGGAGAGAGCTACTTCTTCTTCTTCTTTCGATTTCGGCCGTCTTTGGACCACGTTCAACAATTCACTTGCCCAGCTTTTTGATCTTTTTTCTCTCTTCCCAATATTTCCTCATCATTTTCGAATGGTTCCTCCTCCGCTCTTCCGACCATTTCCTGTTATTATTCTTTAGTTTCGTTTCTTCTGGAAAACACTTAATTTCGTTCACTATTTGTCTAAACTTTTTCCTGTCCCTGATTGACTCACGGGTGACATTAAAATAGGCCAAATCCTTTTTCACCATCTGTATCCATTTATTGTTGGTTTTTTCGTTCCTGTTACTATGTTCAAACACTTTTCTTGTTAGTCTGTTTCCATCCATCCTCGACAGGTGACCATAAAACGTTAGTCTGCGTTTACGCATTGCATCACTCACTTTCTCAATAGTTTTGTATATTTCCTTATTACTCTTTAGCTTGTACTCTTCTCCAATCTTTCTCGGTCCTAATATTTTTCTCAAAATTTTCCTTTCTTTCCTTTCCATGTTTTCTATTTCCCCCTTTTTGTTAAGAGTTAGGCACTCCGATGCATACAGGCATTCTGGTCTAATGACAGTTTTATAATGTCTTAATTTAGCTTGAATCGAAATGTTTTTTTTGTTATATATGTCTTTGGTTTTTTGAAAAGCAAATTTCATTTTCCTTGCTCTCGCCTGGTTTGCACTCTTGTCTAAACCATTCACTTGAATTATTTCACCTAAATACTTAAATTTTTCTACTCTCTTAATATTGCCGTATTTAGTAATAAGATTTTTCTTGTTATTTCTATGATTAGACATATACACGGTTTTTTCAAATGAAATCTGCAGTCCAGCTCTGGCCGAAACTTCTTGTAGTTGGAGAGAGCTACTATAGTTTACAACACAGCACTCTAATGCCGCAGTGCACATTAACCAAAATAAGCGATTTACAAAACACTGAAGGGGGAATATGTCAAGCTAAATAAATGTTTAGTACACCATATGGCGGTCGCAGGTTCGAATCCTGCTTCGGGCATGGATGTGTGTGATGTCCTTAAGTTAGTTAGGTTTAAGTAGTTGTAAGTTCTAGGGGACTCATGACCTTAGAAGTTAAGTCCCATAGTGCTCAGAGCCATTTGAACCATTTTTTGCAATATATGGGCAATGAGAACAATTTTTATTTTTGAATGATTTAATTAATGATTCAAATGGCTCTTAGCACTATGGGACTTAACATCTGATGCCATCAGCCCCCTAGACTTAGAACTACTTCAACCTAACTAACCTAAGGACATCACACACATCCATGCCCGAGGCAGGATTCGAACCTGCGACCGTAGCAGCAGCGCGGTTCCGGATTTAAGCGCCTACAACCGCTCGGCCACAACGGACGGCTCATGTAATTAATGGAATTAGCGATCCAACAACTACAAAATTAATAAAAAGTACGAAATACACTCCTGGAAATGGAAAAAAGAACACATTGACACCGGTGTGTCAGACCCACCATACTTGCTCCGGACACTGCGAGAGGGCTGTACAAGCAATGATCACACGCACGGCACAGCGGACACACCAGGAACCGCAGTGTTGGCCGTCGAATGGCGCTAGCTGCGCAGCATTTGTGCACCGCCACCGTCAGTGTCAGCCAGTTTGCCGTGGCATACGGAGCTCCATCGCAGTCTTTAACACTGGTAGCATGCCGCGACAGCGTGGACCTGAACCGTATGTGCAGTTGACGGACTTTGAGCGAGGGCGTATAGTGGGCATGCGGGAGGCCGGGTGGACGTACCGCCGAATTGCTCAACACGTGGGGCGTGAGGTCTCCACAGTACATCGATGTTGTCGCCAGTGGTCGGCGGAAGGTGCACGTGCCCGTCGACCTGGGACCGGACCGCAGCGACGCACGGATGCACGCCAAGACCGTAGGATCCTACGCAGTGCCGTAGGGGACCGCACCGCCACTTCCCAGCAAATTAGGGACACTGTTGCTCCTGGGGTATCGGCGAGGACCATTCGCAACCGTCTCCATGAAGCTGGGCGACGGTCCCGCACACCGTTAGGCCGTCTTCCGCTCACGCCCCAACATCGTGCAGCCCGCCTCCAGTGGTGTCGTGACAGGCGTGAATGGAGGGACGAATGGAGACGTGTCGTCTTCAGCGATGAGAGTCGCTTCTGCCTTGGTGCCAATGATGGTCGTATGCGTGTTTGGCGCCGTGCAGGTGAGCGCCACAATCAGGACTGCATACGACTGAGGCACACAGGGCCAACACCCGGCATCATGGTGTGGGGAGCGATCTCCTACACTGGCCATACACCACTGGTGATCGTCGAGGGGACACTGAATGGTGCACGGTACATCCAAACCGTCATCGAACCCATCGTTCTACCATTCCTAGACCGGCAAGGGAACTTGCTGTTCCAACAGGACAATGCACGTCCGCATGTATCCCGTGCCACCCAACGTGCTCTAGAAGGTGTAAGTCAACTACCCTGGCCAGCAAGATCTCCGGATCTGTCCCCCATTGAGCATGTTTGGGACTGGATGAAGCGTCGTCTCACGCGGTCTGCACGTCCAGCACGAACGCTGGTCCAAGTGAGGCGCCAGGTGGAAATGGCATGGCAAGCCGTTCCACAGGACTACATCCAGCATCTCTACGATCGTCTCCATGGGAGAATAGCAGCCTGCATTGCTGTGAAAGGTGGATATACACTGTACTAGTGCCGACATTGTGCATGCTCTGTTGCCTGTGTCTATGTGCCTGTGGTTCTGTCAGTGTGATCATGTGATGTATCTGACCCCAGGAATGCGTCAATAAAGTTTCCCCTTCCTGGGACAATGAATTCACGGTGTTCTTATTTCAATTTCCAGGAGTGTAGATGAATCGCTTTTTAATTTGTGGTATCCAGAGTTCAAAAACAGACAGAGTAGAATGGAAAGCTAAGATTTTTTTTTTATTTTAGAGTGTGACACCATCCTCTATTACGGCTTACTGGAAAGCTGCCTGGATGTTTCCAGATGTAGAGGTGGATGGCTGTAGCTGTGATTGTAGACATCACGTCGCCTGCAGTATATTCCTTCCACCTGCCCATCAACACACAATTAATAGCATGGACTGTGCCACATGCTCGCCCCCCAACCTAGTCGAAGCTAGTTTATTTTTTTTTAAAAAAGAAAGGAAAAAGAGCCGAACGAACACACCAACTTTGAAACCATGTTTACGAACACACTACAGAAACGTCAAATAGCTGTAGGGACGCCAGCGCTCCAAGCGGTTACATTTCAAATTGCAGTGAACAGAAGATGAACGACTTTATGACAAAATCTAAGGCGAGACCCGAGATTTGATAATATTTATTTGACGACAAGCGAGATTTGACAAAGTTCTCCATTACACCATCAAATTTCTTTAACATAAATATTTGCCACATCAACTTTGACCAAGAAATACGGTATTGCAATACCGGGCTTATGTGACATAGTAGAGCAATGCAGATTCATAACCCAAGCACAGAGTAATTTTTTTTGCGCGAGCTACGTGTGACTCCAAAGCACATGCAAGGATTTCTCCGTGTAGTTAAACACTGAAGGTACTGAAGGTATTACTTATAGTCTGTCGTCTTCTAATCTCTGAACTCATTCTATTTCTGAATCCGAAAAATATCTACTTTCAGCACTGGAACTGTCGTCTACTGATGTGATAACGAGTCGATCAACAATAGAATCTACGAAGTCATCCAGGAGCCACATTTTCTGCTCTTCTTTTCTGATGTGCCATTTCTCCTGTACATCCCGTCAGCGTTGGGTCGTTACGCGTGACAAAGCTCCGTGCCTTATATCCAATACGTCTGGCAGTCTAAATGTCTTGTTGTTTCTCACGGTAAATCCCTTAACTTGGCTCCCGATCAGTTCGGTTGGGTTCGTATTGCGATGGTACGGTAGCAACTGCAAAAATGCAGCATTTTCTCGGAGTACTCGATGGCGTGGAAACTCATTTTCCTTGTTACTACGACGCGTATCACTATGGCTCGTAAGGGACCACATCTATGGTATAAAAAATGAACATAGTCCAAGTAAAGACAATTTGATATTTCATTTTTGTCGTAAAATTTCATTTGTTACATTTTCTTAATTTAAACACTCTTGGACAACCAAGATTTTATATCTGCAACTAAAATTGCAATTTTGTGTGCAGTAAGTAATTAGAAACAAGAATACATACATTTTTCATAATAAATGACTGGTTACCAGTATGTGTTAATTAGCCTGTATTGGTTGAATTTTGTATATAAAAGATGTATGTATTCCAGATTAAACGAAAGAAAAAGATCAAAGACAGATTTCAACAGCCGATCTATGGATTATCTCAGATTACGACTCTACAATGCTATCGATTCAACTATGTTTCCTGCTGCCAAGAACGCCTTAAATTAACGTCTTGCAAACCTGCAGAGCCAATTTTTTTCTGTAAACTTGTGAAAAACCCTGCTAACAATCTGTTTCTCGCCATTTTTAACCATGTTCCACGCGCATGTTTCACGGTGGAGCAGGAAGCAGTGTCAGTAATTTCATACTGCCTATTAACAGCGCGACAATCAGAACACAACAGTACAGCGACCGTAACTTCAAAATGGCTCTAAGCATTATGGGACCTAATAATTGGCAACCAATGCTGTACAATCACAATAAAGTCATGAGATGCTCAATTGACTCTTTAATTAGAACATGTTGCGCGTTTCGGGATTACACCCATCTTCAGACATCACAAACTTCAAGTTATTAACATAAAAATGTTCGCAGGTCTCAGACGGGATTTTATGTCCTGTATATCACTATGGGACTTAACATCTGAGGTCATCAGTCCTGTAGAACTTAGAACTACTTTAACCTAACGAACCTAAGGACATCACACACATCCATGCCCGAGGCAGGATTCGAACCTGCGACCGTAGCAACAGCGCGAATCCGGACCGTAGCGCCTAGAACCGCTCGGCCACAGAGGCCGGCGACTGTAACTATACATGATGTTAGCAGTGAAAACTAAGTAGCTCAAGTATGATTACGAGAAACGTTGGAGGCTGTTTAGACTTTGGAATATCTTAAAGTTTCGTTCAACGTAATTTAGTAATAGTATAGGACCTCCTTCCTAGAGCGTAACATCAGCATACGTGAGCTACGGCTTCTGATCAATCATCGGACATGTGTTTTACATCAGGTATGTAAAGTGTAGTGTGTGTTTCACTACCCCAGTGTCGTACGCTAATTACCTCCCAAGCTTTCCCTCTTTCTTACACTTATAATAATAATTATTATTATTATTTACAACAAGAACAACAAGCTTCCAAAAACATATATTCCCTTAGGTATTGAATAAGGAAACATAAATTTGTCCGCATCTGGTGGTCTGGCGGTAGCGTTCTCACTTCCCACGCACGGGGACCCGGGTTCGATTTCCGGCGGGGTCAGGGATTTTTCCTGCCTCGTGATGACTGGGTGTTGACGTGTCGTCATTATCATCATCATCATCATCATTCATCCCCATTACGGTCGGAGGAAGGCAATGGCAAACCACCTCCGCTAGGACCTTCCCTAGTACAGCGGTGCAGGTCTCCCGCATCGTCCCCTACACTCCTCATACTGTGGGATCACATCATCATCATCATTATAAATTTCTGCAAAATTATACGAGCCACTTTTATTTTCAACCTCCGATCGGTCGTGAAATTAAATCCGGTGAAGCTAGGTGCAGGTGTGTTGCATGGTGTCTCTGGTATGCCCATCAATCGCGTCATGTCGCATTTTTGAGTTCCGAGCGCACAGAGAACACGCAAAGCTGACTACCGCCCACTGTGGACAGTATTGGTCACTCAATAGAAAACACTCTGTGGGGATCGCGTGCTTCAATGCATGAACAAATACCTCTCACAGCTTCTCGCCAAAGTGAAACAGTGATTCCTGCAATGGCACTCGAGTGAATATGTCTAAGTCAAAATTGGAAACAATATTTGATGATGGACGTCGTAAGCTCTTGAGTCGACGAACAAGGTCTTCTGAATTGCGGATGTGGTGCTCACATTTTCCTACCAAAGTGTCCAATTGTGCTGCCCGATTTTATGTTGGCGTCCCAACATTACTAACAGTTGATCGCAGTGGCACACTATCCTTATGAATCTCAGCTGGGTTAATAAAATTAACAAATGCAACCTGCTTGACACACAAAAACGCCAAGAACTTGGGCACCTGATTTCATGCAGTCCACATGTGTTTCCTTCTTCATGACAACTACCGGGAAGTTGAAGACACTCTTGCAACGTTTTCGACGAGTAGTGTTTTACGAGGGTCACTCCAAAAGAAATGCACACTATTTTTTTAAACCCATCTTTTATTCTACATGTTTGAAAGTTTTACAGTGTGTAGATACATTCTTTAGGAGCAATATTTTCACTTCTCCACATAAATTCCATCCCTCTCAACTGCCTTACGCCATCTTGGAACCAGCGCCTGTATACCCGCACGGTAAAATTCTGGACCAACCTGTTGGAGCCACTGTTTGGCAGCGTGCGCAAGGGAGTCATCATCTTCAAACCTTGTTCCACGAAGAGAGTCTTTTAGTTTCCCAAAGAGATGATAGTCACATGGAGCCAGGTCAGGACTGTAAGGCGGGTGTTTCAGTATTGCCCATCCGAGTTTTGTGATCGCATCCACGGTTTTTTGACTGACATGTGGCCGTGCATTGTCGTCCAACAGCAAAACATCCTGCTTTTGTCGATGTGGTCGAACAGGACTCAGTCGAGCTTGAAGTTTCTTCAGTGTCGTCACATATGCATCAGAATTTATGGTGGTTCCACTTGGCACGATGTCCACAAGCAAGAGTCCTTTGGAATCGAAAAACACCTTAGCCATAACTTTTCCAGCAGAAGGTTTTGTTTTGAATTTTGTTTTCTTGGGTGAATTAGCATGATGCCTCTCCTTTGCTTGCCTCTTCCTCTCTGGTGATGGAGCTATGGTTCATCACCTGTCACAATTCTTCCAAGAAATTCATCTCCACTATTCTCGTACTATTCCAAAAGTTCGTTGCATACTGTTTGTCTTGTTTCTTTGTGAGCCACTGTCAACATCCTAGAAACCCACCTGGCACGAACCTTTTTTAACGCCAACACTTTCAGTATTCTGCAAACACTTCCTTCCCCTATCCCAACGTAGCGTGTCAATTTGTCTGTCAGCAGTCACCAATTCGTTACCTCTCTGAACATTGTCTGGAGTGTGTGCAGTACGAGGTCTGCCGCTGCGAGGACAATCCTCAATATTGCCGTGCCCGCTTTCTTCACGTAACCTGCTCGCCCACCGACTAACTGTACTGCGATCGACAGCAGCATCTCCATACACCTTTTTCAACCTCTTGTGGATGTTTCCCAATGTCTCGTTTTCACAGCACAGGAATTCTATGACAGCACGTTGCTTCTGACGAACGTCAAGTGTAGCAGCCAACTTGAAGACATGCTGTGACGGCGCCACCCCCGGGAACAGGTTGAACTAAGTTTGAAAACAAGTGGGAAGGATGTATCTACACACTGTAAAACTTTCACACATGCAGAATGAAAACTGTACCATGAAGTTCCATTTCGATTCACCCTCCTATTCTGGGTGGTCTACTTTTTCTGTTACACTGTGTTATTTCATCTTTAATAGGCTGTATCACATGCATATGCCAGTATGAAAACATGTGTCCTCGTTTTTTTTTCCAAGCGGTGGTGGGGGATGATGAATTTCTTGATTATCTGCTCTGTAAAAAGATTGAAAAGCATTTCTTTTGGAGTGACCCTCGTATCACCCACCATACAGTGCAGACTTAGTTCCCTCTGATTTTCATCCCTTCGTTCACATGAAGCGCTGCCTATGGGGACAGAATTCTGGCACAGACAGCGGGCGGCAGAGGGTACTGGAAAGTTGGTTTTCAGGACGCGACAAAGAGAAGCAACATCCCCACATCCAGCCCCGACAGAACGTGTGGTACCAGCTTGGATGTCAGCTCCCTCAAGAGACAGAATCCAGGTTTTCTAGGACAAGTTGCAACAGTCATGGGCTAGCTTACCCCAGGAGACGACACATCACCTTAATAACACCCTCCCAAAGGGAATTACTGCGTGCATCCAAGTCAGAGAGCCAACGCCTTGCCGCAGTGGTAACACCGGTTCTCGTCAGATCACCGAAGTTAAGCGCTGTCGGGCTGGGCTAGCAATTTATTGGGTGACCATCTGGTTTGCTGAGCGGTGTTGGCAAGAGGGGTGCACTCAGCCCTTGTGAGGCAAACTGAGGAGCTACATGAGTGAGAAGTAGCGGCTCCGGTCTCATAAACTGACATACGGATGGAAGACTGGTGTGCTGACCATGTGCCCCTCCATGTCCACATCCAGTGACCCCTGTAGGCTGAGGATGACATGGCGGCCGGTCGGTAACGTTGGGCCTTCATGGCGTTCGGGCAGAGTTTAGTTTTAGTTTTTTTTTTATCAAAGTCAGAGGGGGTGCAGTGATGAGCTGGCTTCTTTCACTCGATTTTGGATTCGGTGATATAATATCACATACTAATGGTAAGACAGAGATTTAGGAACCAGGTTTTAAATTGTGAGACATTTCCAGGGGCAGATGTGGACTCTGACCACAATCTATTGGTTATGACCTGTAGATTAAAACTGAAGAAACTGCAAAAAGGTGGGAATTTAAGGAGATGGGACCTGGATAAACTGAAAGAACCAGAGGTTGTACAGATTTTCAGGGAGAGCATAAGGGAACAATTGACAGGAACGGGGGAAAGAAATACAGTAGGAGAAGAATGGGTAGCTTTGAGGGATGAAGTAGTGAAGGCAGCAGAGGATCAAGTAGGTAAAAAGACGAGGGCTAGTAGAAATCCTTGGGTAACAGAAGAAATATTGAATTTAATTGATGAAAGGAGAAAATATAAAAATGCAGCAAACGAAGCAGGCAAAAAGGAATACAAACGTCTCAAAAATGAGATCGACAGGAAGTGCAAAATGGCTAAGCAGGGATGGCTAGAGGACAAATGTAAGGATGTAGAGGCTTATCTCACTAGGGGTAAGAAAGATACTGCCTACAGGAAAATTAAAGATACCTTTGGAGAAACGAGAACCACTTGCATGAATATCAAGAGCTCAAATGGAAACCCAGTTCTAAGCAAAGAAAGGAAAGCAGAAAGGTGGAAGGAGTATATAGAGCATCTATACAAGGGCGATGTACTTGAGGACAATATTATGGAAATGGAAGAGGATGTAGATGAAGATGAAATGGGAGATACGATACTGCGTGAAGAGTTTGACAGAGTACTGAAAGACCTGAGTCGAAACAAGGTCCCCGGAGTAGACAACATTCCTTTGGAACTCCTAACGGCCTTGGGAGAGCCAGTCCTGACAAAACTCTACCATCTGGTGAGCAAGATGTATGAGACAGGCGAAATACCCTCAGACTTCAAGAAGAATATAATAATTCCAATCCCAAAGAAAGCAGGTGTTGACAGATGTGAAAATTACCCAACAATCAGTTTAATAAGCCACAGCTGCAAAATACTAATCCGAATTCTTTACAGACGAATGGAAAAACTAGTAGAAGCCGACCTCGGGGAAGATCAGTTTGGATTCCGTAGAAATACTGGAACACGTGAGGCAATACTGACCCTACGACTTATCTTAGAAGAAAGATTAAGGAAAGGCAAACCTACGTTTCTAGCATTTGTAGACTTAAAGAAAGCTTTTGACAATGTTGACTGGAATAATCTCTATCAAATTCTAAAGGTGGCAGGGGTAAAATACAAGGAGTGAAAGGCTATTTACAATTTGTACAGAAACCAGATGGCAGTTATAAGAGTCGAGGGACATGAAAGGGAAGCAGTGGTTGGGAAGGGAGTAAGACAGGGTTGTAGCCTCTCCCCGATGTTATTCAATCTGTATATTGAGCAAGCAGTAAGGGAAACAAAAGAAAAGTTCGGGGTAGGTATTAAAATCCATGGAGAAGAAATAAAAACTTGAGGTTCGCCGATGACATTGTAATTCTGTCAGAGACAGCAAAGGACTTGGAAGAGCAGTTGAACGGAATGGATGGTGTCTTGAAGGGAGGATATAAGACGAACATCAACAAAAGCAAAACGAGGATAATGGAATGTAGTCGAATTAAGTTGGGTGATGTTGAGGGTATTAGATTAGGAAATGAGACACTTAAAGCAGTAAAGGAGTTTTGCTATTTGGGGAGCAAAATAACTGATGATGGTCGAAGTAGAGAGGATATAAAATGTAGACTGGCAATGGCAAGGAAAGCGTTTATGAAGAAGAGAAATTTGTTAACATCGAGTATAGATTTAAGTGTCAGGAAGTCATTTCTGAAAGTATTTGTATGGAGTGTAGCCATGTATGGAAGTGAAACATGGACGGTAAATAGTTTGGACAAGAAGAGAGTAGAAGCTTTCGAAATGTGGTGCTACAGAAGAATGCTGAAGATTAGATGGGTAGATCACATAACTAATGAGGAAGTATTGAATAGGATTGCGGAGAAGAGAAGTTTGTGGCACAACTTGACCAGAAGAAGGGATCGGTTGGTAGGACATGTTCTGAGGCATCAAGGGATCACCAATTTAGTATTGGAGGGCAGCGTGGAGGGTAAAAATTGTAGAGGGAGACCAAGAGATGAATACACTAAGCAGATTCAGAAGGATGTAGGTTGCAGTAGGTACTGGGAGATGAAGAAGCTTGCACAGGATAGAGTAGCATGGAGAGCTGCATCAAACCAGTCTCAGGACTGAAGACCACAACAACAACAACAACAACTCTATCAAACCATGAAGTTCCATTTCGATTCACACTCCTATTCTGGGTGGTCTACTTTTTCTGTTACGCTGTGTTATTTCATCTTTAATAGGCTGTATCACATGCATATGCCAGTATGAAAACATGTGTCATCGTTTTTTTTTTCCCAAGCGGTGGTGGGGGATGATGAATTTCTTTATTATCTGTTCTGTAAAAAGATTGAAAAGTGAGTGTTACGTAGAAAATCCTTGTATGAATCGATAAGTGACAAAGAACATTTCAAAGAGACAGTTTTGTACCTGACTTCTACAACTGGAGTTTTCAGAGCATACTTCTTATGCTAGGGTGCGTGAATGTATACGACTGCATATGAATAAATGTGGAAGTTGCAGTGCTCTTTCGTCACACATCGTAAATGAGGCTTTATGTTACCAACAGCGGTGACAATAGTGGCGTGAAAGGAAGCACAGTACGTGTTTAGGAATTTGCATGAAACAGCTGTGAGGTCTTAATTCTCGGTTTCGCCGCTGCTCCGCAAATGCATGCTTTGTTACCCGGGCACTTCTCTACACGGCAGCTTCCCTAATGGTTTGCAAGCTGCTCTCTGTTTATTCTCTCCTACACACAATGAAAACAGACATTCGTTGCATTCTATGTGTGTAATAAAATAAGACTTACATTTCCTTCTTGTGCAACATTACAATAGCAAGCACCATCAATGGGTCTACGGGTAAATGGGATGAATAAAACGTTTATTTATCACCTGTACAAAATAAAGTTATATACGAGGTGTGGCTAGAAAAAAACCGGACTAGTACAGGTGAAACAATAAAACGAGTGCAATAAGGCTGAAAGTCGCGTGGCCTGTCACGTGACTCTCGCTCCGCCTACTGCTCGAGTTTCATCTGCCTCCTGCACTCAGTCTGCCCGTGGCGTCTGTTTTAAGTAGTTGACGTTTTGTCTGTGCGTCGGAAAATGTTGAGTGTACAGAAATAACAGCGTGTTAACATCAAATTTTGTTTCAAACTAGGAAAATCTGCAAGTGAAACGTTTGTAATGTTACAACAAGTGTACGGCGATGATTGTTTATCGCGAACACAAGTGTTTGAGTGGTTTAAACGATTTAAAGATGGCCGCGAAGACACCAGTGATGACACTCGCACTGGCAGACCAATGTCAGCAAAAACTAATGCAAACATTGAAAAAATCGGTAAACTTGTTCGACAAGATCGCCGTTTAACAATCAGAGCAGTGTCTGAGTTAACAGGAGTTGACAAGGAAAGTGTCGAACAAGTTTACCGATTTTTTCAATGTTTGCATCAGTTTTTGCTGACAATGGTCTGCCAGTGCGAGTGTCATCACTGGTGTCTTCGCGGCCATCTTTAAATCGTTTAAACCACTCAAACACTTGTGTTCGCGATAAACAATCATCGCCGTACACTTGTTGTAACATTACAAACGTTTCACTTGCAGATTTTCCTAGTTTGAAACAAAATTTGATGTTAACACGCTGTTCTTTCTGTACACTCAACATTTTCCGACGCACAGACAAAACGTCAACTACTTAAAACAGACGCCACGGGCAGACTGAGTGCAGGAGGCAGATGAAACTCGAGCAGTAGGCGGAGCGAGAGTCACGTGACAGGCCACGCGACTTTCAGCCTTATTGCATTCGTTTTATTGTTTCTCCAGTACTAGTCCGGTTTTTTTCTAGCCACACCTCGTAATTAGCTTTTCTTGTTTGTAGTTGAAATGTGGATCTGTTGGATGATGATAAGTTTGCCTTTTGGGAAGACCAAGGCATCAGAGGAGGACTTCTGACGTCGCAATTGATAATGGGAGCCAAACTTAAGAACAGGCAAGACACTTTCATAGCATTTGTCGACCTGCAAAAAGTCCTCGACAAACTTAAATGGCACAGGACTGTCGAAATTCTCAAGAGAATATGTGTAAGCTAAAGGGAAAGTAGGGAAATCTCTAATATATATAAGAACCAAGAAGCAACAAAAGAAATGGTAGAATGAAGTGCTACTGTTTAATTTATACTTCGATTAAGCAATGACAAAATGAAAGGCAGATTCTGAAGTGGAATTAAAATACACGATCAAAGTACAGAATGATAGTTATTGAACTATATGAAATAAAATATGATAAATTCTGAGTTGTTTGGGTTAGAATGTTCAATCTGCACGGTTGGCCAGGGGACACGATGGGAATTAGTATGCTCATCTATGGTTTGGCTTAGCGATGAAGCCCACTTTCATTCAAATGGGTTCATCAGCAAACAAAACTGGCGCATTTGGGGGACTGGGAATCCGCACTTTGCGACCGAAAAGTCTCTTCACCCTCAATGGGTGGCTGCGTGGTGTGCAATTTCCAGTCACAGAATAATCGGTGCAATATTCCTTGACGACACAGTGATTACCGAATGGTATGTCCAGGTTTTGGAAGACAATTCCATTCCTATTATCCGAAATGACCCTGATTTCAACAAGATAACTGCTTGTGTAATGGCCAGAGATGGACTAACATGTTATTGACTTGCTGAAACTGTGAAACGTTATTGACATGTGTTATTGTTTCAAAAACAAAAGTTAAATTAGAAATTTAAACAGATAAAACTGGAGAAAAAGGTGCAGGATGCTGCCATGATTGTACAGTATAGCAATTTGTTCATAAATGATCCATATAGAACACTTACAGCAATGTTTTAATGACTTATATCATGTAGGATGAATAAGAATAATTAGAAAAATAAATAGATAGAATTATGCAGAAGTATATAACATCTCACTAATATTATAGCATAAGAATTTGTTGATGTAATATGCCGATAGTAAATGCAGATTACAATATTTCTGTGAAAACAGGGATAAACAATTGAAAGTAATAAAATTATGCGAAAAGTGTAGGATATGCTCGAAATACCATAGGCTTACATTTTTAGTTGTAATATGCAGATGGTAAATATGGAATGTAGCAAAAAAATTAATGATATATCACAGTAAAAGGCTAAACTAGAAAAATAAATAGATAAAATTAAGCAGAAGTACAGGAGTCATCACTAACTTTGTAACATAACTGTTTCCCACTGCGTTATGCCACTAGCAAATTTAATGCACTATGTTCTAGTGGATGAGATGGTGCTACATGAATAAATAAAGTTTGAAAATTAAATGTATACAAATAAACGATAAAGCAGATTATAAGTCTAAAATTGCAGATTAAAAATATTTCGGTTTGTTATGTAAATGATGAATTCAGTGCGTAATGTTCAGTTCAATTCGATGTGTAAAAAGGAAAAGTAAAAGATATGTAATTAAGAGAAAAGGACTGGATACAACAATAATGTGTTGCATTATGCTAGTAGTTAGTTTATTGCTTAATGTTCCACTGAATAAGGTGATGTAGCACTAATTAGTAAAATTGGACAAAAAATTGATAAGTCTCAGAAGTAAATAAATAATGTATGACATCATATCAAGCAGGCAATAAGAAATACAAACGTCTCAAAAATGAGATCGACAGGAAGTGCAAAATGGCTAAGCAGGGATGGCTAGAGGACAAATGTAAGGATGTAGAGGCTTGTCTCACGAGGGGTAAGATAGATACTGCCTACAGGAAAATTAAAAAGACCTTTGGAGAGAAGAGAACCACTTGTATGAATATCAAGGGCTCAGATGGCAACCCAGTTCTAAGCAAAGAAGGGATGGCAGAAAGGTGGAAGGAGTATATGGAGGGTTTATACAAGGGCGATGTACTTGAGGACAATATTATGGAAATGGAAGAAGATGTAGATGAAGATGAAATGGGAGATAAGATACTGCGTGAAGAGTTTGACAGAGCACTGAAAGACCTGAGTCGAAACAAGGCCCCGGGAGTAGACAACATTCCATTAGAACTACTGATGGCCTTGGGAGAGCCAGTCATGACAAAACTCTACCATCTGGTGAGCAAGATGTATGAGACAGGCGAAATACCCACAGACTTCAAGAAGAATATAATAATTCCAATCCCAAAGAAAGCAGGTGTTGACAGATGTGAAAATTGCCGAACTATCAGTTTAATAAGTCACAGCTGCAAAATACTAACGCGAATTCTTTACAGACGAATGGAAAAACTGGTAGAAGCGGACCTCGGGGAAGATCAGTTTGGATTCCGTAGAAATGTTGGAACACGTGAGGCAATACTAACCTTATGACTTATCTTAGAAGAAAGATTAAGAAAAGGCAAACCTACGTTTCTAGCATTTGTAGACTTAGAGAAAGCTTTTGACAACGTTAACTGGAATACTCTGTTTCAAATACTGAAGGTGGCAGGGGTAAAATACAGGGAGCGAAAGGCTATTTACAATTTGTACAGAAACCAGATGGCAGTTATAAGAGTTGAGGGGCATGAAAGGGAAGCAGTGGTTGGGAAAGGAGTGAGACAGGGATGTAGCCTCTCCCCGATGTTATTCTATCTGTATATTGAGCAAGCAGTAAAGCAAACAAAAGAAAAATTCGGAGTAGGTATTAAAATTCATGGAGAAGAAGTAAAAACTTTGAGGTTTGCCGATGACATTGTAATTCTGTCAGAGACAGCAAAGGACTTGGAAGAGCAGTTGAATGGAATGGACAGTGTCTTGAAAGGAGAATATAAAATGAACATCAACAAAAGGAAAACGAGGATAATGGAATGTAGTCGAATTAAGTCGGGTGATGCTGAGGGAATTAGATTAGGAAATGAGACACTTAAAGTAGTAAAGGAGTTTTGCTATTTAGGGAGTAAAATAACTGATGATGGTCGAAGTAGAGAGGATATAAAATGTAGACTGGCAATGGCAAGGAAATCGTTTCTGAAGAAGAGAAATTTGTTAACATCGAGTATAGATTTAAGTGTCAGGTAGTCGTTTCTGAAAGTATTTGTATGGAGTGTAGCCATGTATGGAAGTGAAACATGGACGATAACCAGTTTGGACAAGTAGAGAATAGAAGCTTTCGAAATGTGGTGCTACAGAAGAATGCTGAAGATAAGGTGGGTAGATCACGTAACTAATGAGGAGGTATTGAATAGGATTGGGGAGAAGAGAAGTTTGTGGCACAACTTGACTAGAAGAAGGGATCGTTTGGTAGGACATGTTTTGAGGCATCAAGGGATCACAAATTTAGCATTGGAGGGCATCGTGGAGGGTAAAAATCGTAGAGGGAGACCAAGAGATGAATACACTAAGCAGATTCAGAGGGATGTAGGTTGCAGTAGGTACTGGGAGATGAAGAAGCTTGCACAGGATAGAGTAGCATGGAGAGCTGCATCAAACCAGTCTCAGGACTGAAGACCACAACAACAACATCATTAATGTTTTCACTATGTTCTATATTTATACTGATTTGTTGATGTAATATGTAAATATTAAATTTAGTGCATAATATTTCAATTAATGAGATGATTTCAGATCAACAAATGAAACTGGAAAAGTACATAGATAAAATTAAGAATAAGTATGAGACCCATCCCTAATATGGTATCACAATGATCTGTTGCTGTGTTATTCTAGCACTACATTTAATGAGTAATGTTGAAAAGAAACACATAATGCCATATGTGAAGCTGTGAAAGTAAATAAACAGCTTAAGGTTTCTTAACTTTTGATCAATGATATTTTTTTTTTTTTGTATTACACATTTTGAATTCAGGGTTTATCTTATGGGGAATGAGATGACTTTGCATAAATAAGTAAAACTGGAAATTTTTAATACAGAAAATGAAGTAGAATTACAATGCACATTCCAAATATTTGAGATTAAAAAATTTTTGGTGTATTATGCCAGCAGTGCATTTAGACCATAATGTACCAGAGAGTAACCGGATATCATATGAATAAGTAAAATTACAGATGTAAAGAGATAAAATTGAGTGTATCCCTAGTATCATAAAATAAAGATTTGTTGATATATAATACAGACAGTAAATTAATATTGGAGTACACCTGCAATTGGCATGACAACGGTTAAGTGCGTGAAATTATCAAAACAAAGTAACAAAATTAAGGAAAAGTCTGCAGGAGGTCGAGCATAACAGTTTGTTGATGGAATATGCAGATAGTAATATTAGAGCTTAATGTTCCAATAGGTGATATGACATCGCACGAACGAGTACAAATAGATGTCAAGTAGAAGTTAAAGCTGCATCCCTAATATTGCAGCATAAGGAATTGTTGCTGTACTGTGCCAGTGGTAAATTTGGAGCATAGTGTTCCAGTGAATGAAATGATGTTACGTGAATAAAACTGTAAAATAACTGGTAAATAAATATAATTAAGTAAAAAAGCACAGGTTGTGTTATAGTGTAACAGTACGTGAATGTGTAATGGAAACTTAGATGGTAGTGTGACGGTGAATTAGATGATACCGCAAGAAAAAGTAAAATTAGACAAGTAAATAGAGAGAATTGAAGAGGCGTGGTGGAAATATTTGGTTAATGCGACGGCTGTCGGAGTGTTTTGTCTGTGCTGTGTGAGAGCTTTGGCTGCGGCGCGCAGCAGCCAGGCCGGCTATCCGTTGCTCGCTTTAGTCTCTGCTGGAGCGGCACTAACCGTGGAGAGACACACAGCGGAGGGGGGGAATAAAAAAGGGAGGGAAAAAAGGGCGCACCGGCCGGGGCCCTTTGACGGCAAAGGGCGCGCGCCCCAGGGACGCGGCGAAAGGGCCGAAGGGCCAGGGGAAAGCGCGGAATACTTGGAGCGGTTCTTCGCGGAGCTATCGGAGAAACAGACGGGAGTGGAGTAGCGGATTCCGACTGAGATATTTCACAGAGGGTCTGTGTAAATAAAAATAAAAATACAATCCTGGAGCAGCAAAAGAGGGCTCTGTAATCGCTGCACTACACCTGTCAGTACTTACACTTTATACGGCGTTCATCTGTATATTTATTTCCTCCTTCTCTTGTATCTAACCAGTGGTCCTTAAGAGGTTCTTTAATTATACGCATGACTCTAGTAGGTTCTTGTTCCTTCTTTATTCATTTCATAGACTGCATTAATCAGATAATGTGGGTCATCCACTGTTACGGAATTTTATCATTCTTTTCTTGCAGGTTACGAGGGGCCCTTTGCCGGTCACGTTCCTCCAAGTACTTCCCGCCTGTGCGGAATTCTGGCGTTAGCGATAACAGAGGGCGCTGATTATGTGCAGAACTATATTTTCATTCATTTGTGGCTCCTTTAGCGATTTGTTTTATGTTGTTTAATATCACCCGGTGCAATATCAATGGTGTTTAATATTTATGTCATTGTCTAGAATATTGGCACTACATCATATGTCAACCACTGTTTTTCAGCTCTTCGTCTTTTTAACAATATTACTTTTGTCGTGTTCGTCTTTTTATTGGTTTTTGTTACTATAAAACCTTTTATACGAGGGCCGTTCAGAAAGTAACCTCTGGTTGATTTAAAAAAATACACCAAGTTAAATAAAAATATTTTAATATATACATCTTACAACAACATCTTTGCACTATTTTTCTACATAGTCTCCATAGCGATTGAGGCACTTATCGTATCTCTTCACAAACTTTGAAATTCCTTCTGCATAAAAATCACCCGCTTGTGCCTGGAGCCAGCCTGTGACCGCATCTTTGAGCTTAGAGAGTCTTAGAAATCTGTGGAAAACCAGTAGACAACTCCGACATTGAGAAACGTCGATTTTCACGAACTTTTGCATCAACTGTCTGAACGAGTTCGTCAGTCACCAATGATGGTCTACCACTCCTCTCTTCATCACGAACGTTTTCTCGTCCACTTTTAAATAAACGTACCCATTCACGGACAACTCCTTCACTCATAACTCTCGGTCCGTACACGGCACAAAGCTCACGATGAATAGCTGCTGCAGAATATCCTTTGGCTGTAAAAAACCTTATGACAGCACGCACTTCACATTTGGCGGGGTTTTCTATTGCAGCACACATTTCAAACTGCCACAAAAACTAAACTAGCGCAGGTACGACGTTCACTCGACCACGGCTTGATGCCGACTGAACTGTTGAGTGCGTGAACGCACAGATGGCGTCGCTACTCCCCCCACAACCCGCACTGTGACCAATCGGAGGTTACTTTCTGAACCGCCCTCGTACTTTATAAGCTTATTACAGACTTTAACTATTGTATCCCCCTTTTATTTTCGCTGTTTCAGTTAATTGTTGAAAACTAGTGTATGCCGACATTAGCGACATCTGGTCAACTTACAACACAAACATCTTGTGGTTACTGTACGGCAGCTTGTTTTAAACACTAGTACTACTGACAACATCACTTGTGTATGTGATGTTATCTACATGTATTTGACGATGCTGGTGCTGATTCCGCACTTAACATTTCACGATGCCACAACGGCTGCAGTACATTAGGACTTTGCTTTTATGAAACAGGTATGCCTCTTCATATTTAAAGCGCACAAATGTAAATTTTGTCGGTACTACTTTTAAATATGCTCTATGTATTGTTCTTAAGCTGTATACAATTTGCGAGTGTATTTATATTTTTCCGATTTTTGCTGCAGATCTGATGATGGCCATTAAAGACCGAAACCGATAATCTGTTAAACAAAAAAGATTGTGACCATAGACATAAATTAAAGAAACTTATTTATATCTTGTTTTATAGGTTGAATGCAAAGCCCATTTCACCAGATATGGAGTGCGTGGTGTTCAAAATTGTAATTCCAGGTTCAAATCGCTGTAGAAAGAGAACCGCTGCTGAGAATCATGTCAAATTTGAACGGCATATTACTGACGCAGGGCGAAACGTCACAGAACAAAAGAAAATTTAACGAAAATTTGACCAGCAGATGTCACTGTAAGCGTCGGAATACTGAAACCAACAGGCGCGCGTCACACAGCTATCTAGCAGATTGCGTCCGAAATACCTGACATGGTTATCTCCACGAACGATAGCGCGCTTTTGGTACGGTGTAGGTATTTTACAAGAAAGGTTATTTTGTGGCAGAAGCCCTGCAGAACTTCAGGACACAAAGGGTATGAAAAAAGGCACTGGTCCGATGTCTGCTAAAGGTCTGCCGGCCGGGGTGGCCGAGCGGTTCTAGGCGCTACAGTCTGGAACCGCGCAACCGCAACGGTCGCAGGTTCGAATCCTGCCTCGGGCATGGATGTGTGTGATGTCCTTAGGTTAGTTAGGTTTAAGTAGTCCTAAGTCTAGGGGACTGATGACCGCAGATGTTAAGTCCCATAGTGCTTAGAGCGATTTGAACCGTTTTTTTGAAAGAGCAACTCAAACAGTTTTACCAAGAACCTTATAAATGTTCAATGTGAACACAGGACGACCAAGAGTTAGTGGAGAGACTGTTGAGCGAGTGAGATAGTAGTTCACTCGTAGCCCAAAGAAATCAGTCCGGAAGACTAGTCATGAATTACAAGTCGACTGTTTGGAAAGTTTTAAGAAAACGCGTACAACTACGTCCTTGCCGCTTACCGTTATTAGAGGCTCTAAAGCCGGCAGACCATGGATTACGTGCCAACTTCGCAAACGAAATGTTGTTTCATGACAATGAAGATTTTCTGGATCATGTTGTCTTCAGTGATGACTCGACCTTTCACCTTAGTGGACATGTTAACACTCACAATGTGCGCATCTGGGGCTCAGAAAATCTTCATGAGGTGGTACAAATGCAACGAGATTCCCATAAAGTTTTTTGTGCCGTATCCCGGCGGAAAGTCTATTGGCCTTTCTTTTTTGGTGAACCTACTGTAACTGGCACTTCTTACCTTGATACACTAGAGCAATGGCTCTTTCCTCAGTTGGAGGAACATGAACCAAAGAACTTCATTTTCCAGCAAGATGGTACGCCACCTCACTGGCATAGCGAAGTACGTGATTGGTTGAACTTCACTGCACCCAAGCGCTGGATAGGCCGAAAGGGGCCCAATGACAGGGCTTGCTTTGCATGGCCTCCACGTTCACCCGACCTAACGCCATGCGATTTTTTCCTTTGGGGCTTCGTCAAGGATCGTGTGTACGAACCTCCGCTACCAGCAGACCTCCCTGAGTTAAGAAACTGGATAGAAGCAGCTGTTGCTACAATCGCTGAAGACACACTTATCAACGTTTGGGAAGAACTCGGCTATACACTTGATGAGTGCCGTGTGACGAAAGGTGCTCACATTGAACACTTATAACTGTAAGTTTAATATAATAAATATTATAAAGCGTTAAAACCCATATATTCATTTATAAACATCCTGTATTATATTTTCCTGTTGCGTGCACCATCACTGGTAAACGCTATGAGGGTCTTTTGCGGGCGAAGTCGTTCCAAACTCTCAACGGTGTGGAAGTGTGGTTAAGACCATTTTTATGTATGATGACGCTCCTCCGCATATTAGGCAGTGAGGTAACTGCTGCAGAGGCACTACGGAAATGCTAGAATCATCAGCCGTCATTTCCCTACAGCCTAGCCTTGCAGATCACCTTCTCTTAATTCGTGCGATCACCTGAAAGACGATGTGTTGAGTGCTCCAGTTCCGAAGGCAAGCATTGTGGAAAACACAGATATCATTATGCTTTGTAACGTTGTTACTTTAATTTGCTATGCAAGCGGTGCTGATGGACAATAAAAGCGGGTTAAAAGCTGTGGGCTGTCTGGGGAAGTTAACCTTGCATTACTGCGCAACTGTTTCACCAGGTATCCTGTCTAGCTTACCAAATTCCCAATCAGACTAACATTAATTATAAACTTTTAATAGTCATACGACAACCGGTGATATATATATATAAAAAGAGAATTTAAATAAAGAGAAATAAATCAGTTTATATTTGGAAATTTATTTTAACATTGATCATTGAAATTTCAGCATATTAAACTTGATTCATTACTAAGGTGGTGCCTTATTTAGGATTGTAAAAATGTGAGTTTGTAATCTTACGGAACACATCAAATAGGGAGCCAAGATTGGGAGACTACATACAACACTGCATTCATAAAATAACACACAAAGAACGTTGAAATATATGCAAGAGGAAATTAACCACAACCAACCGATTCAATTTTCACCCAAAGAAGTTACGTTCGTAGCGCAATCCTGTCCGTCATGTAATTACCACACACTGGTATACTCTCTGTGAAATCTTCCCGAAAAGAATAGCTGAGGGCTAAGTTGATGATTACACCACATGCTTCACGTGGTCAACTTGGTTTACACAAAGAGTGTAACTCCACAATAATACATCGAAACGCAATTTACTAAAGAAAAACCTCGAACTGGTTACTATCGTCTTACTATTAACCTGATGGGTCAAACAGTTGTATAAGCACGTGGTACTGGTCTCATAAAGTACACCCCACGTGGGTTGAACATAAAGAAAAGTTGCTATAATTGTCAAGACGAGACGTTATAATCACACGAGCATTCGCATTTAAGATTGATGATCTTAGTTAGAGTTACTGATCAACACGTGGTTCCACTTTACTCACAAAGTAGTGACAAAGCAACTACCGGAAGATATTCTGAACTTCACACCCGAATTACACTGCGTTGCAAGTTAAGATAACATTCGATATTTTAGAGCTAAACCTGAAATAAAGGTGATTAAATTTTCAGTTAGGCTGAACTTAAGAAATCCATTGTCCTACGGACTTAGCAGACACGCGCTTAGCCGGAGATCTTACCACTTCAGACGCTCGCCCCGGACAGACTGACCTGCGCTCCTACCGAGCGTGCTTCCCAAATACAAACGGAAGTGACCAGAGAGACAGCTTCCTATGCCAACATGACAAGGGACAGACAGAAACATGCTAAGAATGGAAACCTCTCTGCTTTTAGAAAGCGTAGCTACCTGTTCCGACGTTGGTCCTACTGTTCTCTAGCAGACAGGCTTGTCTGCTACCCTCAAGCATGCAACTAGGAATACATTTGCTCATTGATCCTCTCACACAGAAGGGAAGGGGGATGACAGTATCTTATCATATACAGTATATAAAAGAAAGCGGATGTAGGTTCCGTATGAGACTGTGTGACATGAATTACATATAAACTGTGTTTTAAAGTGTAGTAGTGTGACAGATCGTTCTTGTTTATGTGTAAAAGTAACACGTTTCACTGCTCAGTCTCCTCCCAGATAGTCAGAAACACCACAGTAAATTTAGAAGAGGAATTTATGCCGTAAATGACAACAGATTTAAGAAATGAACATGAAAGGAATCCAACAGAGACCTTTCAGCTTTTTAGCGGTTTTTGGCTCCAGGAAAAAACCGACGTCATTTTGTTTTTTGTTCGGTTTTTGGCCTCAGGCAAATTAAAAATCCGTTTTTTCCCGTCCGATGTGGTACGACCTTGTAATGGAGGATGGGCTTACCTAAGTAACAGCGCCACAACTGTTGACTCACGAACTTGCGCATTCGTGACGTTGAACAGAACGTCTGGGGTAGTATGCAGCTCAGACCATAGCCGTCTATTGCTTTTCATCTGTCACTTGTAGCCGACTCCATTATTGTTAACACGCTTGCAGCGCCATGTATGGGTGCAATTTTCGTTAAATTTGTTTTGTTCCGTGTCGTTTCCTCCTATGTCAGTAATATGCTGTTCAAATTTGACTCATCATTGTGAGCAGTGGTGCTCTTTCCACAGCATTTTGGAACTCGAACAGTATTTATGGACCCCTTGCAATTACAGTGTCGGGATGAAAGTGTAATGGCATCAAGAACTATGTTCAGTTGCACAAGGATATAATACGAGTATGTGTGCACTAAGGGATTGTAGTGTTGGTACGAGGGGGTACCCAAAAAGAAACAGGAATAACATTGCCATGGACGGAGCTTGTGTAGTACGCATTTCTGCATCTAGGAGTTGTAATGTCTCTTGCAGCGGTCTCTCCGCGATGTTTTCAGAAACTTTTATAAATTATACAACTCAGTACATATCGCGAAATATCTCCTCTTATCTTACCGATTCCTAAACTTTAATATACGATGATTATCAATGCAAAGTAGTTTCAAGCCCTATTACTCCTTGGAGCGTGCATTTACCCCATGGAATAGCTTTTCTGCTATCTATGTTTTCTCTTATGAAAAGAATGATTGAGATCTTGCCGATCAGCCGTGAAAGAACGAAGATGTATATGTATGTATTGTTGAGCTAGTCGCCATCTTGATGAGATTCCGCATGAGAAGGAATTTAATACATGAACTAAACTAAAGTAAGTGTGTTCGCGTATTATTTAACTGATTATTACTGACAGTGTCTGCTTACTACGCTGTGTTGCACGGGATCGGCGGGGAACGTCTGATTTACACTGGACGAACCTGCCGTTTTGTACGCTCAAGATATCCAGTTTATTACTTTCAATAAATGGGCTAACACGGTCTTACCAGCAGATCTCCGGTCTTCCCCATGTGACCACCGAAAGTTAATAATTATTACAAATGTTTTCAGGAGATCGACTGACAATTTTCGTCGCACCCAGACTTCGAAATTGCTTCACTGCCTTATGGAATTTAAGTTAAGCTCAATTTAATCAGGATTCCCTTAATATACGCATGTTTTTTACTATCCTGATCAGTGAAGCTAAATGAGGCCGGTGTGAGAGAGGTTTTTAAATATCAGATCCCACAAAAAATATTAAAGAGTGTATAGCGAAATCATGTGTGTATGAATTCCTAAGGGGCCAAACAGCTGAGGCCATCGGTCCCTAGACTTACACACTACTTAAACTAACGTGGCCGATTGGTTTGAGGCGCCATGTCACGGATTGCGCAGCCCCTCCCGCCGGCGGTTCGAGTCCTCGCTCGGGCATGGATGTGTGTGATGTCCTTAGCGTAAGTTAGTTTAAGTAGTGTGAAAGTCTAGGGACCGATGGCCTCAGCTGTTTGGTCCCTTAGAAATTCACACACACTTGAACATTTTTTTAACAATTATTTCCCCCTCTTCTGTCGTCACTCGTTTCCTTCTGTTACGTTTTCTTGGTGTTGCACTACCGCTGCCACTTAAGGGGCTCCGGAAAGGCTCAAAATCATGAAAAGTTCAATTTTTACTTTTTTGCGTTTTATGAATCTGCAGACTATTACCTTTTAATAGATATATAATTTATTCAATTCCGAAGACCACAACTATTTTTAAATTTTTTTTGAAATGTGTTCTACATGGGCGTGACCCACTGTGGCGCTGTTAAACTGCTGTCAAATGGTGTTATTATTAACGTCCGTGTTCATCAGGTACATTTTAGTGATGTGAGATAAAGTATGTGTTGTGGCTAACCTGTGATGGTTCAATATATATCGCTGGTGTGATTGTCGATTGTTTCATGTTTATTTACTCTGTCGTTATCTCGAAAATATTCGTAATTCATTCTGTTTCTTGAGTCTCTGTTTTGTTGAAGTATAATAATGAGTAAAAGTAAAGTTATTAGAGATCCTCTGAAGGCTTTTAAGAAAAGGAGAAATGTTGGAAAGCCAAAGGTATGTGTTATTACTGTAAACAATAAAGACGATGAAAATCCCCAACATAGCTTGTGTCCCAAACAAGAAGACAGTTGGTGTAAATATAACAAAGGATTGCTAACTGGTGAAGTGTACACTCATAAGCATAGTCTGCCTCATGCAATAATGGAGGTGATAAAACCTATTTTCAGAGACTTAGCAGCACCTGAACTGTTGAAAAAGTGTATTCACGGAAAAACTCAAAACCCCAATGAAAGTGTAAATAGTGTTATATGGTCGAGAATTCCCAAGACTGTATTTGTTGGAATAGAAACACTTCACTTTGGTGTGTATGATGCTGTTGCGACTTTCAATGATGGCAACATTGTAAGGTGCAAGGTATTTAGAAATATGGGAATGAAGATAGGTTCTAACATGGTACGAGCGATGCTTGCTTTAGACAAGGAACGCCTTCGGGCTGCAGACAGGGCTGTAAAGAGTCTAGAAATACAAGCAAGAGTAAACAGGAGGAGGAACAAGAGGAAGCTGGACGAGGAGTTTGCAGAGGATGAAGATAATCCATCCTATGGACCTGGAATGCACTAAAAAGTTAATCCAATCTTTGTCGCTCGATTCCCAAAACTTTTATTTTCTCATACTAATTACATGTTTTCTAAGGATCTTCCAAACATATTTGTTTCAAACTTTCAGTAAATGTTACACAGCACCTTCTGCATAATTTAACACAGCCTTTTTCCAAAAAACTGTATATTTTTGAATATATAAATAAAAAATTGCAAAAAAATGTTGTGAATTTTCATTACAATTGAAAAAAAAAATCATCTTTAATAACTGAACTAAAATTTTGTAAAATCCCTGTGTTAAGTTGTAGCCCATATTCCAATAAATAATCTGTAAAACGTTCAACTTCCTACTTCAAATACTTTGTGAGGAAAGATGTAATTTATAAGCGTTATTTTAACATTGCAAGTATAGGGCGTTCCGGAGCCACTTAAGTGGTTGAAGAGGTAGATAAATGACTGCTGATACGTTGACGTCTACTGGTCTATCTTGCCGCATACACCGTACAAGAACGAAATGCATTTTTCCTATACTCTCCACACACCATGAACATGGCGGCTTTTACTGCACTGGTAAATCCCACAGCCTACTCACGAGCTACTACTTGGACTGCCACACTCTGAGTAGCCGCATTGCACTCAAGGGACACAAAATATCGTGTCGGTGTGGAAACTTTTCAAAATACAATATCCCGTAAACGACTCGCACTGGAATCCAGCAACAAACACCACTGACATCCTAATGTAGCCTACGTTTAGTCAATTTATTGATGTCAATAGGCATTGTTCAGTTTCGAAAACTGTATGTTGGCACAAAAAATACACTTTTTAAGTATTACAATCTGTTTATTGGCTAACAATACGAGCCCTTGACTTCCAATCCATTCTATGAAAACTGCACTTCAATAGCAGTTTCCACTTCTGCAAAACGTGCAGTGCAAATTTTATGTGCTTCACCCTGCATATTTTATCACGTTGGCTTGGAATGTTTGTTTGTCGAGCTTTCAGATCCGTTGATGACAGTACAGAACTGTCGAAACTTCTAATAAAAATTTAAAGCGATCTTGGTATACCTGATATTACAGAATAATACAATAACTGTGGTGCTATCTTGTGGTGATAAATTGAGAGAACTCCTGTACAGAGAGACATTTATGTTCACCCGCGCGACTTCGCAATCGCACTGTAGAGTACGCGTTACAAGGGTCCGCCTAGTGCTAGCAGACAGATCTGTTACGTCATATTCATGGAATGGTCGCCAGCGACGAGTTTCCTTTATCTGAACTTTGATTAATGTAAAGGAACTTTAGAGCAATTAGGTAATGGACGACATACTTCTATGAGTAAAGTTATTTGTATGTCGGAATACAAGGGACTCCGAAAAAGTAATGCAAGACATTGTTTTTCTGAAAGCAAGTTGTTTTAATCAGGATGCCTGTAGATGATAGTTTTCCCCAAGCTTTGGCAACAAAACCCAACGTTTCAACACACCTCTGTTCAATGTGACAGCCTTATGCCAACTTACGAGGTGTGGCTAGAAAAAAACCGGACTAGTGCTGGTGAAACAATAAAACGAATGCAATAAGGCTGAAAGTCGCGTGGCCTGTCACGTGACTCTCGCTCCGCCTACTGCTCGAGTTTCATCTGCCTCCTGCACTCAGTCTGCCCGTGGCGTCTGTTTTAAGTAGTTGACATTTTGTCTGTGCGTCGGAAAATGTTGAGTGTACAGAAAGAACAGCGTGTTAACATCAAATTTTGTTTCAAACTAGGAAAATCTGCAAGTGAAACGTTTGTAATGTTACAACAAGTGTACGGCGATGATTGTTTATCGCGAACACAAGTGTTTGAGTGGTTTAAACGATTTAAAGATGGCCGCGAAGACACCAGTGATGACACTCGCACTGGCAGACCATTGTCAGCAAAAACTGATGCAAACATTGAAAAAATCGGTAAACTTGTTCGACAAGATCGCCGTTTAACAATCAGAGCAGTGTCTGAGTTAACAGGAGTTGACAAGGAAAGTGTTAGGCAGATTCTTCATCAAAGTTTCAACATGAACAAAGTGTACAAAATTTTTAAGGCTTTCGTGGCCACTTGTTGACAAACTGCCTATTGGCTTCTGTCTCGGGTTCTTCGGCCGACGTTCATCTAATGATTTTTCTGACGTTTCGCCAGCACGAGTGGCTGGCATTGTCAAAGCTTCACCCTCCATTGCCGGTGGTTCACCACCGGCAATGGAGGGTGAAGCTTTGACAATGCCAGCCACTCGTGCTGGCGAAACGTCAGAAAAATCATTAGATGAACGTCGGCCGAAGAACCCGGGACAGAAGCCAATAGGCAGTTTGTCATGAACAAAGTGTGTTCAAAAATGGTTCCAAAGTGTCTCACAATTGAACAGAAGGAACGCCGAAGAATGATTTGTTCTGACATCCTGGAAAACATTGAAAGTGATCCCATCTTCTTACAAAATGTTATTACTTGCGATGAATCGTGGTTTTTTACTTACGATCCCGAAACTAAACGCCAATCGATGCATTGGAAAACGAATGTCAAAATCGAAATTCAAGGCAATGATGATTGTTTTTTTTTGACATAAAAGGGATTCTGCACATTGATTGGGTACCAGAGGGACAAACAGTGAATCAGCATTACTACATTAGCGTCCTGGCTACCCTACGTGAGCGAGTACGGAGAAAACGGAACGATTTGTGGAGAAAAAAGTCATGGATCCTTCACCAAGACAATGCCCCAGCTCACAGTGCGTTGTCAGTGAAGACGTTTTTGGCAAAACACAACATTCCCATCTTAGATCATCCACCCTACTCACCTGATTTGGCCCCCTGTGACTTTTTTCTTTTCCCTAAAGTCAAGTCAGCTTTGAAAGGAACTAGATTTGAGACTGTTGAAGCAGTAAAAGAAAAAGCGACGGAAGTAATGTATGGACTTACCGAAAATGATCTGCAGCATTGCTATGAACAGTGGAAAATTCGTATGGAGCGGTGTAGAGACCGAGGAGGAGAGTACATTGAAGGAGATAACATGAAATTGTAAATAATTGTAAATAAATGTTTTTTCCAGCATCAGTCCGGTTTTTTTCTAGCCGCACCTCGTACTGCGAGGGCCTGTACGCCCACACGATACCACTCTACTGAACGACGCCAGAGCCAACGTCTCGCTCAGTCAACAACTTCCCGTCTTCCACGTATTGCTTGTCGCGGAGTGTATGCTTCATTCGGCCAGAGAGATGGGAGTCGTCGGTCACCTCGAGTGAGAGTGTCCACACGTTCCAACACAGCAGGAATCACAGGTACGTGCGGCCCGCCGGCGCGCAGATCAGACAGGTTACGATGATGACAGACGCCTCGCCCAACGTCTCACCTTGCTTTTGTTCGCCGCCAGGCTTCCGTAGACATTGTGCAAGAGCCTATAAATATCAGCGATGGTCCGTCTTTCCACCAAAAGAAACTTACTTCCAGCTCTTTGGTTGGACTGCACTTCCATTACAGGAGCCATTTTGAGGGCGACTTGCAGCGCCGCCATCTATTAGGACTTCATGAAACAATACGGGCTGAAGCGGGAATATTCCACGATGTTCCACAACAAATTCCACATTTTTTCAACCGACACTGGTCGGGAAGAAAATGGGTTGCATTACGTATTGAAGGCACCTCGTATTACTGTGTTATCATGAATTGGCTTTGAAAGTGATTTACTACTTTACACCATACTGAAGTGACTGTGTGAGTTTCGTGATTTATTAGGTCAGGGTTTTTGAGTGTTGTTCTAGCAAACTGGCGTATGATAAGTCAATCAGTGATACTGGTTATCACTGTTAGCATTCAACCGCGATTCTCATACATATATTTTAACAACGCGTTTCAAGAGACAATGCTCTCATCATCAGGTTGTAAAATCTATGTCATGAAATTAAACGGACTAAAAAGACAAAATACCATCACCAATAGTTGGGAAGTCCATAGAGTAGAACAGAATTAAAAGTATATTGGACTGTGGGTCCTCGTCTTACATTGAAGTTGTTGACACAAGTCAATGGCCGTCCCATAGATACCAAATATGCTGTCGACTGCGCCGGCTCGGGAGCTGTTGTGGACTGACGTGCCTAGGTGTTGGGGCGTGGTTACAGCCGTGTGCTTGACGGTAACGCTACGCTATTGGGCGCCTCATTTCCTTATTGCATTGGTCTGCCATCGTTAGCCTCTCGCAACTCCGTCATTGACATGCTACAAGTTTAAAGTCGCATGCCTGCCCTAAAATAATTCTAAAAACCCGCTAAAAAATCTCATTTCTTTAAAGTTATCTTGTACATTTAGGATATTGCTTTGCTTCTTTTCATGGATAGCTATCTCGAATTCCTCTAGTAAATCAAGTTTCCTCCCTTTCTTTTCTACATGCAATATTTCTACGTTGTCTTCTATGCTATTAAGGGGACGGCCTGTTTCATATATATGGTTCGCAACAGCTGATTTGTTACTTGTCGATGGTTCCCGTGAGGACATTGAGGATGTATTAAAAAAGTTCAACGACGCACATAATAAAATAAAATTTACCGTGGAGTATGAAACTGACAATTGTTTACAGTTCCTGGACCTCAATATAAAAAAGCAGGGCAACAAACATGCGTTCTCCGTTTATAGAAAACAAACTACGACTGATGCTGTGATCCCGAATGATTCATGCCATCCACAGGCCTTTATAAGCCTGCTTTCCGTAGTCTCGTGCATAGGGCAGTCAATATACCTATGAGTGAAAAAGATAGGGAGACTGAAATGAATACCGTTAAGAGAATAGCGATGAATAACGGTTACAGAATAGATATGGTTAAAAAACTGTTACGGAAAAGTAATAAGCGCAAAAAGAATAAACTTGATGGAGGGAAAGTGAAAATTATTACGATGCCATACTACGGAAAAGTCTCACAAAAGATAGCAAATATTTTTAAGCCATACGATGTCAAAATAGCTTTTCAGACTAATAACCTAGGGAGGTATAGCCTTAAGCACGATATTGGCGAGAAGAGAAATAAGTTTGAAAGATCGGGAGTTTATAAGATTCAGTGCAGAACTTGTGATGCAAAATATATAGGCAGACAGGAAGATCATTCGCGATCCGGTTTAAAGAACATAAAGATGCGTTCAGGTTAGGGAATTGTGCCAAATCAGCTGTTGCGAACCATATATATGAAACAGGACATCCCCTTAATAGCATAGAAGACAACGTAGAAATATTGCATGTAGAAAAAGAAAGGGAGGAAACTTGATTTACTAGAGGAATTCGAGATAGCTATCCATGAAAAGAAACAAAGCAATATCCTAAATGCACAAGATAACTTTAAAGAAATGAGATTTTTTAGCGGGTTTTTAGAATTATTTTAGGGCAGGCATGCGACTTTAAACTTGTAGCATGTCAATGACGGAGTTGCGAGAGGCTAACGATGGCAGACCAATGCAATAAGGAAATGAGGCGCCCAATAGCGTAGCGTTACCGTCAAGCACACGGCTGTAACCACGCCCCAACACCTAGGCACGTCAGTCCACAACAGCTCCCGAGCCGGCGCAGTCGACAGCATATTTGGTATCTATGGGACGGCCATTGACTTGTGTCAACAACTTCAATGTAAGACGAGGACCCACAGTCCAATATACTTTTAATTCTGTTCTACTCTATGGACTTCCCAACTATTGGTGATGATATTTTGTCTTTTTAGTCCGTTTAATTTCATGACATAGACTTCACAACCTGATGATGAGAGCATTGTCTCTTGAAACGCGTTGTTAAAATATATGTATGAGAATCGCGGTTGAATGCTAACAGTGATAACCAGTATAACGACAACTGCTACCTCGACTCCATAATGGATTATATAAAATCAGTGATATGTTTATGAACTGAATTTGATTTATTGTGCAAAGCTCAGTTAAGAGTGGTCAGGGCATGTTCACGATAAGCGAGGACTGTATGCGCTGGGCATTTTGCACACACAAAAAAAACGTTTTGTATCACCAGTTACCAGATCTCGTGAAGATAGACCTCGACTGTGGATACTGCATCACACACGGTCGCTTTGACTGTTCAGAGATGCCACTAAATCCGCCCAAACACGTAAACAACCATGCATGAGCAGCGCCTATTAGACGGAGGGGGTCTGACAGCTTATCAGGTGCAGTCATTCCACCAGGAAGGAAGTTCACGGCTCGTGTTGTCTCTAGTTGAACAGTGCCTAGACGGTCAATAACGCGGTTCGATCGCGTCCGCATTGTTACTTTGTGTCAGGAAGGGCTCTCAACGAGGGAAGGGTCCAGGCGTCTCGGAGTGAACCAAAGCGATGTTGTTCGGACATGGAGGAGATACATGTCTCGCTCAGGCCGCCCATGGACTACTGCTGCAGTGGATGACCGCTACCTACGGATTATGGCTCGGAGGAACCCTGACAGCAACGCCACCATGTTGAATAACGCTTTTCGAGCAGCCACTGGATGCCGTGTTACGACTCAAACTGTGCACAGTAGGCTGCATGATGCGCAAATTCATTCCCGACGTCAATGGCGAGGTCCTTTTTTGCAACCACGACACCACGCAAGGTGGCACAGATGGGCCCAAAAACATGCCAAATGGACCGCTCAGGATTGGCATCACGTTCTCTCCACCGATAAGTGTCGCATATACCTTCAACCAGACTTTCGTCGGAGACGTGTTTGGAGGCAACCCGGTCAGGCTGAACGCCTTAGACACACTGTCCAGTGAGTGCAGCAAGGTGGAGGTTCCCTGCTGTTTTGGGGTGGCATTATGTGGGGCCGACGTACGCCGCTGGTGGTCACGGAAGGCGCCGTAACGGCTCTGCGACAAGTGAATGCCATCCTTCGACTGATAGTGCAACCACATTGGCAGCATATTGGCTATGCATTCGTCTTCATGGACGACAGTTCGCCCCCCCCCCCCCCCCCTTCATCGTGCACATCTTGTGAATGACTTCCTTCAGGATAACGACATTGCTCGACTAGAATGGCCCGCATGTTCTCCAGACATATCGAACATGCGCTGTTTCTGGACGACGTGACCCACCACCAATCTTAGAGATCTATGCCGAATCGCCGTTGAGGAGTGGCACATTCTGGAGCAACAGGTACTTGATGAACTTGTGAATAGTATGCCGCGACGAATACAGGCATGCATCAATGCAAAAGGACATTGCTAGTGGGTAGGTACCGGTGTGTACAGAAATCTGGACCACCTCCTCTGACGGTCTCGCTGTATGGTGGTGCAACGTGCAACGTCTGGTTTCCATGAGCGATAAAGAGGTCGGAAATGATGTTGATCTTTATTCCAATTTTCTGTACAGGTTCAGGAACTCTCAGGACCGAGGTGATCCAAAACTTTTTTTGCAGTGTGTATTTTAGCAATGTAGACCCTGGTTGTGAGGGTTCTCCCTGAGGCGATAACTACATCCTTGGCCAAAAGTAATGAGCACCTTAGAAATGTAGCACGTGTGTGATGTACATAACAGTGAGTAAATCCTTTGGTTTAGAAAGTAGCCTGTCAACATCGAAAAAATCCGAAAACAATGATCTACCTCACAGACACCAATAAAACCTCTAGTGTAATAAGATTTGTCATCTGAATGTTTTTCTGTGTACCGATCAGTTCGCTACATTCGCTCGCTGTGGACGCACACCACTAACCTAGTGCTCTTTTCCTATTTAGATCTGTGACATCGGCGATACTGCTGCATTACGCTTAAACGAAACGAACTTAGTTTGCAAAAACGAGTGCACATAAAGAGTCTGCATGAGCAAGGGAAACCACAAGCGAAGATTTCTGAAACTGTGGAATGTTGATGTCGACGTGTAGAATATGCTACTGACCGATTTACCACGACCGGGTCACATGTTAATAGGCCCAGAACTGGGCGCAAGCAGATCACAGTAGACCGTAAGGACAAAAAAAGGTTCAAATGGCTCTGAGCACAATGGGACTTAACATCTGAGGTCATCAGTCCCCTAGAACTTAGGACTACTTAAACCTAACTAACCTAAGTACATCACACACGTCCATGTCCGAGGCAGGATTCGAACCTGCGACCGTAGCAGTCGCGTGGTTCCGGACTGAAGCGCCTAGAACCACTCGGCCACCGCGGTTAAAAATAGGAAGAAAACCCCTTTAGACCTCGCTGCTGAGTTGTCTGAAAGGTTTAAGAAAATAATATCTGCTCGGGCCACTCGTAGACCGAGAAGCTGGTCTAAAACGCTGTAAAGCCAGGAAGAAACCATGGCTCTCTGACAAGAATAGAAAGAGTGGGCCCTAAAACAGCCAACCTTCACTGACCAAGATTTTTGAACTATCGTGTGGTATGACGAAGCAAGCATTCGGGTATGCCTGTCAACTTGATGCTCTAACAACACATACCAATTTACACTACTGGCCATTAAAAATGCTACACCACGAAGTGCTACACACGCGAAATTTAACCGACAGGAAGAAGATGCTGTGATATGCAAATGATTAGCTTTTCAGAGCATTCACACACGACTGGCGCCGTTGGCGACACCTACAACGTGCTGACATGAGGAAAGTTTCCAACCGATTTCTCATACACAAACAGCAGTTGACCGGCGTTGCCTGGTGAAACGTTGTTGTGATGCCGCGTGCAAGGAGGAGAAATGCGTACCATCAGGTTTCCGACTTTGATAAAGGTCGGATTGTAGCCTATCGCGATTGCGGTTTACCGTATCGCGACATTGCTACTTGCGTTGCTCGAGCTCCAATGACTGTTAGCAGAATATGGAATCGGTTGGTTCAGGACGGTAATACGGAACGCCGGATCCCGACGGCCTCGTATCGCTAGCAGTCGAGATGACAGGCATCTTATCCCCACGGCTGTAACGGATCGTGCAGTCACGTCTCGATCCCTGAGTCAACAGATGGGG